>NW_026947507.1:17622500-18222500 GCF_034190915.1 Cavia porcellus
GTGTGTGTGTGTGTGTGTGTGTTTTGGGAGTTGGCTGGGATCAGCCGTAGATGCTCGATGAAGTGAGGCAGTCTACCCTGAGCTGCACCCTCACCTCTTTCTGACTATATTTTCAATTATCTTATTTCTATGTTATGTAGGTCTAATTTTTTTGTTTGCATATGCTGTAGAAGTTTTTACTGTTTGCATTGTACACCCTTTCAGATATTCAATGACTTTGGAATCTTGACCCTATCACTGGTGTGTTGTAGCCTGAACTTGCTTCCTTTTCAGATCATTTTATTGCCCCTGTATTTTAACTTCAGAAATACCATATCAAAACATCAGTAACTACTGGTAGTAGTTATTATTCCAAATTAATAAATCCAGTGGAATAACTCTGAATTTCACTTATTTTTTCTAGTGTAATTTGATACCATTTTAAGAGCAAAATGGCCTTGTAAGATTCCTCTCTCTATGTCATAAATCAGTATTTGCAGTTTTTCCATTTTCATAACTTGCTTCTTATTGAGCAAAAGATTCTAGGTGGCCTCAGAGTATATTTCACATCTAGTTTTATTATTATCCATCTGTACTAACTGCGTTGTTCATGTCACAAAACTGCAAGCCGAACTCATATCCCTATATTCTATACCTAGGTCTAGCCCAAAGATTACTTTATCATCTTTCCCATTGTTTTTGATTTCCTTATTTTCTTCTCACTTCACTTCTAGTAAATAGAATGTGTGTGTATATGTGTGTATGTGTGTGTGTCTGTGTGTCTGTGTGTGTGTGTATGAAAAAGAGAGAGAGACTCACTATGTAGTCTAGGCTCATCTCAAACTCACAACTCACAATGACCTTTCTGCTTCAGCCTCCAAAGTGCTGAGATTACAAATGTGTGCTACCACACTGGGCTAGTGAATAGTACTTGATAAAAGATACTTATATAATACATTTTTATTTCACAAATAAAATTTTAATACATCATATAGACAATTATATAATACTATATATTATATAAATTATATATTATAAATTATATATAATTTCTAATTTTTAAATTTGTATAAATAATAGTGATATAATGAAAGAAGATGTAAGATTTACTTTAATTACTTGAAGGAAAATTAAGTAAAGACACTACAAAACTTCACTAAACAATCAAAATATTCAGGTATAATATGATGGAACAGGTAGTGAAAGAAACTCATCCATATTATCACAGATGAATACATTATTTAAAAACGTGTTACCTAATTTATTAGTAAGCATATTGCTTCCGTTTCATTTTGAGAGAAAGAAAGCTGTAACACATATAAATGTAATTGATTTTTATCCCAAAAGAATAATAGGAAATTCTGACCTGTACCTCCTCACCTGAATAGAGAAGCATGCACATTTATTGTCTTTAAACTATTAGTTTTATCCTCAGTGTTTTGAGAATGGCAGAAAGGTTGGTTAAAATCAGTTAGTAGGTATTTCTGGCAAAGTACTTTATCAAAGCATCTTAAGTGACTGTACAGTTAATTTGTGTAACACTTGTTGGCAATTGTCCTTTAGCATAAGTCAAGTCAGGTATTTCTTAGTACCCATACTGCCCATTGTAACACAGAGTTCATTGGAATGAAGTTTTTCACTTCTTAATTGTATGTATCATTTAGTTGAAACTTACACAGATCTATTTCAAAAGTTTTCTCTCTCCATATCTCTTTCTCCCCTCCCCAAACATTGCATGCATCATTTAAGAAAAGAGTTTATTAAAATACTTGAAGCTTCCTTGGAAAACCCTGCCACAAACTTATTCATCTTTTATATTGCTTCTTCTAACATATGCTTCTGAATTCTTGATCACTTGATCACTGTATGTTACCTTTCTTGTTTTACAAGTGGTAAACTGAATGTTTTAGTTGCTTTTCAAACCCTAAGAGTTTTGTTTATTCCATTTGAGGGAGACGAGCTATAGATGCTGAAAACTAAGGTAAAAGTGGGACTGTTTTTTATATGATTAATTAAACACTGTGAACATCATCCAGTCGACTCGAAATGTTAAACTTACATGAATACAAGAAAAACATAAACAATACTAGAATTCTGTTTTATGCATGATTTATATATTATTTACCCTGAAGAAACTACTGTTTATTTGTGCAGTATCATACAAAGAATAAGCAATATACACTGTCTCAACATTGAACTAATTTTCTAGAAGATGTAGATAAGATTTACTAAAGAATCATGATGAAAACCTGAAATTAAAATAAAGATAAATCTATTGAAGGAGAGGGGCATAGTTTTATAAATACTTGTTAATTAATACAAAACACATTTATTATTTTGTGTGTCAAGTTCATCAATATTCTGTACCTGCAAAAATGAACAAAAAATTATTATATTGTCCTCTAGTAAGATGAAATGAAATTGTTGGCCCACATTTCAGAAGTTTCGGCCCATTGTTAACTGGATTCATCCTTGCTGGCCAGTGGAGAGACCAAAGATCATACCAACAAGGGAGAGTGAGGTCAGCTGTTCATCTATAGCAGTAAAGAAGAATCAGGAGGAGGAGAAGAAAGAGGAGAGGAAGTGAAAGGGAGTGAAGTGCCAGAGACAAGACAGAGTCCCCAAGGGCATAGCCTTGAAGATGCATTCTCTTCAGAAGGTTCCAACTAGATTCATCACACTCTGGTAGCCCATTAGATTCTGAGTGTACCAATGTGTTTAACTCACTGATAAGGTAAGTATTCTAATCAATCCCAAATTTTCAGCTGTGAATACTGTTATATTAAGAGTCTAGCCCCCAACACATGAGCCTTTTGAGAGATATCTAAATTCAAACCATACTCTGTTTTTTATTTTTTTCCTTTAACTTTTTTCTGCTTGAAATATAGCAGAAAGCTTGGAAAAGAATCTTTCACATACAATACTTTATTTGATCAAGGGATAAATGGTGATGATTTAGACGGGTCATTTCTGGGATTGAGACAACTTGTAGATTTGTAATACATTTGGAAGAGTGATGGCACAATTTAGAATATATTGTAGGTAGATATAAGCAAGATGGTGTAAAAATGTAAAATACAAAAATATGAATATAAAGAAAATTTTATAAGCCCAAAGAAATGTATTTAAACTTTGGCAATATGCATACATAGAAATGATCTTCAAGCCTGAGTACGATTAGCTGGGTGTGGGGATGTTCACATGTAATCCTCAGGAGAGAAAGACAGGAGGGTAACAAGTCTGAAGTGAAGCTGAGCAATTCAATAAGACCTTTTCTTTTAAAAGTGGGGAGGGGAGGGAGGGGACTCAAACATGCAGCTTAGTTTTAAAGCTTAGTTTAAAGTACAGACACAGTGTCCTAGCTTAAATATCCTTTACCTCTGGAAATAATAAAGACTGAGTAGGATTTCTAAAGTTGTCTACCTATAATATAATATAATATAATATAATATAATATAATATAATTTTTAAATGTACTTGAGAATCACTGATGTCACTACTTTTAGTTATCACCACCAAGTTATTAAAACAAAATTAGAACTTCAGAGAAATCTCAGTGAAATAAATAGTGCCATATGTTTTAAGATTTTAAAGTCTAGTAGAAAAAATGCTTGTTTAAATAGAAATAAAATATTTTACTTTGGTCTGGGTATTTAGCTGAGTGGCACAGTGCCTCCCTGGCAAATGTGAGGTCATGTGTTTGATTCTCTGTACCACAAAAAAAATGTGTGTGTGTGTATAATATATATATATATATATATATATATATATATATATATATACCAGCTTTCAGATTTGAATTAAATATTTCGTGTAGTACACAAAAATTAACTACTCTTGATTGGATAGAATTAAGCAAAACTCTTCTAAAAGTATAGATTGAATTACATCCTAAAAATACAGAGTTTTTCAAAAGAGAAAATATTGTTTGACATTTTCAAAAGTGAGAAACAATATTCAGAAAACAGGCTTAATTATAAATAAATATATATATTATATATATTAAATATATATAAAATATATATTAAATATATATTAAATAAATAAATAAAATATATATTAAATATATATATTATAAATATATATATATATGTATAAAATATATTTATATATTTATAAATATATATATATATTTATAAAGAAAGGTTTATGTTTATATTTATATTTATAAGAAAGGTTTACAATGGCGGCCAGCAGCTTCACGTTTGGAAGAGTACCAAAAGGATGCTTGTGCACTGGAGATCTGAAGGTTCCAGTAAAATTTCAAAGGCCTGGAGCTCATGATAGTTTCTTCTGTGAGTCTTTATCAAGAAGCTGAAGGATCTGCGCAAGAGGTTTAAGGGTCTTTGCTAGAATATCTAAGGTGAAGTAGAAGACTGTAACTCCTCTGAAGAAACAGAAGCAAACC
The DNA here is from genome assembly GCF_034190915.1 of Cavia porcellus. Classification (NCBI taxonomy): domain Eukaryota; kingdom Metazoa; phylum Chordata; class Mammalia; order Rodentia; family Caviidae; genus Cavia; species Cavia porcellus. Next base: position 17,626,888 of record NW_026947507.1, read on the forward strand.
TTCCCTCTTCACTTCCCTTTTATTGACACTCTCCCCGGGATGGCTATTCTTTCTTCAGTAAATCCCTTCAGTCATAGCCAGAATAACACTGATTCAATTTAATTTGGTATCTCTTATTCAAGTGGATGTTATCAGTTAACTATTGCAATACCCAACACCTGCTACTTAAAGGTAGAGATGTTTAGTTTGCCTCATTGTTTCAGGGAATGCAGACCATTTTCCAGGCAGGAGCATCATGATGGAGGGATAGGTATGGTGGGACAAAAATGCTTAAATCACAGTGGCCACAAACCAGAGCAGAACAACAGAAACAAGTGGCAAGGAATCAGATACAGAACCCAAAATCATGCCTCCATGACCTACTCATCCATACACAAAGGTATTCTTTATCAACTTCCTGGTGGACAAACAGGCCTATCACGTTGCTGCATCAAGCTAAGCCATTACATCCCATCCCCTATCACTTTGACATGAACACATTTCCTTAATCTTAATCCCAAATAAACAAGGTCAAAACTTCTCTTAATACAATAAAGGAACAGGCTTGCCCGTAACCAAAAATGCAATAGCCCCTTCCTGAAGTTCTCAACATTTTTCAAATGTTCAGACCTATGCTTTTGTGAGGCTCAAGGAAAATTCTTAGCTGTAAATGCCTTGGTTGTAGCCCACACAGTCCCTATGAATTTCCTAGGAAGCCCTTTTCAAACAGAGAGCCAGGGACCCTCTTCCCAAACACAAGGCAATGCTTTTACTCCTGCAAACAGCATTCTTGGAGTCTGTGATGGGTGGAGTCTTACTGATTCCTCAGATGACCATTTTGTATTGATCTTGCTATCTCTACACAGATTACTTATTATTATTATTATTATTATTTTTTTTTTTTTTTTTTTTTTTTTTGTCGTTCAGGCTGTCCTTGGACGTACTATGTAGCCCATCCCAGCCTCAAATCCATGACAATCCTTCCTCAGTCTTTCAAATGCTAGGATTGCAAGATTTTACCAGCATACCTGGTTTTTATTTCTTTTTGTAAGTACTTATCTTGTCAGCAATCATGCTTCCTCTGGCTGCAACTTTAGCCATGACTCCTTCTGTGTCATGATTTAAGGATTTCAAATTGTTCTGCTCTGCTTTGTGCTTCCTGCACTCATCCTAAAGATGGCTGAAAACAATAAGCATAATCAGTACCATAATCTTGGATTTGAGTCTGCTTTGAAATGTAACCAAGCAGACTAATTAGTTCACCATTTAATCAGTCTCCAGAAAAGTCTCAGAAGATAGACAAAATATCAACACATTTTCTCCAGATCATAGCACACCTTTCCTCTAGTCCACCTGTCAGTGGAGTTCTTTATTCGTACTGAAATCTCCTCAGCCTGGTCTTTACTGTCTGCATTTTTGTCCAAATTCTGATCTGAGCTCTACTCTGAATCACCATGAAGCTCTTCTTGCAGCACCTTGAAGCTTTTCTAGCCAGTATCTTCAAACCTTTCAAAACTCCACCTATAAACCAGTTCTGAAGGTTTCTACATTACACGATCATGTGTAGTCACAAAAACCACCCCATTTCTCCAGTAACAATTTTCACTGTTAGCGTTTTCATTGCTGGCCACAATACCTGAAACCCCCAGTTTAAAGCGGTAGAGAGTTAATTTGGCTATTACTGTAGCAGATTCAGTCCATAATCAGCTGGTTCCAAGGCAAACACACTTTGATGGAAAGGTGTGATGGAGAAAAGCTGCTGAGTTCATGGCTGCTTGAAGGCAGGGATCAGGATCAGTGCCAGTGCAGAGGGGAATAGGTGAAGAACCTAAGGCCACTCCTACATGACCCAGCCAGGCACACCTATAGCACTTTCCACCAAACCCCTGGTGACTCCCAAGCCAATCAAGTTGACCCAATAAAAATAATCTACCATATTTCTGTAATATATGTAATCTGTTTGAAATAGACAAGAGGAAGAAAGTAAAAATGGACAATAGAAAGAAGGGTAATGTGAGGATTCATGTAATCATTAAATGTTACATGAATGTGTGAAAATACTGCATTGAATGCCACTATTCTGCAGTTAATAGGCAAGAAAAAATGTTTAACTGTAAGTAAGTTACATGATGCAGTAAGAATATTTTATCATAATATATAAAATGAGAAGTTAGATTAATATAATTAAATAAACATAATAAGTTGTCAAATTATGGAATTTAAAATTTAAGTATAATAGGCATCACCACACTTGCTAACTCTTCAAAGATTTCCCTTGGAAAAGAATTGTTCTGACTAATTCCATGTGAAAAAAAAGTCTCTAGGTGAAAAAAAAAAGCTGAAAAATATAAGTGAAGAAGCAGCAATCTCCATTCTGTGAAGATAGCCATGTACGATAGATGGGTGGACAGTTTCTAGGAGCTGAAAGCCTTCATCCCACTAGCATGAAAGGGTGTTATTCTCTAAAGAGCCAATAAACTGGCAAACAGAACCTAAGTAGCAGATGGGATCAATGCCTTTGCTATTTTCATATGACTTTCAACAGAGAGCACAGCTAAACTGTGCTCAGTGTTCTAGTGTTCTAATCCACAGATACCACATGGATATATATGCGATTTAATGATGATAATCAACAACAACTTCAACAAACACCTAAAATGATGACACAGGTAAGGAATGACAACTGAGTAGATATTAGCAAAATTTTGAGTAACATGACAAAGTATTTAGAAAAAGCATAATCATTTTGATCAGTTTGGATTAGAACATAACCTGGACTCCAAGGATGCTGTCTGTGAAGATTCAGGAGAAAGTGAGGGACATGCACTGAAAACTAGGAAGCGCTTTATTTGCTATATACTGTAGAAAGCCTAGGGAAATTGTGTTCTGCGGTCATGTGGATGCAAAATTTATGAGTAAAAAAACTTAAATACATAGATAAGGAAATTTACAAACCGTGTTTTAAATTTGCCACCTCTTTTCTTCTTGCTGCTTAAAGTAAAATTTGAGACAAAATAGACAAATGAAAGAAAGAACTGTTTAAACAAAAAGATGTTGTAATAATTTTGAAAATTTTCTCCTTCTTCAAGTGACCAAAACTGCTACATACCAGAAATGTCTGTTAAAACTGTAGTAAAGAGAAAGACTGAGTGTGCATATAGCCATCTGTTGAAACCTAGAGATTGATCAAGAGAAAAAAAGTCAAGGAAAGGATCTTTTCAGGAGATTAAGTGTAGGCTTTTGACTCAAACCCCAGGGCCTCAAGAAAGCTCCAGGGTATTGTCCCTCAGTCATTGCAGCAGAAACCTAGCATACACAGCAGTTTTTCAAAAGATCTGTGAATGTGGCTTTTGTCTAATGGAGAGAAATCCTCAGAAATTCACACAAGACCCACAAAGATTTTGAGAAATATATTTGAGAAGAAATGCTGATGACTTACATAGAAATAGGTAAATGAATGCAAAATGATAGATAATCTGTGTTTTACAAAAATGGAAGAAAGCTGTGAAAATTAGTCTGCTGCCAACAGATCATGCCTTTTCTGGGAAGGAAAGATGACTCAAAGGTCAGAACCAAGAGCCCAGACAACTCAGAAAAATGTCAGAGAGGATTATCCTTGCAACTGAAGTCTAATCTAGGAAAATCCAACAGTTGTCCCCTGGATTTCAGAATTATTATGCACCAACAATTCTTTTAATTATTTATTTACTTACCTCCTGAAGTGAAATATTTACCACTGTTAGCCTGTGCTTTTTTCCTTATTGTTGGAAGTGTTGGTGACTGATTCTTGGGATTAGAAAAGACAGACAAGAGACAGAGGAATTTTGTCCTAAGATCTATAGATACATATTTTTATATAGAAGATATGTATAAATATATATCATATCATATAAGGGGCTATACCTAGGAGCCTCATTCACATCTGATTTAGGTTTTGAACTTTGAGTTGATGTGAATTAGATAAGATTTTGAAATTTAAACTAATGAGATGATGAGATGTAAATTCAGGTGATATTTAAAACTAGAAGCATTCCTATAATGATACAACCCTTGAGACTCTTGGGAGGAAATAAACATACTTTGCATGTGACAGAGACATGAACTGCAAGGTATTTAGTGGGTAGATTATAGTAAGCAGAATTACCAGATGGCACCCATGATTTATGCCCTGGAGTATAGGTAGAACATGTAAACATGATGGCATATCACTCTCAAGTTTAGTTGTGTTATGTAGAATATGTGAAGGAATTTTCCAAATGAAACTAAGGTCTCCTTCAGCTGACTTTAATGGTAAAAGTTGGGAGGTCTGAGCTAATCAAATATGCTTTTAACAGAGATTCTAAAGGTCAGTAACTCCATTGCTGTCTTTGTAAAAGGAAACTGAAATAATTTCTACAGCTTCAAGGGAACTAAGTCTAACAACTATGTGAGACTGGTGAATAACATATTACAAATGAGACTGTAGATCCAGCTGCCCATCTTTACTTTTGCCTGGTGATACCCTGGACTGAGAATCCAGCAAAGGCACATGGGAACACTGGCAAGTAGTTTAATCTTCCAAGTTTGTGTTCATTTGCTGGTTATTGAATATAAATGTTTTCTTATTATAAGTTATGTAGAACATTTCCTTTGGCCATGATCTTTATAAAGCAACCAACTGTTCTTTATAGTACAACACACTAACACCATGAAATAAAATAAATATTATGGTACCCTTCTTTAAAGACCTCTCAAATACTTTACACTGAACTGCAAATAAATTACATATGATAAAAAAATACAAAATCCCATTGTATTCCAGTTCCTGCTGAATTGCCAGAATTTAGACTTGACTATTATCTTTCCTTCAATTCTTCAAACACAAGTTATTTTGATTCAATTATCTGATGACAAGGTGATGCCTTTGGAACAAAACACCTTCGCTTATGTCATCCTCAGGCAGGAAAACATTCTTAATTATTTGTTAGGATGTTTTTAAAATATTCTAAAACTTATTCTCTGCCTCAAGTCAACTTTTTTGAGCTTTGCATGTCTCCGCATGTAACTAGAAATGCTCAACAGTGAAAGCAAAAATCTCTTTTGGTCTGTTAATTTCTATTGTATTGTATACAACATCTTGCTTTAGTCATTTCATTTATTTATTTTCTTTACTTCAATACATGGTAAAAATGTACTATGCTGTTTTCATTCATAACTATATAATAAAATATGATTTAATTGGATGAAATAAACTTTCAAAACAAATGCTATGATTCTTAGTTCTAAAATCAAGACAAATATTGCTTGTGGCCATTAATAAAACACAGTATACATTTAGTAGGCAATATCTTTAAAACTATCCCTGAAGGAATCATGGAATCACATATTTCTTCTAATCTTATTAATATGGCCTGATATCACCATGCCAAAATAGTTTTGTGACAGTGAACTTCACACTAGATTTTAATTATGTTGTCCTCTATAAATGCCAAGCATACTTACATTTAAACAAAGAATGATTTTCAGTGAATCTCTGAATTGACATAATGTGGTCTTCATAAAATCTTTAACATTTATTTCTCTCATCCAAAATCTTGGAAAGTGTTTGAGTGCCAGACAAAAATACATTTCTTCAACATTTTAATTAAATACGGACTACCTTGATTTATAAATTGGTGATGGTGTTGACATTTTTTAAATTAAAATTTAAAGGAACTCCGGTTTGACTCAGTCTCCTTAAGAAAGTAGATCAAAAGATATTTCTAATCAGTGAAGTTTGCCATCAAAAAATAAATCAATTTTACTTCAAAAGAAGCAATCAAAAGAAACTAAAGATGCTGTCTGTAAATACTCTGGATAAGTTTTAATATTAATAAACCTTTGACCATGTATAGTCTATTATATCAAAATTGCTTGTTCATAAGTTAAATATATATTTGTTTCTGTTCATGTAATATAAACATGTTGTAAATGATTAGTAACTGATTAGAATTAGAAATTGAATTAGTAACTGCATAATAATCACATATATAGACATACATTTAATGTATTTTTTTAATTTTTAAAAAATCTGAAATGTTTTTCATTTATATGTTGGATTTTTGGTTCTGAATGATCATACTCATCAGAAAGCACCACGTGAAATCTTAGAGAATGATACATATTCTTTACAAGGTTCTTTAACCTCAAAATATTTAAGTTTACATTTTAAATAAACTTTTTCCCATTCTGCTCTCCTCCTTTCAACCCTCTTCTGGTCCTTATTTACAAAGCTTTGTTTCCATTTTTTCCTCCTTTTCTCTCATATGTGCCTTTTCCCTTCCTTCCTTTTCCTCTCCCCTTCTTCTAGTTCCCCTTCCCATGTGAATGTTTTCATCTATTTCACATGTCTATTATGCGTTTTGGTCTTTACATTTTCATTTTCTCACATTTGAATGTATGCTCTCAAGATGTATTCATTTACTTAAAAATGTCTCAAATTTTCCCTTTTTTATGTGTGTATAAAAAGCACATCTTCTTTATCCATGTATTGGTTTATAGACATCGTGCTGTTTCCAAACTATTACTAACTGGCCTGCAATAAATATGGGTATGTGCAAATCGTCATGCTTTCATATTTTTAATTCTTTTGGGAAGATACCAAGAAGGGAAATAGCTGAGTAAAATTGAACCTCTAGTTTTAGTTTTTTTGAGCAAATTTCACACAGATGACCAGAGTGCCTGGTTCTACTTTCTCACAATAGTGAAGAAAGTTTCCCTTTTCCTCACAGCCTTGCCAACATTTGTTATTGCTTGATTTGTTCATAATATCCAATCTTTCTGCAGTGAGGTGGCATCTCAGCATTGCTTTAATTTGCCTCTCTTAAATCACCAGTGATATTGAACATTTTAAATACATTTTTCCCATTTCGTCTACAACTGGGAAGTGTTTATTGATTTACAATATCTCTTTTTAGACTAGGTCTTTAAATTTGGGGGATATGATTTAACTCTTATCGGTTGAATAGTTTTATTAAGCTAGAAAAAACAATGCACTTGTTCGTTTAAATTTCAACACAATGAAATCTGCTAAGGACATTTACCCTCAAAATATTCTTTAACACAAGACCCTGATCAGTCAAAAAGTTTCTTTATTGGGCAGGCATTGTAGGTAACAGAGTCGTCTTAGGGCTGCCATGGTAGAGTCATGCAAGCATAAAGTACTACAAGTATGTTTTGGTCCCACTGTGGCTAAAGTGTATGCTTATGCAAATTCATTTTACAACACTAATATCTTCCATTCGCTTCTTATATGCTGATTAACAATGTGCTGATTTACAATATGCTGATTAACACCAGGCCATTTCGACAACACAAGAATCCTTACTTTCTGCACCATGGCAGTTTGGTCACTCTCAGCCAGAACATATAACCATACCACGTAGTACCGCAAGCAGTCCAGTTGGCCTATTGGCTCTCTCTGCCAGAGCAAGCCAAAGTTCTGAAGAAGTAGAAAGGTCTCTCTCTAAAAATGTGTTTTAGCTCATTTTGGTGCTACATCAAAGAAATGCTCTTACCCTTGAAATCCCAAAATAAATGGTATAAAATGCTTTAAAATATTCCCTGGCTGGTATTTCTACTCTTTTCCATTTTGAGTGAGAGTCTTAGCATTTATGCCATGTCAGCAAGTCAAAACATCCTTATTAAACACTGCGTGATAGGCCCTGGTTTTAGTACCAAGAGCAGTGCAGTGCATCATTCAGAAAATTACTGCATTTCTCTTTTCTTTTACTGCAACAGAAAAGCTACATAGGGTATTGGATTTACTCTTCTACTTTCTATTTTTCTTTGGGTTTACAGAATTATGAGTCTACAATGGGGGACAGTGTTTGTAGTTGTGCTGTACTCTCATGATTTTATGGTTTTACTAAGGTCAAATTTAATCAATGTAAGAACACATAAAAACAATAACAGAAATATTTCTCTTTTTCATTTTCTATGTAGCTTTCCTTTTTTCTTTTTCTTTACTTTTAAATAAATTTTGAGTGATAATGATATCCAATACAAACTACATTTCAAATTCAATATGATCATAAACTGGCAAACAAGAGACAGTGAATTGTTTTAGAGCTTACTGAAGCACTTCTCCAAGGGAGTTTTTAAATAGTGAGGATTAAATAACATTTCTTTATTCATCGAACTTTGTGTATCATCTATATATATTTTTTTCCTGAGAATTACAGCTTTAAAGAAAATATCATCTTTATGGAATAGACATCTGGAGTCAAGAGCCATAGATTTTTACTTTAAAATTAAAAAAAAAACTAAAATGTTACTGCAATATAACAGTATGTGAGATGGTATTTTCAAAGATCAGGCTATTGACAGTTGTAGAAGCATCAGCCACAGACAGGGATTATCGACGTAACTTGAAATCTGACATTTGATAATGTGTTAGGTGGTGCTGCAGTGGAGACCGCTGTCAGATGCCAAGCATTACACATAAAGAAAACTCATTTTCATGGTGCCATAGTGAAACACGTCATGCATAAAGGTGGAAAAGTCACTGTGCATTGAAGTAGTTTAAGAGACTTGCCCAAGCAAGTGATTATGGCTGCTGATGAGATCTTATCAGGTCACAGTTTACAAGAGCTGAACTTCACAGCAAACCAGTACGTTAGAATGCATGTTAAACCATTTTCAGTCATGTATAACATTATGGTGGTAACTTGTAACCCATTAGCAAATAATGCAAATTACATTCTTTAGACAAATATATATAAACAATGTGTCTTCCAAGGATCTGTTTTTCTTGCCTTAAAACATGTCACCAATGTCTTGTCATTTTAGATTTTATTCAATTCCATGAGACAATATTTTCAAAATGCATCAGATGATATATTTAAAAGTGTAGAATATTTATATTTCAATCCAGTTGCAATAATAACAAGTTGATGAAGATTTTTGCATAATAAAATGATAAACAGTATTGGAATATTGCTTTACACAGACATCAAACTATCTATACAGCATACTTTGTATTGTGTATTGAAGTATTATTTTAGTTATTTTATATTTTTAAATATCAAAAACATGTATATAAATTTATGATTTCCCAGAAATTCTTTGACTTTACTGACAACTAAGTTCAAATGTATCATTTGTAAAGATAATAGCATCACTGATTCTAAAATGCACTTTAGAATCTTACAAATCTCAGTTATAATTCAATGAGAAAAAATAAACAAATTGCCTTACTAAATTTAAAAATAAATATATATTATCTATCTCTTCCTGATAACCATTTCTGAGTTCTTTTTTAAAATACAAAAAAATCGTCTTTATCTAATGTCAAGTGCATGAAATATGATTCCCTCCCAGTTATTCAGTGCCACAAGTCTTTCTTTGTGTAAGAACTTGATTCAGTTTGCTCACAAATTACTAGTCCAACAAACAATCTTGTCTCTAAATCAAAATCAGCTACAGATTTAAGAAATGTGGATGATATAATGACTGCCATAATTTGAAACATTATTTCGACAATGAAGTATCACAACCACTAATATTTCAAATAAGAAAGGACTGGCATTACTGAAAGATCAACTTCTAGTGAGTGATGTAAAATGTACCATAAATTTTGGATTTCTAGCGAGTAATAAAAAACTCATAAAAGATCATAAAAAATCAAACTTTAAAAGCAAAAGTTTTGAAAATTTGCAAATAAATGTAATGTAGGCTCTTCAAAATTTTTATATAAACACATAGTTTTGGAGAGTTATGCATATATATAGATATATATGCATATCTATATAGGTAATTATATGTGAATGCATAATATATACTGCTTTTATCAAAATCAGATAATGAGATACAAATATATTTACATTTACAGTAAATAAAGTATATATAAGCAGTTTATTTTGAGAATTCAAATAAAGATAAACGAACTATTGAGAAATTTAAGTGCATGAATGAAATGGAAGACAATAATTCACAAAATAACACTTCATAGTTTTATGGACTTTTTGTGAAATATATATACACACACACACACACACACACACACATACACTTTAGGATTTTTTTTTTTTACATATTACTAACCCTTGAAAAGTATACATCTTGAAAGCAGAAAGATGGTGGATAAATAACAGCAGGCTACAAAGGCTACCTGAGATATTCAACTTAGAATTCAACATAATACAGCATCAACATAGCAAGTAATTCAAGAGAAAGCCACTGATTTAGTTTAAAAAATGCAGAGATTATGTAACACAGGCCAGATTTGTGAGGAAGCACACACAGTTCAGTGAACAAGAGGTATATCAGGAGTATGACATGGTGTTCAAGATGTTAAGCAAAAACTGCAGGTTTGGAATATGTCCACTGGTGTATCCTATGTGGGTGAGGAAAAGTTTATTTTTATAGTGGTCCAGTTATTCTTCCCAGAATGAGCCTAAAATTATGGGTGTGCTGATAGCCTGCCAGTCTTGTTACTGAGAGTAAGGAGACTGTTCACACCACCATTGGGTTCTCTAACACCTCTCTTCTTCCTGTTGGGCATCCTGTTGGGCACAGGATGATCCACAAAAGCAAGCTTCTCATTCACAGAAGATGCTTTGTCACCTCCTCATATTATTGCTTCTGGGCAGACCTCCATCTGAACATTCACACGTTTTATCAGCCAGCAGTGTCAGGGGTGTTGTGGTCTAAAATAGATGCAATAGATAGCAAGGTCTTAGTCCTGTCCTCACAAAGGCACTATCTCAAAATGATTTCCTACTCACAGTTTTATTACAAGTTTTGTTTGAAGAATATCTGAATCTTGTATGTCTGCATCTGCTGAATTCAATAAGCTAGCATATTTATGTCTTTCTTCTCCAAAAAGATGTGAGTCCAGTCATGATACATGATAAACACTCTAATAAACTTGAGGTATAGATTTAGATTATTTGAGAGTGACAAAACAGAAAGCCAATTTGTTAACCATAAGGGACAACATGTTGTTATAATTGAGAAAGAAATATGATCCTGGGTGTCCTCACAGCCAAATCAAAATTAATAATGGCAGGCATTCTGTAAGTAGCAGTTTCAAAAGGATGATGACATTTTATTTAGGGACTACATTTTAAAATTTATTTGCTATAAATTACCATATAAAGAGGGAATCTATGAGAAGAACAACCTTCCATGGAAATGTTTGACTATGAAAGTACTTGTGGTAAAATATTGTCACAGCTTTAGTTAAAAAGTGGAAAAAGAATTGTGATGTAAGTTCTACAGAAAATGAAAGCATTATTAAAATATTCTGCAACAAATAAATCTCAGATTCAAATATTTTCAATAGAAAATTCTACCAAAAATGTACACAAGCATTGATATATAATCTTCTCAATCTCCTACAGATAATAAAAGAATAATCTACTTATATTTATAGTAATATGTTAATATCAAAACTAGAGCATGCCTGCAAAATAAAATTAAAAAACACAAATCAATATTCTCCTGAACATAAACTCAAAAATTTTGAAGCTAATATTATTGAAAATACTCCAGAAACCTATGAAGATAATGACAGCATGATTTTATTCTATCTTTAAATTATTTCACACTGTAAAGTTAAGTATTATAATCCAGAATATTAACAAAGTAAAGCATTTAATAGAATTCAACATCCCTTCATAATTCACAAAAGGAAAATTTTATAATCTTATAAAGTATATCTACTAAAAATCCAATATTATGCTTTCTCATGAAAAATATTGAACTTTCTTATGGAAAACTTAAAGAGTTTCCCCCTAAGATGCTAGATATCTCTAAGTGTGGTCAACAGTAGATTTCTAGATGATTACATAAAGCAAGAAAAGTGATAAAAGCAGATTTAAAGGAATAAATAAAATGTATTTTTAGATTATGGGCTTTTCTATGTAGAAAATTCTGAATAATCTGTTTGTTAAACTAAAAGTAATGGATTCTGTAAAAATCTAGAATAACACATTAGCTTTCTATTGCTCTATCAAAATATAATACATGAAAAATCCAAAAGGAGAAAAAACTCATTTTGGCTCATAGATTCAGAGACTTGGATCTGTGGTCCTATTTTGGGTCTGTGCCAAGGCAAATATCATGACTGCGTGGCTAACAAGGCTGTTCATGTCACAGCAGGTGGGGACAGAGGGAAGAGGGGCTTGCTGGCGGCACATCCCTGTTAAGGGGAAACCTCCAACCACTGAACTTCCTTCCTCCACATCACATCTCTTCAGTAGAATGGGAAGACCTTTGGGCTTGCCTTTAGGGACAACCCAGATCAAAACACTATGATAAGAACATGTATGGGGGACCGACTAAACATAAAATACTTCCAATATAAACTTCATAAAATGCTAAAAATATAAGCTTACTACTACCTGCCTATGCTGGAAACTATAAAGCATTGATAAAATATTTTTAAAATTTGATATTTAGAGATATATAACATGCTCATAGATTAGAAGACTTAATTTAGTAAAGATGTTAGATTTTCTTTTTTGATTTATAGGTAAAACAAAATTTCTCTCAAAACAACACCAAGGAAATTGTATATATTCAAAGTGTTATTGAAGTGTATGTGAACAACAAAAATACATCATTATATATGATTTAATACACATAATAAATTTCTAAAATGTTTCTAAACTATAAAATATGTAAAAGGGTAAGTTATTTATCATTTGCAAATTTTGGATATTTGTATTTCTAGTACATGATGTCAGCAAATATTGCATGGCTTAGTTTATTTTCAGAGATGACAGTAAAGTTAACTTTAATTATTGCAATGAAATTTTTTTTGTTTTAATATGAAATCATTGTATAATTGCTTTTTTTTATAATTTCACCTCTTTCCTTGAATATTTGGAAGATGGCAAACTACACATTTTATAAGTAAATTTTTAATGCAAAGTTTTCCTTCAGCTACACCAAGAAATTTGTGAAATTATTTTTTAATCTATAGAGAAAACATAGATTCAAATCCAAAGAATTATTTTAAAAGATTGTACATTAATAAAATGATAAAGATTTTGTGAGTCAGGTGACCAAGGTAAAGTTTTTCCAAAAATAATTTTACTCATAGGAAGGGTCTAGTTTGTATATGTCCTTATGTAACCAGTATTTTCACAATTTCTAAAAAAATGTATTAATGTCAGAAATAGTTAATATGGAACTGAGGAACATACTTTTTAAAAATCCATCTGCATATAAGTATGTCTAGGTTTTGATTGCTATTCTTTTCATTTTACATAATGCAAATACATTATGATTAATATTTGTTTAAGGATCACTTTTTGAGTCTAGTGTTCAACTTTGAATTTCTGTGATGTGAAAATATCAAGCATCTGTTTACAGCATATAATACATGCTCATAAACATCTTAGGCAATGTATCTTAATGTTCTGTTAGAAATAGTATCTTAGACCATGGCAAAAAAGATCTCTCTTTTGATATTTTGTGCTTATCAAAACTATAAAAGGTAGTCATCTGAAAGAATTCCTTGAGTTCATCTGATATTTGGTAATGGTTTGTTCACAGGTTAGTTGGACTACTTTGCTTTATCAAGACACAAATTTGTAAGATTATATATAACATATAGTATTATCTCTGAATTACTGGGTACAATGCATTTTCTATGAGGCTATGTATGAATTATGCCAATGTAAACAGGGGTTGTTCCTTTTACATTTTTTTATTACAGCAGTACCTCGGTTCACAAACTTAATTCTTTCCATGATCCTGGTCACAAACAGAAGCTGATGAGAACCAAATCAAATTGCCACAAAAGGTCAATGTTGAACTGAACCATTGAATTTGGTTGGGTTTTCCTGTACAGAATCAACTGGCTCCAAGCAGTTTGGCATTGGCAAGAGGGGCTTGGGGAGAAGAAACAGTTCACGTTGGGCAGAAGCAGCAAGTGATGACAGTGGCTCATTTACTGTCCTTTAATTCTAGCATTGCACCTTGAGTTAATTCCAGCTTCACATCCTTAATGTCAGCGCCAAACACTAAATCTAGTCAGACCCACCCATGACTAACTACATGAAGGTGTGGGAGGAACATCTAGATATTAGCTGCAACACTTTCAATGTTTAAAATGATTATTTTTTCACATACTTTATTGTTTTAAGATTTGGAGACCCCAAAATTTGCAAACATCTCAATTACAGTAGCAATAAGCATTATTTTAGGCCATTATCAGATACGTTCTACATTTTGTTTCTATTTCTGCACCAGATATTTTGCTCACTAATTCAGTGCTATCATTTATTTCTCTAAGATCTATTTGCATTTGCAATAGATGGTAGGATCAGATCTGAACACTTTATATATGCAAGTATGTATGATTTGTTGTTTGGCTTATAAAACTATTTGAGAAATCATAATGTAAATAAAGTGATGCCAACTTTTGCCATTTTGAATAAAGTTATGTTTTTTATTTATTAACTGAGGATGGGGGTTGAGTAATTGAGCTTTGTCTTGGAATTATTTTCAAAATATGTGAAGAAGCCTCATGGTACATAGCTTCTCTGCATTTCTATTTACTACATTTTAGTAGGAAATAATGTTAACCCATGTGATATTTGTAGATGTTAGGAAAATACAATAGAATAAGAAAGGTCACTTGGACATTTACATCATTAGAACTCGTGGGCAGAATACCTTCTCAATAGTAATTGTCTACAAGAAAATTTTCAATGACAAGAGTTTAATAAATGAAATTTCAAGTCTCTTTTCTGATTCTAAAATACATGATCTTGACTTTATCTCTTTTTCAGATGTGTTTACTAAATTATTTTATAGCAGATGAACTAGACTAAAAGTAGAAATTCTGATGGAAACACACATAATATTTATTTTATAAAATCACCATGTTCAACCATCCTAAAGTGTTCAAATATTAATAACACACACATTCCAGAAGGAGATGAGAGACTTTGCAACAATACCTAATATAAGAAAATTTTTAAAGGATAGGATCGTAGGGTACTACAAAAAAGAACCAGAGAAAGCAAAGGACGGAGACCGACCTGGGATATTTTGGGTGAGGGCACTGTGATAATGATAATCAGGCCGGGCTAGCATTCCCAAGAAGTAGTAGACGGCAGTTTTTGTGATTTGTTAGGAATGGTTCTCTTCAGAATCACCTGTAAATAGACCTCCTTGCGCTATGCCAGACTGACATTCTTCTCAGAATGCCCAGCCTGCATAACATTTACTCACTTCTTTCTCTCTGTGACAGGCAACAGTGAAGTTTAGGAATATTTTATTCACTATTTGTTTTTCAGATATTTACAAGGTTGTCCTTCCTGGCACTCCTGTGGATGGGAAACGGAGGTGACAAGTGACTAGTTTGGAGGAGAAATTATGAGCACAAATCATGTGTCCTTTAAAGATTATGCTTCAAATCACTGGTATTAACTCAGGAGAACTATTTTTTTTTTTTCCTGCATATGGCAACTGAAAATATCTGAGATGGAGGCTACTTTGGCTGCCTAGTGCAGCCCTTGAATCCTGAGATAGTACTTAATGCACATTAAAATATGAGCAGTATGGACACACAGCATCCCTACAAGTCCTCGATGCACATGCAGCATTAGCAAAATATAAAGTTCTGTTATGTCAAAGCACTGAGACTTGCGGTTGTTAGTTACGTGATCCATCTAAGTGAAGCACAATCTTTGTAACACTTCATATTGCTCTTTTGAAATCTGATACTCAATGCTATTCTGTAATGCTCTCCTGACTTTGAACTTTCGTGCATCACTGCATTAGAAATCCTTCCCGTGTACATTAGCTTCACAGAGCAGACAAGCTAGAGCTTACCAATAAATCTTTTGTCAAAAAGCAATTGCGAATATTTCTCAGGCCAAAGAGCCGGAAGCCTAGTAACACTGACAATAATCACGGAGGTGATTAGTCACATTCAGTGTCAATGTGATCTTTCTTTTAATTAAAAAAAAAAAAAGAGGGGCAAGAAAAGATTCAGGTACATTGAAAATCAGTGGACATTTATTAACTTATTTCTATGTTTATGTTTACTTTTTAAAAATTAATCAATATACTTTGTTGATTCATGAATTAAACAAATACTTACTAAGGGATCCTATGTGGCAAGCACTGACCTTGAGTGTGATAGAATAATGAATAACTTGACTTCTCAAGAAAATAGAGACAACTAATTTAAAACAATATTAGCTAACAAATGAACTTTCTAGAGTGCCAAGATTCAAACCCAGACACCACTGTGTCAGAGCTAAGCTTAGATATCTGTACCATATCACTCACACTTTAGTTAGCATGCAGATAATAAGGTGGTAACATAGGAACCCCTTCCTCATAGGATACTGATGTATGTAAAGTTCTTGGATCCACACTCTGTATTTACTTGATATATAGTAAATAAGTCAGTGCTCACTAGAGAAACACATATATATATATATATATATATATCAATGGGTTTACAAGGTAGGCTCACGATGGCAGGCCGCAGAGTCAGGTGTAGAGCAAAAGGACCAGTCAGGAGCTGAAGGTCCGGAACTTACTATAGAGTCCTGAGTTTGTATCAGATAGTCTAAGGGACTGTGCTGAAGGCTGGTGAATCTGTACTGGAATCCAAGAAACAGATGACCAATGTGACTTGAAGACTGGATACCCTCAAAAGAAACAGTCTTTACTTTTCTTTTCTTCCTCTTTAGTCCATTCAGGCCTCAGATCTTCTGGTTGATGTCACTCGTACTCTGGTAGGTCTTCCATGTTCAGGGTATCCACTCTGTCACACACAGAACAATGTGAACATTCGTTACTCAAGATGACACAACAGTTAACTATCATAGTAAACATCAGTATGTGCTACTCCCATGATACTATAGTTTTTTTGACAATAATGAAAGTGGTTATAAATTGTATGATATTTATTTTTGAAGAAAATACTTTAACCACTGCCAGGATACTTTTAAAATTTTAAATCCAGAAAAAGTTCTCAGGAAGTAATATTTATGCAGAAGTCAAAATTTGTTAAAGTGTGAGTCATGTTCCTAGTGAAGTAATGTTGGAGGCAGTAAAATAAGCTGGTGCTTAGAATACCCTGGAGTATCTAGAGATCCAGAAAACAAGTGTGGACCGCCCAGGTCATGAAGAGGATGATGGAGTAGCAATGAGATCTGTGAGCTAATCAAAGGAGCCACGGAAGAACAATAAAATTAATTTAAAATTTATTTAAAAGTGAAATTAATAGACTACATGTGCTTAGGAATTAATTTAGAGCCAAGTTTCTACAATATTTTCTCACAGGAATGTTTAGAAATAAATGCTGAATACACTAAATAATTCCAAACAATGTATAGTTTTCAACTTCAAATTTCAAACATTTTCTTTTCTAAAAGACAAAAACAGTAGCTATAAATCTAATGGCTATTACCACTTGAAATGAGGTTGGTATGTATAAAGAATTAAAAGTTTTATTTTAAGGTTACTTCATTTAAGCTTATATTTAGATACTCATATGTGGTTGGTAGCTACCTCTTGGAATGACATAGCTCCAGGCCTCAGAAGTCTCTACTAACTGCAGTAGTGGACAAGTGCCCACATCCTTACTTGAAAGTGTGTCCCAGGCCAACATCGTACCAGGAAAAGTGAATGAAATAACTTAAACTTCATGATATGGGTCTATTCCCAAAAGAGATATTTTGTGAAATCTCGCAGAAGCCCATGATTGCTCCACTGAATTCCGTTTCAGTGTTGAAAATATGTGGGCATCAAATGTTCTAACGGGATATTTGATGATCCTTACATCTAAATTCAACATGAAACTGACACGGGTTTGTATGTTCAATTTCTCCTCAGATTTCTGAGTACACAAACTTTAAAAAGAATTACTATTACTTACCCTAGGAGAGACAAATTTTCATTCTTCACATTTTATTGACAAGCTGATACTCATCTCAGATGTTTCTTGTAATAAATGTTGACTAGTTTCTTTCTATTGCTTTCTGATTTGACAGAATTAATGCCAAGTTGAAAGATGTTGTATTTGCATTTTCTAACAATATTCAAAAAACAGATGGGTAATAGCATAGTATTTACATGTATCATAATTATGGTTTGGGGAATTTGAATAGATACTTTTGTGTTTCAGTCAAATAAACGCATTATCAGAAAACATTTCCATTATCTAATATGTTCACTTAGATTTGTTGAATAATAAATTTCTTTAGTTTTTTAAATTTTGTGTCACATGTAATTGAATTGTGATAAATTAGATTTGACA
This sequence comes from Cavia porcellus, assembly GCF_034190915.1. Lineage (NCBI taxonomy): Eukaryota > Metazoa > Chordata > Mammalia > Rodentia > Caviidae > Cavia > Cavia porcellus. Next base: position 17,645,123 of record NW_026947507.1, read on the forward strand.
TTTTAGTTCTGCTTGTCATGTTTTGCTACCTTCAGCATAGAATAAAAAGTAGCCTTTAGTCTTTTGTTACGTAAAAGTTGGTAAAACACCATTTCCCTGACAGGTTCATTAGTCACTGTGTGAGCATAAAGCTATATTTCCATACTTGACATGCAAAAGTAAATGGATATTTTCCTATATGCCAGCCATCATCCAGTTAGATATAAAATGTAAAATACTGGAATTCATGTTAAAGCCATTTGAAGATGCATAGATATGTGTGTGCACACACTTACAAACACACACACACACACACACACTCACAAATGTATTAAGCTGGAAGAAAACTGAGCATAAACTAGTTAGTACTAGTGTATTTAAACTTTTAGAATAGTCACAATTTTTGAATTTTATTTATTTCTGATAAAACTCAGGAATCCTAGAAGAATATATATGTTGAAGTTTCTTAGGGCATTAATGAAATAAAAAAACCCTAATAAGCCAAGAAAATGTTTGATATATATTTATGTACAAAAGAAAATCTTCACTGATTTACTCTTACTGTACTCATGAGAAAGTGTGGGTAGCATTTCTGAATATTTACTGAAGCGAAGGAACAGTACTGTTTATTTCTACAAACTTTGGTCTGATAAGTCAGTAAACAGTGCTGGGATCTTTCATCATCTTCCAGAGTAGAAACTAAGAGAAAGGGCTCTAGAAGCACATAATTGGACCAATCCATGCAAATAATTTGCTTGGTTGCTCTAATTCAGGAAGATCATTTCAAAATGCACCTCATGGACTGAAATATCTTTTTCTCCAGATCAAGGCAAGGCAAGGCCCAAACTAAGAAAAACTATTTAAGGCTAAAGAACACAATAAACTTAGAAACATGTCTTTTCCTAGAATAAATAGTTCAGTGAAATGTCACAGAGGCTTGGAAAATATCCTATAGATAAAAAGACGAGACTTTATCACAGTAAAGAATACAACAATTTTCTCTCTGTATTAGGTTTTTAATGGAAGCAAAGCAATATTCTGTTTATGATGTTCATAAAATAATTACATTATATATTATATCTATGTTTTAGATATTAATATATTCATTAAAATTCTAAAAAAATTATTTTTAAGGGTAAGACTTTTCAAAAATAATCAAACATGTCTCATACACAAGTAATCAATTTTCTCAAAAGATGGATTTATTCTTTTTTGTTTGTATCACACATAGTGAACATGTCTTTCACACAAAACAACAGAAACAAATGACATTCTCAAAGTATCTTTGTGTGAGTGTTGTAGTCAGCGTTTTCAAGGAACAGGTTTAATACAAGATATGAATTGTTAGGATTATCTTATAATATTTACTCTAAAAGTCAAATGCACAAGAATATAAGTGGTCTGTCTGCATGCTGCAGACTCAAAGATTCCAGCTGAGGGTCTGGATCCCACAGCAATATTCTGCAGGAATCCAACTGAAGACCTAGAACAATGTCTTATGCAAGTCATAAAGGTGGAAAGTCACTACTGGAAAGGGCCAGTAGTGATATTAGAAAGTCTACACCTGCAGAGTGAATGATCTGTGCCAGAAGGCTGAAGGACCTCCTATGGAGCCAGGAAGAGACCCTTAAGACAAAAGAGAAGACCAGATTTCCCCTAGAGCAACAAGCAGCCACCCTCAGTGACAACGAGGACTCCACATGAGCCGACAAGTTGGCATCAAGAAAATCAACACAACAGACTAAGAAATCAGAAGCACGCAGTTGAGTTACCAATCTCCTTTTATTTACATTGTTCAGGCAACAGCCCTCTGGTGGGTCTTCCTTGGCTAGAAACATGCTCACTCGGTTCAGCTGGGTGCTCCCACTTAAAATGACCATTACTTAATCCACTCCTGGTTAATTTAATAACCAGACCCCATCTTTTAAACCGTAGTCCCCAGTATCGGGTTTGTGAAAAAGTTAACATATCTTGATCTACTCACATTTACATTAATATAACAATTACATGTATATGATTCTTATTGTGCTTGTTCCACACCAAAAACAAGCATCAAATTGTTCTCAAAACCTGACTAAATAACCTTATTACAAACAGGTGTCTAAGACCTACATGTGTATGTGCTTTGCAGTAACTCCCAGCTGTCAATTTATTCTAAAATCTTATTTTATAAACAATCTATACTTTTAAAAGTTAATAATTGTCTTCCAGAGTGCAATATACCAATATGATGCATTCACATTAAAAAATATAGCTTCAAGGTTTAAAACTCCTTTGGTTTCCATTTATATACATGATTTAGCAATACTTAAAAACCAGTATCACATACATAAAGATCGTATTTTTACACTGAAATCATACTATGAGAAAGTTATTACAATCATATCCTTGCTTTCCATTTACTTTAACAACTGAGCAATGCAACATTAAAAGATATCCTTAGTGATTTCCTGCACTATAAATATGCTCTTCCCTTCTGGTAATAAGCTTTAGGCCATTCAGGTCATTTTCCCCCCATTGTCCTGTTCCCACTATACAACCACATTCTCTGTTTCAGCCTTGCAATCCACAGCTCCACTGAAGGCTCCTCTCTGGCCAAACTCTTCAAGTCACCCTGCTGGCTCACCATTCTTAATTTCCAACATAGATTCATCCAAAATCCATCAACAGTAACCACTTCACTGTCCTAACACTAGACTGCGTTGACATTTTTTCTGCCATGCAGGAAATATTTCTAAATGCAAGCAAAATACAGACTAACCTTCTATCAAAGCACAATACACTGATAACAGTCCTTTTTCCCAGCAGAAATATCCTTAACCTCACCTAACCCTCAGCATTTCCATCACTATTCTGGTTTCCTGCGCTCTGACCAGTCTCCCATATAGTTTAGAGCATTTCGTGGCTGCCCCTTCTGTTGTTCTCTCAGAAGCTTTCCAAAATAATCTCAAAAGCTCTTAAGCCAAAGAACCAGGCAACACCACAGTGATGACCTCATTCTCACACCAAATTTGTATTTGTCAGTGCTTGGGGAGTCAGATAAAGAGTGCAAACATATGCCTTTGTGCTGGAAATACGAAGGATTCAGTCAAGGGCTTGAAGCCCATGGGAGTGTTGCATGCAAGTCCCTGTCAAGGATCTGTACCAGAAAGGCCCAAAAGCCAACGCTGAAAGCTAGAAAATCTGTGGGAGTAGGGTGGAGCCTCTGTGCCAGAAGGCTGAAGGTCTGCATTGAAAGCCAGATGATGTCTAAGTGGAAACCAAGAACCGAAGTTCTCCTCAAAGAGGGCAACAGCCAGAGCTCCTATGAAAGATAAACATCAAAAAACAACTTCTTCTCCTCTTGTTCTCCTTTTATGTCCTTCCTGGAACAATCATTGGGTGTGTTTTCTACCCCCAGTACCACAGTGACCCAGTTCAGATGGGGGTCTGCAAACTCAAGTTGACCACTGATTAATAAACCACAGTAAATACTGTTTTACTTTTTAATCTAAAAAGCATTGCCATAATTACAACTACATGAAAATCTTCATGTAATAAAAAGCAACTGTCTATATTTTTCTTCCACACAAGGATCAGAGCAATTTTATGCTCTTTTATTAATAATCATGCTGCTATATGCATGAGTATATGTGCATCAATTTCCCTTCAAATGACCCAAATTTACTGTTCTTCATGATAAAGTAGCATTCCTTTGTTTATAAATACCACATTTATTCAATCATCAGATGATGGACTACTTGCAAAATTTGTTTATTATGCGTTGTGCAATGATGTTCATGTGTATGTATCTATCACTGTAATATAGTATCTTTAACTCTGTGGAGAAGGCATTTATATTTATTTATTCATGATTTTTGCTTCTGAGCAGTGTCTGTTCTTTTTAGTTGCCTATTTTGTGACTGAGTCTTGTGGGGGTTTAGTTATTTTTTTGTTCTTTACATATTTTTGATATTAGTTCTCTGTCCAAGGAATTTTCCCCATTGATAGGTTGACTTTTTACACCATTGATTATTTCTTTTGTTGTGCAGAGGTTTTTAGTTCGACAGGATCCCGCTTGTTGATTTTTCATGTTATATCCTGTACGATTCGGATTTTGATCAGAAAATGCTTATCTTCAACGGTTTTAGCCATTTTATCTTCCAGAAGATTAAGTGCTTCTGTTTTAAAATTCAGGACTGGATCCATTTTGATTCTAGACGGGGCACAGTAAAACATACTGGTCTAGATTTATTGTTTTTCCTGTGAACAGCGGTTTTCCAGCAATCATTTGTTAAAGAGTGCTGTTTAAAGAGTCCTCTAGTACTGTTTTTGGGTTATCTTGCAAAAAATTAGATGCTTGAATTTGATGGAGATTCTTGCTACATTCTCTATTCTGTTCTACTGATCTGCATGTGTGTTTTGTGACAATACCATGCTATTTTTATTATAGTAACTTTATAACGTAACTGCCAACTACTTAATTCTTGTTACTCAGAAATGCTTTTGCTATTTAATGTCTCTTCTGGTTCCATATGAATTTTAGGACAGTGTTCTCCAGGTCTGTGAGAATGACCCCAGACAAAGCTTAAACTTCCTGGGGATCTATGCTCAGCCTGAGTCTGTTCCATGCATGCCTCACGTGACTATCTCTCACCCAGTCACTCTGCAGTTCAACATTGCAAACCCTGCAGTGTAGTTGGTCTCTAGTTATTCTCATGTTATTGTTTTAAAGCTATGTACTTTTAAAAACATGTGCCCTAAGCATGAAACAAGTTTGGCCACCAGCCAAGCATCAAGCTAGGATGAGAAAAGGCCTGTCATCTACTCTTCCCCTGACTGATACAAGAACAACATCACCAACAATGTGTCTCTGTGCTCATTGCAAGAGGGTCCTACTTATTTTTTTTTTTTTTTGACTTCAGTGTTTAATTCATTTTTATTTGGGCAACTGGTGATGAGGTAAATTTATGCCTAGTGTTTCCCTGTTTGTTTTTCTAACCTTAGTTTCTATTTTCTTTTGCACTATGTAGTATAAACCTAAATCATAAGCATAGATTCTCCATAAGATAGTTATTTTTAGAATAGCATTTCGATGGAGACTGTACATGCTATAGTAAACTATGTGCATATTCAAAGAGGTGAGGTCAAGGGGGAAGTTTATAATGGAAATGAAGAGATTTACATTGTTTTCTATTTCTAGTTTTGTCTATTTTGAGACTGTTTTCTGTTTCTATTTTTTGTCTTTTTTGAGACAGGTTTTTCTATGCAGTTCAGGCTGGTCTTGAATTCACTGTGTTGCCCACGCTGGCTCGGACTTTCAGCTATCTTCCTGCCTCAGCCTCCAAATTGCTGGAATTACAGATGTGTGCTGCCATGCCCAGCGACATAATTGTTATGAATCAATTATCTTTGGCTGAATGGATCAACAACAAAAGTGATATCAATTTAAAGATTGACAGGCAGTTGTTGGGCAGATATCCTTCTAGAAGAGAAATATTTTCTCTGCAAAGTCATGTTGATATTTGTAGAGGATTTACTTCTGGGAATTATTTGTGATAGTTCTTGTTACTAAGTGTATGTATATCAGGCTCCCTTAATCACAATCCAGATTTAATTTTTATCTATTTATCATAGATCAATAAAATCAGCTCCATTTTGATTCTGATAAGTTTTGTGATTGGTATTTACCAATAATTTGACCTTTTCATTTGAATTCTAATATTATTTCTGTTGGTATAGATGGCAGGAGACATTCGCAGCAATTCCCTAGGGATTAAAATTAACATATTAGCTATAAAAACCTACTTAATATTGTTCATTGTTTTGTCCCAGTATAGTTGTAATCCCTTCTATCTTGCTTATGTTATTTAGTGTTACCTCGATTCATGAGTTTAATTCTTTCCATGATTTTGTTCTCAAACTGAAATGCATGGGAACCTAATCAGATTTCCCCATAAGGTCTACATTGAAACTAACCACTGAATTTGATTCAGCTTTTATCTTATTTGGTCAAGAACCACATGAAGAATGTTATGCAGCTCTCTCTTTATCACACCAAAACCTGTTTTTCTTACTGTCAAGTAGATTTGAATTCACTTGCCTTTTAACATTACTTGAGTAATCATTTTGAATTTTACTTATCAAACTTAGTTTGTGATGTAATAAGAATACTTATTGTAAACTTTAAATGCCTTTGGCTTAGTAAATTTGTCTTGGTTACTTTCCTCTTCTCTATGACACAAATCCCTAGACTGGGAAGCAAAACAAGAAAGATTTATTTGGACTCTGTTTATTCAAGGTCAGCTGCAGTGGTAGTGGGGCAGAGCCAGAAGAGCTGCTTGCAATGGAGGACCGGAAGAGAGAGAATCCAGGAAGACGCACCCCTTCCCGGGACCGCCTCCTTCCACCAGGTCCGCCTTGCAAGATCACGCTTCCCTATAAAGTGATCAGCGCACTAATCCACTGGTGAGGGTCTTATCTCTAGTTCCATTCACCTCCCAAAAGCTGTATCAAGGGCACATGAGGCTTTTGTGGGACGGATATATGGATATAAAACATTACAAATTTATCGTCCATTTAACTTTCCAACCTCTTTTCTTAAGGCTTAACATTTTCACTAGTAATATTACTTTCCTTAAAGTTCTATAAAACTGAAAACCACTTAGTATATATTTTTTGTGCGTGTTATTCTATTTACTTTTGTCATCTCCTAGAAGCAAATTTATGTGGTTATGTAAGGAAACTTAATTATGTATAGTCTGCTGTATAGATTTGTGAATTCCATATCCCTAGATTAAACTATACTGATCAAAACATGAATATATCTAGAAAAATATGCACATGTACGGAATGTTTTCTGCTAAACAAAACTACTATATAACATCTATACTGCATTAAGTATTATAAGTAACATAGGCATGATTAAGGCATATGTGGGTATATGCATATGCTACACAAAAATAATAAGGACTTGTATACAAGGAACTTGAACATTTATGAATTTTGGTGTCATTGGGGATCCTGGAATCAAATGTACATATATATATATATATATATATATATATATATATATATATATATCCATATATTCGTATATCCTTATATGTATATCCATAAATTCATATATCCATATATAACATATACATATATGTCTGTTTACATATACACTTACAATTACATATAAAAACAAACCTACAGGCATATAATTTTATAAACTGAGATAGGAAAGTAAATGGGGTGAGAAATGAGGAAAAAAATTAAGACCTATTATGTACAGGTAAAAATTTTCTATGATGAATGTGATCATTGTATATAACAAATATGTACTAAATTAATATACCGCATTTTTAAAGTATATAGAGAGATATAACTATTGATATAGATTAGATATGATATATTGTGCCATGGTGACCTACATTTGAGTCTTTCCCTAGACTAGATGTTTATTGGTACAGTCTTTGGACCTTATCATTCAATTAATGTCTTATATAAATGCATTAATGTTTTAATAGCAACACTGAATAATTAAATACTTCAACATGCTAATATAGATGAAATCTATAATTTTTTGAGGCAGAAAACTGATATTAACTCATGTTCAACTGTGCTATCAAATGAAATCACCAAATTAAAAATTCATGACTGAGTTTTATGTACTTCCTACTATCTGATATTTTTGTTCTTCAAAATAATTTCTCTAAGGAATACAAGGATTTAAACTGGATATGAATAATCAATCTCATTTTCCTCTTGGACCCAGTGTTTGGGTTTAAACATTGTTGTAAGATTATGAAAACACAGAAACTGGATTGAATTTTAAATAAATTCACCAATAAATCCAATGGAGCTTGGTGTTTCCATCTCTCCTATTTTATTTATGTTTTATTCTCTCTTTGAAAACTCCCTGTATGAAAACAAACAAAGGTACTTTATGGTAACTGCAAATATTCTAAAACATTACCTAAGTATGCTTAAAATTTATTCCAAATGAAAGGGATTTTTTAGTGATGTGCGCTATTTATTTTAATAATGAAAAGGTATCAACAGCATAAGCTTTTCCCTTCCTGAAAGGAGCACTTGGTTATGAATGGATGCTTTTTGGATTAAGTTCAGGATTGAGCTGTTTTCAGAAAATTACTTCTATTTTGGCTGACATCCCAGGGATATTGGCACACTGTAATGACATTGTTGTTCATGGGCAACCTATAATTTTTTTCAAAATCAACAAATCTTACATATTTTTCAATGTCTTTAATAATGTGCTCTCACATTTATATTACAAAAAGAACACTTTTGCAGCTTATAATATTTATCATAATTTTTCCTGTATTCTTTCACAGCAGGTTAAACAATCTGATACATAACCCTTTTCCCTACTGCACATAAGCGTGTTTCTTGTCACTAACTCTAAAGAGCAGTGACTTTACGATACCTTATTTTTAAAATGTATTTAACATATTATCTCCTATATGATAAAGGTAGACTTTACTTTTTGTTTTCTTCCCATTTTTCATGACATTAAATTTGTCACAACAAAGTTACCATTAGCAAATTTTTAGTAAATATTTTGTAAATGATGCAAATTTCATAAAATCTTGACTTGAGTCATAGTCCCTAAATTTGACTATTCTATAAAAGAGCTCTTTTCCTTAGAAGTCTTTTAAAAATAGAAAGGAGAGAATATTTGTACTGTCAAAGGTTCTTCAAATCTTCAGTTATATAAATGTTACTTTGATAATTTTGAAAAAAAATAGATTCCTAAGACATTTTCCATTAGATTCTTTCTCTAATGTCTTGCCATGAGCTGTAATCATTTATAATTTTAAATAACTGACTAGATATTTCTGATATAGATAGATGAATTATTCTACTGCTCTAGACTCAAATTCCATTCCACACATGTCTTCAGGTTTTAAAAGATATTTTTCTTTCTAAACCATCTTTTTACTTGCTTTTACAAACACACAAACTCACTCACATCATTTAATTTGCATGTTGTTTATCAACCATTGTCAGAGACTATTTCAAAACTGATCCTAAGCTTTTCTTTGTCACTTTTCTGACAGGTGCTTGACTAACTGATGGCAGTGTTTGCCAAGAAAGTATTTATCTACAGCTTCAGTAGAACTGAATGTGACAAGAAATTGCAGTAGCAAAGACGTTCTACCACACTGCGTTAGCATTCTGAAGGAAATTACTTCCTTCATTTGAAGTTTAGAAGAAATATATAACCCAAATTTAGTGCTTAAATTATTTTTGGATGTAAAACTAAAATACCGTGCAATTATGGGACTGTTCTGGATTAAAATTGACAAGAGTGGCTTCCATACTCTAAAAACATCTAAATGTTGAAATGGGGTATTTGGGGGTCTAAGGATTAAAAAAAAAGAAATTGGATATTTTCATGCAAGTGTAGTAGATGACACCCTGTACAGAGATATTTTTTGGAAAGAAATCGTTTAAAGAATATTATTAAGTATCCATACTCTCAATTCATTTGGAACAAAAATGATAGTGGTTTAGTTTTCTTTCCTCTGTACACAGATACCGATAAGAGCTAGTTGTCTCTGTGAAACAGTATGGATTGGTTCGATATTTAGCTACCTGTGTTCTAGAATTTGAATTTCTGCCTATTTATTCTAAAGAATAGTACTGCTACCACGTTCACAGTAGCCATTATGTGAAAGAAACCCAAAGGTATTTGGGGACCAGATAGAGAAAATGTGTTATGCACATATAACATGGTATTCCTAACACTTACAAAAGGAAACTCCTAAAATATGCAAGAAAATCAATGAACTTGAAAGTTATAATGGTAAGTAAACAACACAGTTACAGACTGAAAATACTAATAAATTTGCTCTAAATATGTGAAATGCCTATAATGTCAAATTTATTAAAGGTAAGAAAAATGATTGCTAAGAATTGAAAGGAGAGAAAATGGAGTTACTTTGATTTATATAAAATTTTCAATTACATAAAAGAAATTAATTCTGAAAATCCAATCAACAAATTTGTGTTCATTAGTATTGTGATCATTGTTGCACTTAAAAATTTCTAAATAACTTTGATTTCATGTTAAATGTTTTTACTAACATTGAAGACATAAAAGAAAAAAATCAAGACAAAAGATTATTGTTATCTAAATAGCTTATACATAGATTATTTATGGCTATAAAACTTAAAAACCTGAGTGTTAAAATAGGTCATTATATTAACACACATTTTAATTAAAACATGAATCACTACCTCAGTGAAAAAAATTGTATGCTATAAAATTCTAGCCAGAGGCAACAAGCTAAAGGTTTGGCATTCAGTTTCATCAGCTATAAAATCATCTGTTGAAGTTAATAATGTAACTGAAATTTTGTACCAGTAAATAAATAAATGAACTCAGATTTAATTGTATCCATGTATGTAAAAAGAAATCTCCTTTTTATCCATGGTCATCTGGGAAAAATAAAGGAATGATGCTTCAAGGCATTTTTCTTTTTTATGTATATAGATACAAATAGATATGAGCTAATTTTCATTATACTGGGCATTAAAGATGCTAAAAAATAGCACACTAAAGCATAGTAAGCAGGACGAAAGAGAGCCACAGTCAAGCTGGTGGCAACAGAGCTGCATGGAGAAAGGATGAGGACGTTCTCCAAGTGCACATCTGAGGTACATGGCGTTCACACTGTGTGCAGAGTTGGCCATGTACATAGCACACCCTGTTTCCTTTGTTTATTGCTTAGCCTTTCCCTCCCCCCAAATCCCTCATCTCTTGGTTCCTTTCTCCTCTGAGAATAATCTCCCCATATTCTGTTTTTGTTTTATTCTTTAATTTTACTCTTGGTATTTCATAGAAGGAAAACATTTAAACTTCTGTCTAAGATACATTTTACTTAACATAATTTGCAGGTACATTCATTTTCTTACAAAAGACTAAAGCGTATCCTTTACGGCAGAGTAGTACTCTACATTCCATAAATGCCATGCTTTCTTTATTGGTTCATTATGTACTTGCAAGTATGAGAGAGAGAGAGAGAGAGAGAGAGAGAGAGAGAGAGAGACAGAGACAGAGAGAGAGAAAAAGAGAGAGAGGAATAAGAATGAATGAAAGAAAGAGAAAGGATGAAAGAAAGAAAGAAAAAGAAAGTGAAAGGAAAGATCAGGATGAGTGGAGGGGAGAAATAGAAAAAGGGCGGAGGTTGAAAATGGAATGAACACATGTTTTGTGCATTTATCAACTTTCAAAGAAATGTAAACATTATGTAAACATACATGTGTGAATAAGATACACTAATAATGAACATATACCAAGATGGAGGGAAGAGGTAAGGATGGTAGGAGGAAAGGGAGTATTAAAAGAAATTAAAATGTGTTACTTATATCTGCCAACATGTCACGAGGAATGTGATCATTATGAACAGCAAACATGAACTAATAAACATTTTAAAATTCAAGAATAAAGAAGAGTGCACCCAAGTGGCACAGCACAGGGAGCTCAGTGTCCTGAGTAAGCAGTGGACACAGCAGCTGGCAACACCTGGAGAGCAGGTCCCAGCTGCCTGAAAGGCAGTTTCATCTGGAGGAACGTGGTCAGCAAATCCAGCCGCAAAATCACTTGAAGATGTTTTGATTTTCCCACCATAATGAGTGTCTTTTCCTTCGACTTGGAAGAAAAGTTATGTCACTCATCTTTAACTCTGTGCGTAGGCATTGAGAAGGGACCCTTTCTTAACTATTTCTAATGGTAAAGATTTCCAGTAGTAAAATTTTGAAGTCAATCAATTTCACTCCTTTTTTATTCCTAAACATATTACTTCAATTAAAAGAAACAGAAAGTCTTGGAAATTGCTCAAATTAAATGAGAAATACCATTTCTCTTTCATTCCCTCACTCTTGCTCTCACTGTGCTCTCAGTCCTCTCCTCCTTTGCAGGTGGTGGTAAGCTGGAATTAAGCACAGGATAATGTTGTCAGACTTCATTAGTGTTATCCCAGTGTGCCGGTTTCCTTCTAAAAAGCCCATGGTACCTCACAGAATAGAATACAGTAATGCAGACATGGCATGCCAAATCCACATACGAAAATGTCACTGTAGGATAAAATATCAAAAATGTTATCTGTTCATGAACGCTTCCATTTGCAAACAACTGAGTCCATAGACAAAGCTTTACCTCTGTTTGCAAACTTGATGTAAGGTGAGGAACAAGGCCATGACTATCTTCCTCACACAAACACAAACATAGCTGTCTTCCCCAAAATCCTAAAACCAATTAAAGCCTTCAGCTGAGATACCATGTTAGCTTGTTTGGATTGATGGATATATAATTCATTTGTTCTTCCTCGTACCAATTTAAAGACGAGCACTGCAAATTTCGTAGTGTTAGAAAATGTCCCATAGTATTCTTTGTCATTTTCATTGCCATATTTTCATTTATCTTTATTTTGGTCCCTTTTAATTTCAACACAAGGTTCATATATTCACCTGGAAAGCAGGAATGGCATGCCAAATCCACACAGGAAAATGTCACTGTAGGATAAAATATCAAAAATGTTATCTGTTATTCTTTGACAGTATTAAAAGTATAATAGTTTTAAAGACAGTAAATAGTGTCTGCTTGAGGCTCAGATGCCTTCTTGAGACAGTAAGCAATAAGAAACATGATTTAATAGTCTCATTGACTAGGTCAGAAGAAATAGTTGCTCATTGTTTTTCACTGTTAAAAGCACCCTTAAGAAAAAAATTAAGAAAAATAAAAATTTATCAAAGAAGATTGAACCCATAAGCAAGATGGACAAGATGTTAACAAGGTGTTCTCAAATTGTCTATATTTTACAAAGGTTTCTTAAAATAAAATTAATATACATTTTACTTTTAATTTTGTCAGTTTATACAGAGAACTTTTTATGAGTAAAAAATAATCCTGCACTGCTTAAGTTCTCCATACTAATTAAGAAAATTGACTGCAGTGACCCACATAAAACTTGTTATTCATGTAGCACATGAAACAATTTTACCAACATAATTTGCCCTTGAAAAATTAGTTTAGATTTTTTCCTTCAACCAGTAATTGTATGTCTGAAAACAATCACAAAATATTTTCCAGGTATGACTAGTATGCTTCATATAATATTTTGTTTATTAAACTCTGATTTACTGAATTATGTATATCTTCCTGAATTTTTTCAGTTATTAATTTGATGTCACTAATCATGAGTCATTCAATGATTTCAATGTCCAAAAAACTCATCTAAGAAGAAAACTGAAGAGTAATACAGCATTCTAACTAAAAAGTTTCTGACTAATGTTTATCTTATTCTAAAATAAATGTTAAAGGCAACCAGTTTAGGTTTATGCAGGATTTAAAATTTGTACCTGATAGGTTTTGGTAGGGTTATATCTGCTCACACCTGTAATATTTTCTAAAAGAAAAATAGTAAAATAAGTATCTTCCATAATCATATTCTTTCTTCTTAATCTGATATTATGAATGACTTCAGCCTGGTGTTATTCCTCTCCCCCATATTTGCTCACTAGCAGTTAGGATTCCTTTGATCTTCAAGGCTCCTGTTGTATAATTGATCAAAGGTTTTCAACCTGAAGCTAGACTATAAGGGATTGGATTCTTAAATGTCAGTCCACCCACACTAACTTGGACCGAGTAACTTTCTAAACAGATTATTAAATCATAATAGAAGAAAGAAAAAAATTTAGCTCAATTAAATGTTTCTAATATATACACAAAAAGCTTTGAATTTCCCATAGCAAAAGGCAGTTTTAGGCATATATATATTTGGATTTTTAAAGATATTTTTAATGGACTTCTCTGGAAATAGATAATTGTTTCTTTTACTATTGAAATTAATAACAATATCCTAACTGCCATATTAATTTTTATACACTGGCCTGAAATTAAAATATTCTTGTTGGATTTTTAAGAGTTTGAGTATTATGAATGATGCATAATATTTCATATCTGAAGAGTTCTGACACAGGTCATTCCAAAACGTATGAAACTGAGAGTTATCCTTCACCCTGTACAAGCTGATAGCAGGTATGAAAAAAGTCAGCTTGCAAAGAGAATGTCATTCTAACCTCAAAATATTCACTCTTACCAGTGTTTGAAGATCCAACAGTGAAGATGACAGTGATAGAGATGATATATCACTCTTGTCACTACCAAGGAAACATTGGTGTCATTGACTCAACTGGGTTAAATTACGTTGTAGTGAAGCTCATGCTGATGACAGTAATATTGGAAGCTACAGACACATTGATACAAGGGTACTAAGAGCTAACATTCCAGTTGGCATAGACAGAAATAAAATATCCATTTCCATCCTCTAATTTCTTCTGTATTTTTTCCACTTTCTTATATATCATACATTCAGAAGTGCTTGCTTTTCCAGTATAATTTGAAGATTAAATCACAACTGTTGAAGTGTGAAAGCCGATCACCAAGTTTCAGCCAGCATTTAGTGTATTGAGAAAATGAGTTCTGGTTTCTCTTTGTACAGATATCAAAAATAATATGGAGAAAATTTTCCATTTAATAGAAACTATATTGATTTAGGAATCACAATTGTGATCTAAAATAAAAGAACCCTCATGCCATTTTATTTTTCCAAGGAAATCTCATTAAGATAATCATTCTACTTACATTGTGATAAGCCAGTTTGTTTGAGTTACATCTATTGAAGGTATAATTTTTTTTAAAAAAATGTGCTATCTTTACAAGGTGAAATGTTAAAACTTAACTGTCATCTACTGAGGCTTTTAAAATATAAATAAGTATTAGAATATAAGATGAAGAAATCTTTAGTTCCATTTCTTAAGAGAATATTTTGAATAAACATTGTTGAAAGGCTGTTTCCTTTCTGTTGTTCTCTCTGTGTGAGATATATACTCTCTTACAGCAGTTCATTCCATTGTTTTTACTTTTCTATAATTTGCTTCTTTTCTGTTACAACAGGTTTCACCGATTCTATGTAATATATTTTGTTCCACACAAAAGGTTGGAAGTATAGTCTTAGACCTAATAAAAATTTGAGGTATTATTTTGAATGCAATTTGATCAATTTGTAGGCATTCAGAACAATTTAGGCTTCATTATTCATTTAGTCTTCTTGTGCAGGTTGACACCATGTTATTATCTTATGTGGAGATATTTTTCAAATCCAAAAATAAGTCTTGGTGAATAACTAACTCCCACTACATGGTTTCCAGACCTATTCAGTCATTATCATCACATGGCTAATCCATGCTGTATAGAAGCTCTCTGAAAATGAATGCTGGTTTACTGATATATATCTTTCTCTAACTTCTGAGGAAAATAAACCTTTCAAATAATGTATTGTAAAACTTCTTAACATGTCCCACTATAAACAACACTTTTTTAAAAATATTTCTTAATGAATATTTATATGATGATGATAACAGTTTTATTTTTACTTCGTTGTGATTTGCCTTTAGGTAAAATATGAACAAAACATAGATGCCAAAGCTACTATTATAGTTATGATAAACAAAAACACATAACCTCTCCCAAATACCCTGTTTAACATTAGTTAAATGCCATATAGTTAGAAATCTAATATCTGAAAGTGTTAAATATATGGTGATTTTACTGGGTAGGTAAACTTTTTGATTTATTTATTGAATGATATTTAAAAGCCATTCTTTGAGGGTGAGAGATAAATAATAATTATAAATTATGTTTGCAGCAATTTGTGAAATATATAACTATTTAATATTTTTACTTTTATAGTATATCCATTTATCACATGTGTGGGTATAAGCAATTTGCCTACTAAATAAAGGAATAGTATTTTATTGAGAAAGTATAATGAACTTTTAAAAATAAATTTATTGATCTATGTTTTAGAGATTGTATGCATTAACTGGGAAAAAAACACTCCAAAGTTGCTATGATTCATTTTGTGTGTGTTGCTACAGATTTCAAGCAACATGTCACTTCTTCATATTCCTTAAGCAACTCTTCTCCTCTTGTAACCTTCGGAGAAGAAAATGTTTGCTCCAAGGTGTTGGGTTTCTTTCATTCTCATTTTTGGGAATTGTGTTTTTAGGTTTGTAGTTTGTCTGCAGAATACATTTGTATGTCAATTACTTTGGGCTTTAAGTGTTCTCACTATGACATGAGAATATTTTTTGTTTCAAGATTTATAAATCACAAGCTGAAATCATATTGCTGCATATAAAAAAAAAGCAAAACAAAACAACAAGACCGTATTAAGGCTTATTTCTCAATTATATTTTGTTGGCTTGCACAAAACATCATTTCTTACTCATTTATTCTTTTACTGCACATTCCTAAATACTAAATATCAGGCACTTTTCAAAGCACACAGGATACAAAGTCAAATAGAGCATCACACCTGCCCTAGTATGAAATAAGGAAACTAAATCAATTTGACTGAATTTCAGTGTAATGGGTACAAAGTCATCATACTGGGTGATTGAGACAAAGGGCATCTAGTTTCTTTTCCTTTTTTGATATGGTTGTGAAAGCTCCCTACAAATAGAATCAAAAAGTCTCTGGAAAAGATAGCATGTTAAACATTTATCTTTTATGACAACTCAGTTTAAAATAGATTAACAAATCATATGAGTTTTAGTAAATAGTGACAAGGAAGAGGAATGTGGATATTTCAGGAACCCAGAGCATGGAGACTTTTCAGGGAAAAATATCTAAGAAAAGAATATATTAAGGGTATCCTGATGGTGGGAGGACAGCAAAAACATATTGGAATTTGTAGAAATCCATTTTAATTATTTTGTCTCAGATATCTTATTCTCATGTAAAATTTGGTTTGGAAAATTTGTTTTTGAAATAGTAGACTGCATAGTCTTGCCATGCTTAGAATAGAAGAGCTATTTACACTGAGGAATCAGACTTCTAACTTGGGTTGAAAAGAGCTGTGACCTTTTCTAGCAGCTACATGAGGGCCTTTATTAGATCATTGTGCAGCTAGTAGCTTGTCAATCTCTGTGGTGTGCAGTGGTGACATTAGCACAGGTAGGTCTGTCAAAAGAAAGGGACTTATTGCATCATCAGTGTTTTTCAGGCAATAGCAACTTATTTTAACTGATTCCAGTAGATTGAAAAACACATGAAGAAATTGTATGAAGCAAGAAGAAAGAACTGGGCATTTCAACCTAAAGATAACAAAAACAACAACAACAAATAAGAAAACACTGAATTAATATACCTCTTCAGTTCAATTGAAGTCACACAAATAATGCTTCCATCTAATATGTTAAGTACATCTAATATGCTAGACACATTTTGTTATATGAAATAGCTTCTTAACTTTCAAGGCTATCAATGAATCCCTATGGACAGCATCTTCCATCTTTCATGCTTAATAAAGAAAAGCAACTAAGAGGAAGAAAGAAAAAGTTGAACTTTTCTAAGTGAATGCAAATTAAGCTTTCTAGTTATTATCTTTTATAGGAAAATTTGATTAATCAGTAGAAATCTACTCTCTGATTGCTAAACTGAACCTTGACAAACTACTAAAGGGAATTTATTTTCCATGAAAGTGCCGTCCTGAGAAAAGGTTTTAGAAATTCATTAAAAGGTCAAAATGAGAGTTGGTGTAATCTTGCAGTCAGAATCTTACACTTTCAGACAGTCCAGTTATGTACCATAAACAGCTTTAACTTTCCAATAAAAAATCAACATGGAGACAGATGGGACATTCTACTGAGGAGAAAGTAGTGAATTGTTTTGGTCAGAGAACTTCATCTATAGTATGCCATCTTTTCTTGGAGACTAAAATTTCTTCTTCAGTTTGTGAACTTGAATTTGAATGCTATAGAAAATAAATACATAAAGACATGAATCAAATAAATCCCAATGTTTGAAGCTATTCAGCTTTTCATTTGTTTGTTTAACACTGATCTGGTATATCTGATATTTGATTTTGTTCAAAAATTCATTTGCATATGAATTTTAAATGATGGCTGTAATGATAACCAAGTTCATTATTTATTGTTTGCTACTAAGTACACAACACCAGACAAAACATGTGATTACATCTTTCTAATCTTCACAAAATAGTTAAATAAATTATCATCCTCAATGAACACTGGAGTTAGCTGAAATTTACAGAGGTTTGTAAATCAGCTGACGTTATACCAACGGAAAAGATGAATTTTTTATTGTGGTATTGTGTGCCAAAGAATGTGATCCATGTTTTTGTATTAGCAGTTTCTTTAAAGCTTGATGAACTTAGTAAAGTAGATAGTAATTGAATGTTTCAGATTATGAATCTGAAGAAAGGAAAGTTACAAAATGAAATAACATACACAAGAATTTAATTATTTTTTGTTTTATTATTGCTATTGTTGTGTTATTGCTCATTTTGTTGTCATTTATTTATGTTTTTGTTATTGGTACTGGCATATGAGACCATGGAAAATAAATCTCCAGCTCCTTCCCTCTTTCCTTCCTTTCTTCCTTTTTCTTTATTTTCTTTGTGTATTTATTATTGAGAAAAAGTCTCATTAAATTGATCAAGTTGCTCTTGAACTTTTGAAATTCCTGCCTCAGTCTGCTGACTAGCCATGATTATAAGAGTGTGCTACCACACTAAACATTTTAACAGCAAAAGGTTATACTGACACTCAATTTTGTGATGATCTAAAGTCTATATCCAATTTACCATGTGATATAATGTCTCAAATATAGCTATTAAACAAGTTAATTGATATATACTCATAAGAATTTTTGAGATATGAAATATTTGAACAGAAACATATTATCTAGTTTTATTTTTTTATTTTTCAGTGACCTATTTGTATATCTTTTTAAAGAAACAGCATATTTATTTTATTTGTATTCAAGCATGGTTGGGTTACATGATTTTCACATCTGGGATTATCTCCTCTTTCTATATAACAATTATATGATGATTACAGTCTTGTCCTTCCAACCAAAAGGAAATGACAGCGAATGACAGACTTTATTGCCTTACACTGTCTCTCAGAGAAGCACACAGAAGCAAGCAAATATCTCTACCACCTACTCTGCTGATTCTTAAATAAGGTGAAAAAATTCAAAATATTCAGGGGGAAGTAAGCATTTATGTCATTTTTGCATAGAAATTCATTTATACTAAGAAACTTACAAGAAGGCTAGAGACTGGTTAAGAGTTTTCTATCTGTACAGTGGTACAAAAGTACAGCAATTTTGTGTGTATGCTATGGCCTGTGACCAGATGTCCTCCCAAAGCCTCATGCATGCTTAGGTAGTGCTTGTGTTCAGAGGTGGCTGGATCTAGAGTGTGTGATTGAGTCATGGTGCAGATGCTTCGATAAGGGTAGGTGATTTTTAAATCAGTTCATTGGTTGGTTTTTCACCCCTAATCCTTGTAGCTTAGATAGAATAGGAAAGGGGCAGAACAATGCTGCTAAGGTCCCTTTCCTGCTTTACTAATTTCTACCTGCCATGACGTGTTTTTCCTTTACAATGCCTGTCTGTCAAGCCATCTGTCTTGGAACCAGCCAATTATGAACTGAGACCTCTGCAAATGAGCCAAATAAACCTTTCCTCCTTCACTTGGGCATTGAGTTTTTTCTCAGTAAGACAATGAGAAATGTAACTAAAACTCTTTTGTGTGTGTGTGTGTGTGTGTGTGTGTGTGTGTGTGTGTGTGTATGCTTGTACGTACTTTGAGGTTTGGAAAGTTAGATTTGTAGCCTTCAAAAGTTTCATGGCAAAAATATTCCTGGTTTCAATAAATTCCTCTTGGTCAGCTTTGAGCAACCAATTGAATTGGATGTGGAAAAAGAGATGCGCTGTTGGTTCCCGTGAGCAATTAGGAGCCGAGAGTAAGTAGCCAGCTCTCACACAACACTTGTTCCATTCACATATGCTCTGGGCTTCAGTGTGCTTTTTAAAAATTCATTTTATGCCTTGACATTCTGTCTTCTGCTATGTTTTTAGTGTTAGCCTGCTTTCTCTTTCAGAACTCATCCATTTAGTGTTCTCTGCCTGGATTTTGCTGTTTTAGGCATGGAAGCTCTTTTTATCCTTCAAATGTTACTTTTTGAGAGACTTTTCACCCTTAATTAGAACTATGTATCACCAAATCTCTCCCTGCTCACCTACATTACTATTTACTGAATCAAACTTTTTTATTTCTTCACACCATTAAGGTGAAATAAAAAACATACAATTTGATTCTTCTTTGTTATGGTTGTTGCTTCTCTCTAATACAACACAAGCTTTAAAATATAATACTAGATTAGTTTACCCACTTCTGTATTATTAGTATATAGATTACTGGGCACACAGTGCTCAGTAAATATTTGTTAAAAAAAGGAAGAAACACAGGTTATTCATAGCAATTTCCATGAAAATATTCAGATTGGTAAAGAAAAGCACGGTAGAGTCACCATGTTTTAAATGAATAATTCTGTATAACTTTGTAGCTTTTAATTATACTCAAGGAATACAATAAATGTTAAGTTGTAGTGATTTCAGAGTCTAATTTGAGGTAGAATCTTGTGGAGAACCTACTACCCATTTGATGGGTGGAATTAGATTCTAAAAGATTTTTTTTAAATAACAAAAACATCATTATTGATTTCTTCATTTAAAACTGTTTGGAATATTTAAATAATTACAAAAGTACAATAATATTTTTCTTCATTTAATAGACATTTATAGAAGCAAAATGAAATATTAAGAAACAGACTCACTATTGTAAATTTTATTTCCAAATCAGTGATTTCCCCCATCTTTAATGGGAAGAGGAGAATAAAAGTTTAAGTTTCACCCAGCTAGATGCCTCATAAGTGTATAGAACCTGTTTCTTTCCCAGAAGCTCAGTATAGCATTAGCTTTTATCTATTACTGTTTCACTGTTTTATTCCATTTTCCTTCCCCTTACTCTATTTTCTGTTACTGCATTTTGCAAAAATACATTGCACTTAAACTGTATTTTAGGCTTTATATATAATACATTGTAAAAATAAATCTTTCACTAAAGAAAATTGTTGGAAAATTAGTTCCACAATAATGTTTAGATATGGTCCAGGAATTTAGCGAATGGGGCCCTAGTCTCTCACTCCCATCCCTCTGAATCTTTTGTTCTTGCTTTTTGGGCATACTGTATCACCACTCTATTTATATGCTTGATGATCTATTTTTTCACCTGTAGCACTCTTTTCTATGAGTCTCAAAAATACAGCAGTCATTGACTATTGGATTATGTAGAAAATACTTTATATATTATACTTCATAATTAATTAAATGGTTATTTCATCATATGGTTTATTTTTCCAGTATTCAGTTCATAAACAAAGAGGACAGAGAGAAATGAATTACACGGATAGAGAAATGTTTACTCTTAAGATAACTGCCTTCAAACATGCCACATTATGCTACTAGAAAAATCAATAAATACACATTTGGTTCTGAATAAACTAATATTGTTTGACTTTCAAAATTGTGCACAAAATTCTGAAATAGGTCTTATTTTCTACAATTTATAGAGAGAAAATTGAGGTATTTTGCGTATAATTTTTAAAAAGTTAATTACAGAATTTTACCGCCAAGTTTTTAACTATCGTATATTTATTGTAGCTTTTTCATAGAATGTAGGAGTTGATGATACACAAGAGCCATAAGCAACTGCTCTGAGAATACTAGTGATACTAATGCCTTAGGTGGCAGGTAGGATGAGATGTCTTAGTGTATGCATGGTTAAGTTGATCTGATTCTAAGACTTTTGAATGGATTGTTAGGACTCATAATGGCTAATTCTAAATAATTATGTTTTAGTAAACTTTAGAAAGTAAGTAGGAAAATATGAAAGTACACCTTTCTGATAATAGAAACACAAGTAGTATGAAGAGCAGAATTAACTGTAATGATACCAATAATCTAGTCATACATATAACAACAAAATTCCTGTTATTTATAAGGCACTGTGCTAGGTTGCCAACTAAATCTCTGGCATTTAATTTAGGTCTATTCATCAGGTTTTATAGTGATCAAGTGTATTTAATGTGCCATGTGGGTAAAACACGATATCCCCAAGTTGGGCCAAATTCGAGTGCAGATGTGGCTGAAAAGGTGCTTTTCTAATAGGTTGGGTTAATATTTAAATCATTAGAATAAATATCATTTAAATCAGTAGTCTTTTAGTAAAGAGGATTATACTTCATAATTTAGATGAGCCATAGACTAAAGGCCTTAATGAAAAAGGCACATATCCTAGAGGTCAGGGGATTCTGACTTCGCAAGAAATGAATGACTTGAGATTTTTCAACTGTGGTATCAAATCCTGCTGGTTCCAGCTTAGTTCCCCACAGTGTTCAGTACGTCAGTGTTGTGCCCCACACTTTTGCCAGATACCTTTTTGAAGTCTCTCTCTCTCTCTCTCTCTCTCTCTCTCTCTCTCTCTCTCTCTCTCTCTTTCCTTCATTCCCTCTACTGCTCCTGTCTCCTCCTCTCCTTTCTGCTCCTCCCATTTTCCTTCCCTTTCTCCTCACTCCCTCTCCTTCCCCCTTCCATTCCTCTTTCCCTCCCCCATTCCCTCCCCTCCCCTCCCCTCCCCTCCCCTCCCCTCCCCTCTCCTCTCCTCTCCTCTCCTCTCCTCTCCTCTCCTCCCCCTCTTGACATCATGGTATTCCAGACAGTATTACTTCTCATCAAAAAAATTCTCAAAAAATGAATGGCAGCGTTGAGACCATGTTCATGGATTCCAAAGCTCTTAGCATCATCACTTGAAGCAGCTGGTTTGACAGAACAGTGATCCAGCCTTTTGAAGAATTCATTACAATGTCATCAGAACTGGGCAAGAGTACTCGGGAGCTTCTATGTGCTTTGAATCAGTGTCCAACATAACCAGGATTTGCAGGTCTGAAAATTAAAAGTAGAAATGGAAGAGATCCTAGTCACTGTTTCTGCCAAGTGAATTTTTGATTCCTGTATGCATGACTTTATGCTTTGCTAAACTATACGTGTTAGTTTCACAAGGAGAACTTCTATCTAGCAGGAAGTAGGCAGATGGAAAAGGAATAGAGAAGTGGTATGTGTTCTTGCAAGTCCGATTGCAATTCTTTGAAATTTGAAATACGGACTTTTTATTGATGAGCTAATAAAGTAAAGACAAATACTACCAATATGGTTTGATTTACAGCTTTAACAGTAGATAATGACATTTTTCTCCAAATAAGTTTTCTCCAAAGAAATGGAATCAGTAAGTTGTCACCACAGAGAGAGATTATAAAGGACTGGATCATGCAGTTGTGCTGGCCAGCAGGTCTGGGATCTACAGTCCAGCTAAAAGAAAGGAAAATTCAGTAAGAGGCAGCCTCAAGGGAGAAGTCTTTGTCTTTTGGAAATTTCAAGCATTGTTGTTTGTTTGTTTGTTTGTTTGTTTGTTTTTTTGTCTTTTTTGGTACCAGGGATCGAACTCACGACTGCCTCTTGCAAGGCAGGCACTTATGCTGCTGAGTTAAATCCCCAGCCCCTCAAGCATTGTTTTTAACACCTCCAATTGATTGGCTAATTGTCACCAGCACTATGGAGGATTCGCTCTGCTTTATGTAAAAACCAATTTAAAGTTTAAACACAATAAGAAAGTGGACTTCACACCAATGACTGCATTGACATTAGTTCTACAGTTGAACACCGTAGCCTAATTAAGCTACTACAGTATTATCCAGTTTGAGGACACATACATTTTAATTTCTTTAATGGATATTAACAGTGTGATTACAAACTATGAAATAGCTTTCCAAAATCATAAAATTCATGACAGGAAAGCAATTAAAATATTGTTCAGTCTGCTTAAAATCTTATAATCACTCAAATAACTTATTTATAGTAGCTAATTTTGTATCATTAATACATTGAGTGAGAAGTCTAAGTGGATATATATCCCTTCACTTAACTTCTTGGTATGATAATAGCCCATACGGTTCTGTAGGTCTCCAGTACCTGCTGGAAATGCTTAGTAGTCACTGCCCACGACTATTGCGAATCTAACATTAGATTAATTGCATAAAAAGTACAAAGATTAGTAAACAAGAGAAACTATGGAACAAGCATTGAAAGTATGATCTGTAATGATCATAGAAGGCTCAAGAATATATATATAATAGGAAAACAATAATCTTTTGGCTTGTCATTTTAAGAAGGAATAACATTTTCTGTATTTTTTTTTCTTTTTCAGCAGCACAAATAATATATGTGAAATGTTAAAGGTAAGATGCTCATCAGTACAGTTGTTTAGCTTAAGGTTTTACTGCTTCTCAGAAAATAATTGTATATACACACATATATTTCAAAACTTTTACAGTAGTTATGGTTTTTCATAATAAAATCCTTTTATATATTTATGACATAGGTTTTCTATTTTCTAAAGGATATTTTACCTTTCATTTAAATGCGAACTTGTTTGTTTTGTTATTCTTTATACGCTGATATGTTTTCTGAGTTCTCCGTGTGCTGAGATGGCATATATATATATATTGGATTGTACCCTTGGCTTTGCTTTCGACTCATAAATTATTCACCAAAATTTCTTTTCCAAGTTGGTCTTTGAAGGTGCTACACTGTGAATAACTAACTTGAAATTTTATGGTAGACAGAATGATTTTCTTTCTTATGCATTTGATACAGAAAACTTTAAAGGCATGTTTTTATCCTTTCAGAATGTGCTTTGACCCCATGACACGTGGCAGAGAATTATGAAGACACAGAGGTTATGCTGACATCTTTCAAAAGTTGCTGTACTCCATTTTACTTTTCTACATTTTATGGTATAAAAGGACAGTGATTTTTCAAATAAAATGACAGCTTTATCATTAAAATAATTATCATTTTAAGTGTCCTATCATGATATATTTTACAAGATTTTAATCATCAAATAATCAGCTCAGTAAATAGTATACAAAAATTACTGTAAAGATAAAGATGAGGATAGTCACTAACAAGCTAGAGTCAGCATTAAATCTCAGTTTTTAAAATCTTATAAGAATTACTTCTAAACTCTCCATTGCATTTCATTTTCATCATATTTAAGTGTGAGACTTACTCACATTGTCTGTGAATATGATATGAACATTCTTTACTGAGCATGTACTTCCTTACCAAAATACCTCATATGGTTAAATACAGTGCCTTTAATGTATCTTATCAGTGGACTAGATACAATTCTTTCAAATTTTTGTTTCCCCAAATAAATAGCTACTTTGATTCCTTCCTGTTTTGACAAGAATGAAGGTATGTATGTCTCAATATATTAAAATACAAAGCAGTAACTCATCACACACAGTATATAACAATTTAAGCTTTTAATGTTTGCCAAGCAGGCACTTTCACCGCTGAGCTAAATCCCTGGCCCCAACACATATATGTTTAATGTGTGTGGCTGTTGTTCCAAGGGTCAAAGTTTGACATATGTTGGGTGTGAATTAGGGATAACTAGCAGCAGTGAACACAGTTGTAGGACTCATTACAGTGGTCAGACAATCTTAAAGACAGCTCTACCTTGAGATTTTTAAATTTCCATCATATAGGCACAAATATCCATGTGACTTAATAGAAAAGAGTCCAGAAAGATTCACAAAGGACCTAAGTTTAGCTTGAAGAAGTCTTGACACCAAGGGAACTCTTTCAGGAACCTGCAGGGTGTATGCTAAGTTTGCCTTTTGCCTCAGGTAGTCACCAATTATGCATGCTATAAATGCAAGCCAGTCTCTCTGAAGGTATAAGGTTAAAGGGCTGCAGAATCATCTTTCCATGTGCTAAGGCTTTTAAAAGGCTAAAAGGCTAAATTGTGTCAAGAAGGAATATGGAAAGTAACTCAAGAATAAAACCAGAGTGAATGCTAAGGAGTAAGAGTGAATGCTAAAGAAAATCAAATGTGAGAGAAAGAAAATTCAGACTGAAAAAAGAGAAGAAGAAGAAAAAAAGCAGCATTTTGATTTGTAAAGTAGTAAAATGCTTTCTTGTAAAGAATAAACTGAAAATATTAGAAGAAATAACTCTTTCTTAAATGTACTATTAAAGACATTAATAAAGACAGAAGCAACTAGGACATTTTGGCTAACCCATACTTACTCAGCCATCTAATTATTTATTTCATTAATTCAATATGATCAAGTTTGTAAGCATGAGATGCCTCTAAAATGGGGAAAGGCAGGCTTTGTTTTTTAGAGAAGAATGGCAAGTTTCTTTAAATTGAAAAATAATGTGAATCATAGAAGCCACAGAGAATTCACTGAATTTAAGTTTTAAATAGGTTCTGTAAATCTACTTTGTTACTATAATGATGTCTATGATCCTGTGCAATAAATTGGTGTAATTTGGGTGAGTAAATGCTTTCGTCTTTTATTTTAAATTTAACTTATAGATTTAGGATGTGGAATAGACTAGAGTAATTCAAAATTTGTGAGGTTAAAATCATTTGGAGACTGAATTTTAATGATAGAAAAACATTTACTCTTGATAAAAAAGAAGAAAGCATTTAAATATGAAGAACAATCTTCAGTTGATAAATTACCATATAAGATAAATTAGAAAAGAGGAAAAGCAAAGGCAAATATATTTCTGAAATTAGTTCACTTAGAAGGCATTGAGTTTTTCAAAAGGAACAGAATATGATTTCAAACAATTCAAGTACTTGTGAACTTACATATAAATAATTTGTACATACCTACATTCCTGTACTAATGTAAATAAGAAATTTATCACTTTTGTTTTCTACTCCATTATGTAAGGAACTTGTAAGTCACTACATCCTTCTAAAAAGTTTGAACAGGTGGAAAAACCACAGTGTCTCAGCAAAAGAGAAGTGAGTACTAAACCAAAGAGATTTACAAGAAACTAAAGTCCAAAATCTCCCTTGACCATAGATACAAAGTCCTCAAGAATATAAAATCAGCAAATGCAATCCAATAATACATAAAAATAAGTCTGCATCAAATCCACCATTTATCTCAGTATACAAGAATGAATTCAAATTAAGACATTAATTAATATAATCCATCAAAACACAAAGCTAATGAAGAGCAATCACGTGATTTTAAAATACATGCAAATAGTTGCCGAGAAGCATTTCACAAAATTCAATGCTTTATCATCATAAAATCTCTCAGGAACCCAAGGATGGAGGGACACTTACTTGATAAAGAATATTTCTAAAAACTAGAGGCTAAATACTACTTTATGGCTAAATACTACTTTATATTGTGAAATGCCAGACTTCTTCATGGAGATCTAGATTAAGGCAAAATGGTGCTTCTCACTATGATTTTCAACATCACACAGCAGTTCCTTGTGAATGTAAAAAAATAATAAAAATAAAATTATTCAAATTGAGAAGGAAGAAATAAAATTGTTCGTGTATAACATGATTGCATGTATCAAAAATCCAAATGAAATGATAAAAAGTGTCATAAGTAAAAATAGATTACATCAGCAATTTAGGAAACTAATTAATATAGCAAAGTCTATTCCTTTCATTTTTTTCTTTTTGAGATAGGGTTTCATTATAAAGTTCAGGTTGGCCTCAAACTTTAAATGATCCTCTTGCCTGGGCCTCTCAAGTGCTAGGGTTCAGGCATGCACCCCCACGCCCTGCCGTCTAGTCCTTTCTTATATGACAGTATTAACAAGAACAACATGAAATGGAAATCAGCAATGCTAGAATTATCAATCAGAAAACAGTACCAAAAATTGCTATAAACTTGAGAAAATGCGCAAAATCTATTTTAAAAATTATGAATATCCTATGAAAGAAATAAGAACAAATTAAACAAATATTTTATTTATCATGCAACTCTATAATGTAGTGAGGTTATCACTTCCTTTTTTATTGATCCATAAATCCTGTATAATACCAACCAAAGTCCAAACAATTCATTTTGGCATATACACCAATTGATTCTAACATTTATATAGAGAAGGAAAAGATTCACAATAGCCAAAACAGTGTTGAAAGAAAATAAAATATTTGGAGGACTGGCACTGTCTGGCACAAAACTTACGAAAAACTAGAGTAAGCAATGTAGTGTGGTACAGGATAAAGAAAGGCAAACAAATATGTAAAATAATAGTAAAGCAGAATACGGAGCCCAGAAATAGACACAGGCAAACACAGTCAGCTGTCTTCTCGACAAATGGTACCAGAGTAAATGGGAATCTATATGCCATCAAAAAAAGAGTAGACACAGATATTTAACATTTTAAAATGTATCTAAGACATGAATTTAAAATGCAAAACTATAAGAGTTCTAAAAGGAAATTTATATATCTGGCTTTTTGTAATTACATTTTAGATGCATTTGTAAAAATGTTATCTATGAATGAAGTAACTAACATGTTGTATATAGGATTTCATTATAATCTGAAATATCTTTTCTGCATACAACATTATTAAGAAGGTAAAAGTCTAGAGTTGGGGTAAGCTCAGTGGCACAATGTCTGCCTGACAAGCGTGAGGTTGTAAGTTCGATTCCTAGTACAAGAAAGAAATCTAAATTGCACAATGGGTGAAAACATTTGCCAAAGAAATCAGATAAAGTATCATTTTCTCAAATATAAAGTAAACTCTAAAAACTTAACAATAAGAAGCCAAACCACTCAACAATGTTATAAAAAACTTTAATGACACAATTCTGTGATTCTGAAAATAGAATATTGAAATATTAACTAGAATACCTCTCAGAGTTATAAAATTGTCAACATATAAAGGAAAAAGATTAAGAAACATTAAAATTGTGGTTTCAAATTTCAGAAAAAAGTAATAAAACTGTCAAAATGTAAATATGATTTTATTGATAATTCACAAGGACAGAAAAAACAATTGTGGCTCAACTGGCTGAAAAGTTACAATTTAGAATGCCAAAAAGTATAATCATCTCCCTAGAATTGTATAACTTATGTAAAGTCTCATCCAACACAGATTACTTAACAAAAATCTGCTATAGATATTAGAAAACAAACACTGGAACATGTCTTTCACTGAAATCTGCTTCAAAAACAAAACAAAACACCCTAAAAAATTTATTTTTAGTATTTTTTTTTTCATTTTGTCTTTCCAGAAACTTGCATTCAAAGGGGAATTCAAGAAATATTTATTAGCATCTATTGCTATGTAACAAGAATGAGCTGAGTAACTGTTGCCTGAGTATTAGTGCTTAAAATGATACCTAGGAAAATTAATTAAAAATCTAAAACTAAAATTCTGAGTAATCTAAGCAGAGCATTTGCTGTGAAGATATATGATTATAATGACCAACCAACACAGTTCTTCAAGGGTGTAGAATTTTCAAGCTAAACTTTACTAGAAATGGATATTATAAATATAAAGTAAAATAATAATATATTTAAATTAATATAAGAAGGAAAAACTTTGAAATAATATACTAAAATACAAAAAGGAAGAGAAAATTTAAAAAAATCACAGTTGACAAAACCAATATTCATCGAGAAACACAACAGAAGTAAATTGACTTACTATTTTAAAAACCCAAGTTTACAATAGTATAAATTTAGAAATAAAAATCTAGCTGTATTCTCCATATATGAAATACAAATATGTTGCAATGGCTCAGAAAAAAGCTATCTTAAAATATGTAGAAACCATTCAATAAAAACTCAGAAATAATGTCATAACAGTATGTTATCCTAAAAACACATAATTTAGTCCAACATAAAATGGAAAACCATAGTCTAATATAACTGGCCTGGTGGACTGCATACACATGCAGAATCCATTTCAAAAGGAACAATACATATTCTAAGTACATGTAATGACTCAGCATGAAATGACATTGCATGGCACAAGGTAGAGATATCAAATTTTTAACAGTCAAAAATATTTTGCTCAAAATAAAGTACCTTTAAATATCAACAACAACACAGATTGCATTTAAAAACATAACATTTGGAAATATAATTATACAAACTTGCTTTCACTGTTCACAAATTCCATATGTGAATTAACTTCCTCACTGAACTGCTTTGAAAAATTTCAAATCTTGTTTTGTTGTTTTATACCTGATGCAAGTTCCCACTGAGACCTAGCAATGAGAAAATTGTTTTATTTCCTATAATTGCTGCAAATATCCTTTCACTGCTGTATTCAGTACATATATTTTGCCTCTTTGTATTTTTTGTTGGTTACCCTGTTGTTTCAAAGATCTCCCAGGCAGGCTGGGCATGGTGGCCCAGGCATGTAACCCCAATACTCTTGAAGAAAGAGGCAGGAGGATTTTAAGTTTAAATCCAGGTGGGGAAACTCAGTGTCAGTAAAAATCTATCTTCAAAAATAAATAAATAAATGATAGATAGATAGATAGATAGATAGATAGATAGATAGATAGAGATAGATAGATAGATAGATAGATAGATGATAGACAGATAGATAGATTAAGCAAGAAATGAAACAGGGCAAATGTTGTAAATTCAATCCCCTCTATTGAAAGAAATAGCAGAGAAAAAGCCCCATGCATATTGTTGGATCCTAAGTGCAAGAAAACTGTGATGTACCTTATGAAGAAAAAGTATGATTAGATAAACTTTGCTCAGTCATGAGTTGGTCTGATATTGATTGTGAACTCAGTGATAGTGAATAACGTGTGGTATCTCTAAATGAAATAATTCATCAAAGGTGATTATGCATTGACAAAAAAGTCACGAAAATATTGTGAGCAGAGGTTCATCAAAACCATTGTAATTCTCCTATGAACAGTTTTTCATGGTTCACAAATTCAGTGTTCACAGCAGCTTTATTTGATGTAACTATCTCAAAAATGAGAATCAACTGTATATTTATATTGATATATATCACAAATAATTTTATTTGGAAAAATATTTTAATTTTTTAAGAAATATTAGTAATCATATCTTTAATCAATTATACAGTTAGTTTGACATTTTCATTGGATTAATTAATATTTTGAAGTCATTCTATGGAAATTATGACAAAAGAAAAAACAAATCTATATCACATAACTCATGAAATTATTATTTTCTTAAGTCTTCCAAAGCATCAGAAAACTTGAATACAACTATATTTGGACATTCTTCAACTTTCTTTGTGGTTATTAAATGTGTATTTTCCATTTAAGCACCAAGAATGAATTATTTTAAAAGCTAAGTTAAAGTGATTTCAAAGGAAAGAAAACCCTCTAAATTTGCTCTTTCTAAATACAGTTAGGTAACTGAGCAAAATTAGCAGAATAAAAGATTTTCAGAGCATGGAATTAATCAAAATTTTCCCAAATCTAAGGATCATTTTTTTTTCAAGAAAAATGGCAGAATCCTGGGAAAAACACAGAGCTGTAGTGTTTTAGTTTGTCCTAGAACTTTCTCTGCTTTCCAGCTGTACAACAGCCATAAAATTAACAGCCTGCATTTATGATGAATGTTAGATGCCAGAACAACAGGATGAATAATGGAGTTGGAGCTCCTTCAGAGAATTACACTCAGAGAAGTCATGTTATCTTGCTTTTCTAGTGGTGTCCTGGAAGATCACAACTCAGATTCTGCCTTCATTTCACCTGAAAGAGACCTCAAACCGTTAGTTAGTTAGGGTAATGTCATTACTGTGACCCAGAAAAAGAAATTAAAAACTAACAACACCAAGAAACAAAACAAACAAACAAACAAAACAGATATAAAACTGTGCCAATGTTTTCCTAAGGAGTGAGGGGAGATTTGCTTGGAAAGAGGTAGCTATCATATTTCATTAAAGTAAGTAAACTTGATGAGCATTTCAAGAGAAAAACCTTTGAAGATATATGATTGCTTGAGCATGATGAAACATGAATTACAAAGGAAATAAATGAAAAGAGCATAGCTAAACCAGACAAGGTACCAGTGAGGTAGATCTGTGCTAAAAGACAGAAAAAAACATCACTCAAAAATTTTCATTACAGAGAGTGAGAGAATCATATAGATAAACAAAACAGTCAGACTGATGATACAATCCACTAATAAAGACACATTTGGAGTGTGGATATTTTTCTATGTATTTAAATTCTTTTGCCAGGAGTGTTCATAGCAGCTGTCTAAAATTGTTTTTATCAATTTAATTTCCAACAAATAAATAAATCTGTCTCAAAATGACAGCAAACTCTTGAAGATCAAAAAGGTTATTTTCCCAAAATCACATACACAAAAAGTGAGAAAACAGAGATTCAACCAGCTCTCTCTTGGTTTCATTATGAGGTTGGTTCCCAGGGTGATAACAGAAGGATATTTCTGGGTGGCCTACCACCATAAATTCTGAATCCAGTAGTTATTTTGTAAGTGGACAAATAATGCAAATTTTAGAATGTAGTCTTCAGATTTTATATATTTATACTACGTAACCTATTTAACACAATGTGATACTTACATAAGTAAATACATATTTTGCTTGTCTACTGTGGAAAAATTATATTTCTAAAAATGCTATTTATCCCCATTGTTTCTGTATTTGATGTTACTAGCAACAATGTTTCAACCATCCTTTTTATGTTTCATTTATTTTCTTTCCCATATATTAGTTAGCCCAACAATGAATGCTAATATTCTATTAGATTCACTACTATTCAGTTTTATAGTTAATTATGAAAAAGTATTGTGTGCAAAAACTTGATGGCTATTCAGTGATCATGATTAATCTATTTTATTTTCACTGTGAAAACAGACATAGTACTTGTAATGCTTCATCTGAAACAGTAGCTCCTAGATGTGTTTCTTATGAACCCCTAGCAGTGTTTGAATCAGCATTAACAGGGGTATAGTGAGAACAATCTTGCTGGGTGTGTCCTTTGTGGCAGATTCAGTAGGACCTAAGCATGTCCTAAAAATGCACATTACCAACAGGTTTAAGGAGTAACGCTATTGCTGCTGATCTAGCAATTGCATGTTGAAGATCATTGTCTTAGAGAACTACTGTTTATATATTTGAAGTCAGTGCAATCAAAAACTAATTTAAAACTTATCCTTTTTAACCTTAAGTCCATTTTGAGCTGTTCATCTGGGACTCAAGTTTTATTCTCAATACTCGGTGCTTAGACAAGTTCTTTCAGCTGCTAACAGGACCACTGTAATATATTTGGATGGTGTTGTGACAGCTTACAATTTGATTGAACTGTTTGAATAGACCTTAGGGTTAAGTGGACAGCCTGCTTAACACATCAAGGGTACAACCTTTTCTGGAGAGAGAGTTCCTTCCAACAAGATTAAAATACAACCAGCAGCCAGATCTCTTATTTCTTTTTAAAACTTCAGTAGCCAATCTTTATTGCAAGGAAAAGCTTTTAGTTCCAAATTACACATTTCAAGCTGTCGAAGGAGAAATAAACTTTACTGACATTTAGAGACTGCAACAAAATAGATTGAGTTGTTTGTTTACAGTATTAACATTACCCTGGGTTTTGTGTTTGTAAAATTTTGATATAAATAACTTGCTGAAGAAAGAAAATAGGTAAGAAAATATAGTTAACATATACCGAGATCAAAGCATGTGAGAATCATCAGGATATAGGCTATGATCAAAATCTCAGTTTATCACTTACACCAAAATCATTATCTCCATAATTTATATTCAAGATTAGCATCTATATATATAGCATAACTTGAATATCACTCTCTTTTAGAAACACAAGTAAAAATGTCAGAAAATTAAAAATCAAATGGACAAGTACCCTAAAAGTCTGATTTTTTTTTTTCTTGGTACCAGGGATCAAACTCAAGACCGCTTGCTTGAAAGGTAGGTGCTTATGCCGCTGAGCTAAATTCCTAGCCCCATAAAAAATCTGAAATGTTTTAATCCTATAAGACTTCACAGTCATCCCTCTTATAACCAGAAAGCAAATGATTTTTCATATGCTACAAAATTTAGCACTGAAACAGTCTCAGTAAGTATTATCTCTGGTTTAAAGAAGTAATGAATGCATAGCTTCATTCAAAGTGAGCTTAGAAAAGTTATTAAAGTTGTGTAAGTTTGGGGTTCAAAGCACCAGAATCGTCAGTTAAAAGTCAGACAGAAGATTAGCTTTTGTGACAAATGACATTTCTCTAAATGAATAAATCAAATGACAATTAGCAGATGTAACACCGCAGTGTGATCTCTCTGTCCTTCACCTGCACCATCCTGCCGCTGGATCACTAGTGGTCTGATAATAGGCCAGCTAGACAGTGGAGGAGTCTTGAACATGGAGATACCACCTAAGTCTCTCAATTTAAAAGTTTTCCTTCAGTTTTGTGGCTGCTTACTCGAAACAAAAGGGATTCTGACTTCTCTGATCTGGGCATCACCACGAATAAGCAAGTGAAAACTGTCATGCTTCATGTGCACATGTATTTGGATGTGAAGTGGGAAAGTTTAAAGGAGCATGCACAGGGTCATGGCACTCCTCGGAAGTGATCTAGGAAGTGAAAAGGGCGTCACAAATTGCTCCCGTCTTTGCAAACTGACACGGTGCCAGCCACTCTCCTGATATTCTCTAGCTATATATTTTTTCCTGTTTCTGTCAACAATCACCAGACTCTTGGATTTCTCTACTTAGCCTGACAAAAGAAATCAGTTTTGTAATCACCCAAAACAAAACAAAACAATCATGAGACCCAAAGTGGAAATAAAATTTGATCATTGATAACAAATACATGACATTTTATTTCCTGAAGTGGTATGAAATCACAAAGAGGGTGCTGTAGAAGAAAGGAAAAACCAGAGTCTGAGCCTGGGACCTCAATGCCAAGACAGCACAGAGAAGAGAAGGAACTGGTAAAGGAATCTGAGAAGGATTCGAGTCGGTCTCTCTACTTCTTCCCTTGTCTTTCTTAGACTGTTCATAGAACAGTCTTTGTAAATAATAGTTCTGATCACAGCATCTACATGTTTCCACTTGCTCTTTGATCAGAATAAAAGTCAGAATGGCAGCCGTGGTGCAGAGCCGCTGCGGCCTACAGCTTTGCTTAACCCGCCGACTTCTGCCACTTTCACTTCCGGGACGTGATTTCAATGTGCCGGTTTTAGTTGATTTTATAGCCTTTCTTTGGCTTTCTCTTCCTCTAGCTGCAAAATTTCTTCCCACAAATGCACTGGGATATTTCCACCTAATTCAAATCTCACATCCTCCAAAGTTGTGACTTGACCTTATTTACCAGTGCAAGTTGCCTCCTACAGCTCGTCCTGCAAAGCATTGTCTCTTTTATCTTTTTTATTGCAATCCTTTCTTTTGTGACAATCTTTGCCAATTTATTGCATATTTTTCATCAGTCTTCCCAGAAAAAAAAATATTTCATGAAGCAAGGAAGGTCTACTTCTTTAATATCTCCACTGTCAGTGTTTGCAAAGATGTCTGTCACCAGGTATCATGAAGCAGGTATCTTTGGGAGTTATTTAAATATCATAGTCTTTCAGGGTTTAATTCTGGATTAAATACTACTATTGAAAGGTAGCCTGCCACATGTTAATTTATGGAAGAGAGATTTTAAAAGCTGCATGATCAAGAACCAACATGGTATGTGTTTTGATACTCTTTTGCCCTTTTCTGGACAAAGTACAGATATATATAATAAATATATAAATATAAATATATAAAAATAATAATGTTTTATTAAATATAAAATTTAAGTTATTTCTATTATTTTATGCTACTTTTCTGGAGTTCAATATCATCTTTTTGGAGTTCCTTTTAGTGTGTGTGTGGCCTGAGAAGAGTACCACACACTCATATGCACATACACGTGCATGCGTGCACACATATCCTAACACTTGCTGTTACATCAACTTCCTTTACAAAGATCACAGCTTGCATAAATAGACCTTGATTAGTGTTTGCAATTATACTTTAACTGTCTATGAGGAAATCAATTTTTATTGAATTTTCTGGTAATTTAGTAAAGTTTGATTGTCTCAATGTTTAATTCCTTAAAACAGAAGTAGAGTATTAAGTAAACTGAGTTAAACAATAGAATGCTCTTTTGAAAGAATTAAGCAAACTTCCAATATTGTACAGCTGGCCTATGGATTTACATATATTATGGAGTGATAACTGGGTATCAAAGCAATCAAAATGTTAATCTAACTCTACAAGAGCTCTGAAATGTGAGCAAAGTCAGGAAAGCAAATATTATGCTTATATTTCTGAGTCATTGTTTTTTTCATTGTTAGTAATTGAATTATTTTCAATAGCATCACCTGAGAATGTACAGTGTATTTCAAACTTGGAACCTGTGCTGTATCCAGTTTACCAACTCAGTTTCTGAATGTAGAGTCCAGTGACTAGTAGGGTAAAGAAACAAAACAAAACAAAACAAAACAAAAGCTCCTGAGGTAATTTATTAGTCACTTGAATGTAAATGACTGGTATAAGTGTATCCTGTGATAATGCATATTGTTGAAAAATAAAAAAAAAATATTTCAGAAATCTTGATTTGAGTTCATGATTATTGAAGGTCAATTTTCAAAGTGAAATGTTGAGAAATTGAATTAGCACACAGCTAATTACATATTTTAGAAGAAAACATGAAATATGCTTTACTTTTTTCTACCTGTTTTACAGATCTAGTTCATGTTAATTAATGTAAAAATAGTTAAACTGCAATTTGATTTTAAGTTACTGAAATTTATATTTTTTTTGATTTGTAAATGTAAGCTGTACTTTCATTTATGTTTAGTTTTCATGTACTCTCTAAAGAAAAAATGTTCTAAAAATATTAGAATTATCTTCTCCAAACATCATCAAGCAAGAAAGAACAAGCCAACCTTAAAATTGTATCTCTAGCACAGATAATTTCACTCAATTGAAACCCCTTCTCAAGTCTTTTTCTTAACTAATTTTGTATAAATAGCACATTTCCTAAATACATATTGATTCTTTCAGGTTCAATATAGTACATCAAGTATGTACCTCATCAATAATTCTCTGACATGTAATCTAATAATAGTCAGAATTAATTACAAAATAAGTAAGATTTGTAAAATTAATTTACAAAATAAATAAGATTTGTGAATTAGACCTTGCTTTAAACAAACTTCCAATAGTTTTTTTTTTAATTACCATTATTTTTCCTGCCTCTCATTCTGCTTTATTTCCATGGTAGTCAAAAGGCATTCTTTCCATTTACTCATTTTTGCTACTTTATATGAAGTTGCAAAGATATTTTATTTATCCTATATATTTTATCTTCTGCCTATTTTTAAAATCAAAACATTATTGCTGCCTAAAAACATAATACAGCATCTGGTAAAACATGCACTGAGCCTACTCAAGACTCTCAGGTCACATTCCAGCATGTTCTCCCCCAAACAACAGTGACAAGATGACACAAAATATAGTCCCATTGTATCAATGCAGTGCTACAGGGATGTAAAAACTGTGAAAATCATCAAGTTCTATACTGGCAATTGGTATGCATTTATGGATATATTTACTTCACAAATTGTCTAATGTTAATAATCATCAAGGTATGTTTCTAGTAATTAATGTCATAACTGAGAAATTATTTACTGCTTTGTTAAAAGGTGCTAGCTTGCTGACAACCACATTGCAAATCTGCAATATTTTGTTAGGCTTAAATCATATAGGAAAGCTTTTGATTTTTCAATGAAGTTACCTTTAAATGTTGTATTTAAAGGTAGTTGAGTGTTAGCATTGATTAATATCATCTATTTATAATCAACATCAATTCATAATTAGATAAATTACAGTTCTAATGGAATAGCAATACACTTATGTGCAGACTTACATGCATATGCACATGAGAGTATATAAAAAGCACATTTTTTACTTTATCATTAAGATATGATTAGGCTGATGTCAGATGAAAATAAAACAAAATAACGCCCTTGATACTGTGTTGAAATGGGATACAATATGTTGAAAATCTACTGGCTTTATCCTCTATTTCATAATTTTTAAATTTTCCTTTTTATCTAGTTTTCAAATGTCTTATTTTCATTTCAGAATAGGCTATTAGATTAAAAAAAGGTTTCTGTATTACGGGATTAGGCAAAATTTTCTGCAAGATTAATAGTAGTTATTGTCATTAAGCATCATATCTGACAACTCCCAGAGCTGGCTCTCTGAATTTAATGAGCCTAGTCTTCTCTTATGCTGTGATTCATCAGGAACTCTATCCCTTTTTAAAAATATAATGGCATACTTACTGTTTTACTGCAGCAGGGTATAGCAGGATGGACAATTTATTTGTAATGATAGCAATATTTTCTACATAAAACAAACGTGCCTAAAGGTAAATAAGACATAACCACGTATGTGAAATATAAAGTTCTTTTCCAAACAGGAGCAACTGGAGGCATTGCTCTCCAGGAGGTGTTTTCCTGCATGTCAGTGAGAATCAGGTCACTTCCCCCCACAGCACGAATTAACCTGCAGAAACCTTGCAGGCATCAGAATATTTCAGAACAGTTTCGCACGTGAGTCTCTATGTTGTATCTCTCTGTATTTTCCCAGTTGTAAAGAAACACTATTTCTTCTTCCACATTTCCACAGTTTTCTGAATCAGGTAGGTTCCCTGGTGGTAGAGAAAACATTTTATTTTTCTTCAAGATAAACATTCAGCTTTTATTTTTAAAACTATTTTCAGTGGTAATTATCAATAGTATCTTGGCAGATTTTGTTATAGCATTATAAACTAACCAGGCTATTGTTCCTAGTATATTTTTTGTTTAGATTTTTTTCTGAACTAACACTGAATATTTGAATATCACAAGTATACAGTGACATAGTGAAAAACTTCAGTTACACTTTTTTTCACCTATGAGGGTCATTAAGCTATTATTGGAAGACAAGTCATAAAGAAAATGAGGAAAACAATTTTTAAAATATAGGAGGTAGGTAAAGAAACAAATTCTCCTACTGAATGTTGGGTCAACTACTCCCTTAGCACAAGAATAATTGCATGTCCACATGCACTTGTTAGCCTCCTACCACTGTTGTTAAATGCTATCACAAACTGGATGTCTAAACACAAGTCACATTTATTGGGTTATGTTGATAAAAGTCAGACGTGCTGAGTGAATCTCACTAGGTTAAAACCCAAGTTATCTTCAGGTCCATGTTCTAGAGTCTAGAAAAGAACCTGTTTTCTTGACATTAATTAATTCCCAAAGCATCCTTCTTTGTTTGGAATCCCCTTCCATCTTTCAAAGACAGGGCTGACCAGCCATATTTTCCTCACATCATGCTGCTCCAAAACTGCTTCTTCCTCTGACTTCCACCTTAAAAAGAACCCACTCAGACAATCCAGAATACCTTCAATTTGTTCAGCTCACACAATTAGCAAATGTAATTCCATAGGAAAGTTTAGTCATTCCTTTCCGTGTAAGATAACATAGTCATAGGGTGCTGGGCTTAGGAGACAGATATTTTTGGGTTTTTTTTTGTTTTTGTTTTTTTTTTGTCTTTTTCATTTTTCATTTTTGTCGGTACCAGGGATCGAACTCACGACTGCCTGCTTGCAAGGCAGGCGCTTATGCCGCTGAGCTAAATCCCCAGCCCCTAGACAGATATTTTTGGAATGGTTCTATGCCAGCGTCATTATATATATAACAAATCAGTAAAATTAGTATTCTCTGACTGTAGTCTCATGCTTATGTTAATTTTTCTATTACTGATTTTAAATGTAATGCAGTCAGAATTGCTGTTTAAACTTGGTCATGTTGGTATGTAAATATAAGTTTCATTGTTTTATTCTCCGACTGTGCGCATGTTCTTTTTGCTATGGGAATGAAAAATTCTCGCAAATAAACACTGGGAAGTCATTATTAGTTCACAAATGCTTAGAAGGCTCCTAAAAATATTTTAGCTACATTTCCTGAGGAACAGTCTGGAGTCTCACATCAAAGAACCTGAAATTTAATTTTTTTAACTTGTGTACTCATTATACAATGTCATTAAAGTTCTGATTGAAAGTTACAAGTCTCATTATTCTATGTCTTTTCTTAGTATTTATCCTAAGATTTTCATGTAACACAACTTTCAAACTTTCTGCAGAGATCACCTTATGTTCTCTGCACTACATTGTGTTTCCTGAGCATCAGGTTTCTGGCTGCCACCCTTTTATTTACTGCATTAGATTTGGTCCTTTATCTGCATCTTTCAGAGATTATGGTTTTCTTACAAATCATATAGTAAGAGTTTAATAATATAACAAATTTGAAGAGTTATCCTTTTTTTTCATCGGTACCGGGGATCAAACTCACAACTGCCTGTTTGCAAGGCAGGTGCTTATGCTGCTGAGCTAAATCTCCAGACCAAGTTATTCTTTTTTTTTTTTTTTTAACAAGAAAATAAACTGTATGACATTTACCAGTATATTCAAATACATTTAAAATTCAATAACTTGGATAATGTTATCAATTAATGGAGCCAAAAGGCAAATATCTGAGAAAAGATAATCCAAAGTATAGTAGCAACATTCTTCTTCAATCTTTATTTATTGGCATTCATAGGTACAAATATACTAGAAGTAAAATTTCACTGTTTAATGCTAACACTAGGATA
The DNA here is from genome assembly GCF_034190915.1 of Cavia porcellus. Taxonomy (NCBI): domain Eukaryota; kingdom Metazoa; phylum Chordata; class Mammalia; order Rodentia; family Caviidae; genus Cavia; species Cavia porcellus. Next base: position 17,685,599 of record NW_026947507.1, read on the forward strand.
TAAAACTCTTAAAGGATGTAGTTTTTTAAAAAATATTTTCAAATTAAAATTTTTGGATGGATGTATTTCTCTGCTTTATACTGTGATAGTTTTAGCCTATCAACATTCTGAAATAGCATTGTTAGACTGTAGAGGTCCTGAAACACATAACAATGGGAATTATTTATGACATAATGTAATTTAGACTTTTTTTCAAAAAAAGGTATTATAACTAGGAATTTTTTGATTAGGCATTTTTTATTTTTTATTTTGTGAGACAAGGTCTTGCTAAATAGTTCATGCTGGCCTTGAACACAGTATGTATCCCATGTTGGCCTTAAACTTAACAGTGATCCTTCTGCCTCAGCCTCCCAAGAGCTGTGATTACAGGCATGGACCCCCAGGTCCAGCAGAATCTTTAGTTTTATGAGAATTGTTCCAATATTTTTATTTCAATTTATATAGTAAAATCCATTTGGATATTTAAAATTATTTGTAGGTATATATCTCATGTCTAATGTGATATTATTCTATTTTTAATAACAAATACAGTAAGTTAAACGTTTTTAATTTCTCAAAAATTTATTTATAAGACTACATTTTCTATATAGTGTTCTGGAATTTGTGTTGGTACAGCACAATGTATTTAATGGTCTGCCTAATTTGCTCCAAATTTGATCTTCATTGTGTAATGAGACAAAAAACAATTCCATAGGTAAACTAGCTGTGACTGTGATTCTAGAGTTTAGTCCAATGACATTTGTCATCACAGTAATGTTTCTTAACATGACCTTACCAGATCTCTATGAAGAAGTACAGTATTTTTTTTTCCTTTTCTTAAATTCAGTCCTTATGACATTTTTTATCCCATGGGAAGTCGTAGACACTGTTTTGTGTCGCATTGGAATCCAGGACTTACAGGATCTGAAGCCCTAAAACTTTACTTCTTGAAAAGACCCCACTTTAAATCAACTGAAAAATAAATATGCACAGCTTATTGCTGTCATACAGTGAAGAAAGAAAAAGTAATATGGCAGGTGGAGTGGCGCATAAGAGGTAGGAGACAAGGAAGCTCAGAGAAGAAACTAAGATGACAAAGTCTGGGATCTTCAAAATCTTCTTTAAGGCCGTCTGAATGAATCTTAGTGACTAATTCAAGTGAAGACAATTCTGAATGGAAACTAATAGAAAGAGTGTTTTAGTTTTTCCTTGAATAGGGTGTATTGAATTATTGTTTTCAGTGCAAGCTTTGTGTATCTAGAAAGAATTTACTATGGATGATTGTTTACAGATATTTTCCATAAATGTTCATATAAGGAATACCGTAAACTTGGTAAAACTATAAACGCTATCATGCTACAAAAAGAACAACTAACAAAATGTAAACAGGAATAGCTACATTTCAATAAAACTAGACTTGCAAAAATGACTGAAATAAAAGTGACTAAATTTGATCTGCATAACATATATTTTGTACCCTGTTCTAGACCAAAAGTTAAAACTATATACATATCAACATATTGATGTATGAATGATCTACCTCCATCTTTATTCATATTTGAGTATCTTGAGATTCTGGATATTACATATCAAGTATAAACGAAAATTAAATAGTTTTTTGGGCTGTGGTCAGAGGATTAAATGAACTGTGCTTTAATGTTCTGTTTATTTCAATATTGTCCATGTTGTAGGTTTTAAAAATCTCGTTGAAGTGTAATGTGCAATTAGCATTTTCAGAGGTCATGAAGAAGTATAACCTAAAATGTTAAATAAGAATGTATGGCCTTAGTGAATTGTAATATTTGCTTCTATTTTGATATCAATGAAACATTTAATCAAAAATGAATTTTCACTAAAGTTCAGGTGTAAATCGTCTTTCACTACAGACAGTGTAATATAGGCACATTCCTTTATAATACCTGGATTTATTTTTTAGTTTAAAGTGTCTGTGAATGTATTTGTATATGTTTGCCAAAATATTTATTTCACCCCTATACAGATTTTGTCAAATAATAAACTATGAAAATTATTGAGATTTTCCTCCCTACTACTATTTTCATTTCTCTTTGCTTATTTTGGAAATTGTATTTTTAATTAAAATCATGTTCCAGTAATTATATGTTTTGTTAAAAATATAAAATTACATGTAGTAGAGAAGGCAAGTAAAATAATAATCATGGGGTTGTTAGACACACTTATCTCATGAGATACAGTTAAAAGTCATTCTTCCAACAATATTTGGCAGATTCTGGCCACCTTAAAATTGTGAAAGCCTTGACAATCACATTCAGTGATGCTCAAAAATCATGAAGCAGTATGAAAAAAGATCAATGGGAAAATGAAACAATCCAGGTATTGTTTCAAATTATTTGATTTCAAAAATTCATATTAGAACTGTACAAAATATTTATACTCTGTGAAACACAGCATATCTAGATATTTTCTTAAATTAGCTGCCATTTTAAATTTGTAATTGTATCCAATGTTATTATGGATAAATAATATAAAATTTTAACATTCTCCTTCACATACAGTTCTAAGAACAGCTGCATGAGAAGATGTGGATAGTGATGGAGTTAAATTGTCTTTTGTTATTATTTGATTGTCTTTTTGAAGCAGAGTTTTGCTATGCAATTCACTCAGACATTTTGCAGTGTAGGCTGACTTTGTAGTCACAGCAATCCACCTGCCACAGCTTCTTGACTGCTAGAATTACAGGTGTGTGCCGCCACGCCTGGCCGGGTGGTGGTAAATTCTTAATGGCAATTTGATATAAGAGGATGTTTATATGATATACATGCAAGAAACAGAAGAGAGAGCAAAAGAAAGAGATTGTAAAGGTCACCTGGGTTTTCCTAGTGAAAAATGTGATGTTGAGTCAAGGGAAAAGATTTTTTTTCCTTATGAATTATTTGTAGAATTAGATGTTCAGTATGACTTCCTTTTAAGAAAGTTCACAACTCTGTATTTACTTGACTTGAAATCAAGCATATAATTGTTAAAACTATATTGTTTATTTCTAAACATTGGATTAAACACATTGAATTTAATCCCCTATTCAGCTTTCTGATGACATAAACTAAAATGATGACTAAAAATTTTACAAAGAACATTTTCACATATTAATTAAGTAGAATGACTAATTTTGGATGTTCCCTTCCTGTTACTTTGGCTGTTGGCATTTCAGGCCGTGCTTTTAATATGTTATTCAGTAATATGTGACATCCATCATTTCTGCCTATGCCTAGGAACGAGCTTGAAATTCCAGAAATAATAACATGCCAAGAAACAGGCCTCAGTCAGTGACAGCTGATGTTGGGGAACTGGAGCACCGATGTCTCAGTGTCCATGTGGTTAAGGTAGGCCTAGCAGTTCAGAGCTGTCCTTTTCCTGTTTTGCACAGTTCAGCAGAGGCTGAGCTTGAGTCACCATCAGGAAATCTTGCCCGGATAGGAAGGCATTCCTACGGGCTTTTTTCTCTTCCTTGATTCATTTTTTCCATCTTATTACTTACGATTTAAATAAACTACTTGAAATCAAAATTTTGTCTATATTATTTTAGGACATATAAACATAGCTGGCAAAATAAGGTGTACTTATTTTCAAGTAGCTGAAAGTAGAAATTTCTAGTGATTAAGCTCCTATTATAAGGGCAGTTGGTACACCCCGGCAGATGTGAATTTCAGTTTCCAGGGCACACTCTGATCTGGGAATCATTTGAGATGATTTCAAACCTTTTTTTGGGGGGAAAACATCTGTCACATTATGTTGGCATAATAATGTTAGCTTTCTAACTTCTTTCTTCTGTTCAATAATCCCAAAACGTACTTTCTAACATTTTCCAGCATTAATGACCTATGATTCTGTTATATTTTCAGAGTGCTACAGTACAGACAGCCACAGAGGTAGTGTCAGAAGCCCTAGATTTTGACTTCTGCACCATAGCTCTCAGACTTGAGTGGAGGAGTCAAATGGTGGCCTAGTAAAACAAAACAAAAAACAACTACTGCCCACTTTTCACTTCTGCACCTAAGAAAGCTTTAGCTATCATCACTAAATGTATATTTAAGAACATTGGACTCAAAATAACTACATTTTAATGTATTTATATAATTTAGGTTTGATATATAGATTTAAATAGTGAATAACTATCTAATGACATCATATATAGCTTTTAATATTTATCTTTACAAAGAATATAAAATTAAACATTGAGTCCATGGCACTCTTCTTTTCTCCCTTTATTATTTCACTCCCACTTAGAGTAACTTTTTTTTTTTTTTTTTTTTTTTTACTAAGGGCTGCATAGTGTGAGTCTTCCAGCTTCTAGTCTTAGGCACATGAAACGTATATTCTATACTGTGTATTTCCTCCATGCTAAATGATACTACCCTTCGACTATTTAAATTGGCTGACGTCCTCCGTTGTACCATACTGTCTAAGAGCTTTGCATGACACATAGACAACAATCACCATAACTTTTTTTTTTTTTTTGTCTCTTTGAGGCAGCATCTTGTTAGACTTGAGGTCAATTTATAGCCCAGGCTGGTCTCAAACTTGTAAATATCAGCCTCCAGAGTGCTGGGATTATCCCCATGCCTGGCTTTATCACCATAAATTTCAATAATCCATCCAACTGCACTCTTGCTTTTCACTTAGAATTTATCCCCATAAGGCATGCACTAAATTATACCTTATATCACTCTATTTTATTTTTACTGGATTGAAACTTATCTGACAATTTTTTTTTGTATTTACTGATTTTTATCTGTTTACCTATCAGGATTGTATGATCTATCATTTCAGAAAAATTAGATCAATATCAGTTAAAAATATATACTTTTTTAATGAGAAATGATTAAAGGTAAAAAAACTGAGAACACTAAATGCAATAGAATAAAAAAGAAGTTATCAATCTGCACTCTGTTTCAAACTAATGAGTCAATGAAAGAAAGTACTGAAGCTGATGTTGCATTTAAGAATCCACAGACTTGCATATAGTTAACTTCAAATACATAATAATGCGAGCATGAAAATATATAGATTTTAAAATTAAGAACTCATTTGCATAATGGTTCTTAGATAAGTCAGATGAATTGCTCATTATTTTTCAAAAACAAAAAGTGAAAGTGAACTCTTCTGATATGTACATTTTTGTGCATCTGGAAAAGTTTACCTAGAAAAACAGAATAAAGCCAATAACAACAACAACGTGAGGAATTATGTTCATCTACGAAAGGCATATTCTACATTAGTGACTCATGGATATTTCAGTTATTTTTTAATATCCGACAAGGTAGGCTTAAGCTTCTTATTATCCCTACTTTATAGTTTATTAGACTGAAGTTCAGGTGTTTTAAGCAACTCTCACAGGAACTGGTAAGAAGAGAATCTTAATCACAGCAATGTGTTTTATAATCACTTTCCTCTTTCCCTGGAGAAGATTTCTAAATTCTGCATTTCTTCTCTAATGACACACATCCTCCCAGTATTTCCTCCTAGCTTATGCCACAGATAAATAGATACAGTTATATATGTCTTAAATTTAATTTTATAATATTCTTGAAAACTTAAGGGCAGTATGGTGAGAATGTAATATGCATGACCACCTCTTATTTCTTCATTAACTCAGTTGTGGGGAGAGGAATTTTTTCTCTTTGGTAGCTTAAGCATAATTTTTTGAGAACTACAGAATAGTATAAAAGCCTATTTCTGTTTTTACATTAATAATAATATAAAAATTCTCCATTTATTGAAATCATTTTGTCTTTGTACGAATCATTGGAATCCACTAATGTGATGGTGAACAAGCCATAGTTTGTTTATTGGGTAATGCATTAGTTTTGATTTAATATGTTTTATATTGATATGTAGTTATTAATGATAATGTGCAGGAAAATTTTTATAATTATCATGTAATATGGCATAAACATTAAATATCCCCCAAAGTCACATTTGCTAAAGGCTTAGTTGCCTGTTTGTGGTCTATGGAAGGTCGTGTACCTTTTTTAATGGAGCCTAATTTAGGAATTTGGGAAGATACGGTCTGTTGTATCAGGGGTTGTAAGGAGAACAATTAGAATAAGTACATGGAATTTCTAATACTATTTTATGATGGTTACCCAGAGTTAACACAAGAAAATGCAGGAAATCCTTCCATAACACTAGACAGAATATTCAGCCAAGGGCCTGGATTCCACAGCAGTGTCCTCCATGAGTCCAGATGAAAGCCCAGAGCTCATGACAATGCCTCCCACGAGTCCATTTGGAGGTCTAGAGCTCACAAGAAGGACTCACATTAGTCTCTTTTACAGATCTGTGCTGTGAAGGCCCAAAGGTCAGCAGTGGAAGCTAGAAAGTCTATGCCAGCAGGGTGAAGGAACTGTGCTGGTAGGTTGAGGGTTCTATGCTGGAGTCAAGAAGTCATGCTCAAAATAAGAACAAGGGCTGTCCTGAAAAGCGTCATAGCCATCCTCAGTGACACAGAGGCCTGGAGCTCCTCCTACAATAAGAACAGTCAAGTACATGCCAGAAAGCCAGCATGATGAGTTTCTCCTGGAGATTAAGTGGCACACGTCTTCTCCTCCAAAGCCAGGAAGCGATGCTCGATGTAAGGACCAGAGTCCCCCAAAATGAACCACAGCCACTCTCAACAACAAGGTCCCATGCTCTTCCCGTGACAATAGTGGAACTCACACTGGGGATGCTAGTCATAATGAGCAATTCCAGGAGAAGCAATGGCTCATACAGCGACACTTGGAGAAACCCACAGAACCTAGCTCTTCTTCTCTATGCCTTCATACGCTGGCAACTTTCCTCAGGTGGGCCATCTATGCTCAGCATCATGCTGATTTAATTTTGCTGGGCTTAAGTTGAACACCAGTTTTTAATCCACAACAGGGCCACTTTAAAGCAGGCTCTTGAAGGCAACACTGGCAGCCTAAGCCTCTGTGAAGTGATCAGCTTTCTCCACCTTTTGCTGGCCGTCACAAAGATTGACTGGTTGTCAATCTCACAAGCTGAGATTGACAACCAACAAAGTCACATGACCATGGACTGAAAGCCGTGAAGATATGATGCAAAATAAATCTTTCATTCTTTAAATTGTTCACCTTACATATGTTGTCATAGTGTTAGAAAGCCAACTAACACAGATATTAATTATAAATCTGTTACAAAATGAATGTACTTAATATCAAAAGAATGCTTAACAAGAAATATAAATATATATTATTCCTCCGAAATTTACTTCAGATCTCATCATCTTTGATTTCTTGCCTATGAATTAGTGTACAGAATTAGTATTGTTAGTTTTTCGAAAACTAATGGGTCTTTCTCAGATAATGATGAAATTGCCAGATATAAGGCTGCCTTATTGATACTTGTTGATACAAACCAATATATGGTGCTGTTTCCATCTTTCTTTTGACTATTAGTAAAAAACTGAGATTATAGAAAAACTGTACATGTGTATATAAAATGAAACTTCCCTCTGAAATGTGTTAAGAACCTTTTTTCATTTATTATAATAGTTATAATGTAAATTATTTGATTTTATGTATACAAGTTTTAAATGAATGGTATACCAGAAATCAATATGTAAGAGAGACAAATTTTCATCAATAATCCTCATTGAGAAACACTTAAAAGCCACACACATCTGGGTTCTTCCTGGTCTATAGTCATCTGCTCCTGTGTGTACAGATTTTCCTTTTAGGTTGTTATTGCTCTTTTCACCTTTCTTGCAAGTCAGGAAAAAAACATTATTTCTCTAATTTGAAGCTACTTTTCCTGTATATGGTTTATGTAAATAAAATGACTTTTAATAGTAATTTTATAGAAATCCATGACATTAATTTCATTACTAGACAAAAGATACTTAAATTAGTAAACAATTTTGTATTTTTGCTATCTGGTAAACCAAAGTAAAAAGTTGCTTAAATGTCCACAAGACATATGTGACTTGAAATAAATGAGTACAGTAGTTCGTATTATCATATGATGTAAGTGAAAACAATAAGAAAATAAACTTATGAGTAGTATTACTGGAAATCCACTCAACTCAAACTGAAAAAGTATCACATGTAAATGACTAGCATAGATTTACAAGAAAAATGAGCAAAATGAACTACATGGGCAGCTGACATGGAGAGATTAAATGATACTACATGACACGCCTTAATATTTTTAATGGATCTAGACAGTATCTATTGTTATTTATATACAAATAGCATAAGCATATCCTCATTAAAGTCATTTAAATGGATTAATGTTCAGTAAATAAAATAATTTGATTAAATTGTTATACTATTCAGTGTTATCACTGGGTGAGGCAAATGTGCAAACTATATGGATTCTCCATTAACAATCTGAAATATTTAAAATATATATCTGGTGACAGTTACTGGGATTTCAATTTTAAAGTTTGAAAGAAACTAATTCCATTATAATCCAGTATTATGTCAACTTTAGCAAACACTTACTGCTGTTTTTCTCACTTAAATCTGTGTTTCTGTTAGTAGACAAACAAAGTATATTGTGATAAATTCCTTAGTTGTCATCATTTTTAAAAACATGTTTTCAAGACTGTGTCGTGAACTGATTTTCAGTGTTTTCCTGCCACACACACACACACACACACACACACACACACACAAACACACGTATTCACAGAGCAACACACAAACTCATATAGGCATTCACTATTCAAAATACCATAAGTGCGATTAGATTTTTACAATATTTTCCCATTGGTATAAGGTGGGGAAAATAGGAAATCACACTTACATGAGGTAGGACAAAGCTATGATTAACGGATAAGCTTATGAGCATAATTGCTCAGGTACTATTGACTACGTGGGGATCAAATGAGAAAGTAAGTCACGAAGCAAGTACAGCAGGTGCTTTCCCTGAAGGGCATACATCACAGGCTCTTACTGGCTTTCCCAAGGTGATTGACACCTATTGAGAATATCATCCCCTGCATTTATCTCTAGGAGAAGTATGTGGGTATATTCCTGTCATCTTTTGACTTGAGGTCTGGCCCTCAAGGGATGAATGAATGTGTGTCTCCCACCACTGCAAGTATCCCGTCTTCTGCGCTGCCTCCTTTCCTGTCTGACGGCCTGCAATATGTCTGCCTAACTTAGCTGTCTATAGCATTCTTCCTGCTGGAGAAGCACGCTGAATTAAACATAGGTTTTTATAACAGTACTAGTTTTAATAGCAATATGTATTTTTATCTAAAAAATTCAAAATACACATTAGAAATATATTTCCCCGTTTAATGAATAAAATTTGATTTAAAATATTACATGACTAGATAAAGCAAATGTTAGCTAAGATTGTCAGTTTTTACTACCCACCACTGATGTGCATTTCTTTCCTTTTTTTTTTTTTTAAATCGGTACCAGGGATCGAACTCACGACTGCCTGCTTGCAAGGGCAGGCACTTATGCTGCTGAGCTAAATCCCCAGCCCCTGACATGCATTTCTAATATAAAAATTAACAACAATTCTCTAAGAGGCATAAAAAGCACATTTAAGATTGGGGAAAATACCCACTGATCAAAGATCATACAGCAAATATATTCAGGGCCACATTTACTACCTAGATCTTAATTCTAAATTTCATCTTTTTATCGTATTATAATGCTTTGTTAAAGAAGTTAGTAATTGTCTACATTCTACTTATTAACTGATGTGGAACAAATAAGGAGCATATTAGTAGCCTCTCTGCTTATATAAAAATACACTTATGATACACTATTTCCCCAACCTAATTCTAAGGAATGAAACACTTCATTCGCAGTAAAAATTGTTGTAAGAGAACCAAATACAGTGCTACACAAATGCATTATTGATTGGGTATAAAAAATATTTCTATTTTACTCCTAATTTTGACCTTCAAGTAAAGAAATAGAGCAGACAGGAGATACAATGGAGTGATTTGTATTCAGAAGGAGAGTGTTGTTTTTCACGCTGGTTTAACCTACTTAAACAAACAAACAAACAAAAATCTCCCTAGTTAGATAACATAACAGAACAGCAAATTATCAGATATTCCTCCAGAACATATGTAGTACATAGAAACCTGGTAAGTGCCAGATTTAAAGTAAAGCAAAGCTCCATCAAATGATGTGGAGGTTTTGTTCTGAGAAAGCAGAAGTAGCTCGCACACCTGAGAGCAATGGATGGGGTTGGGTGCCTCTGAGCATCTTACACACGGAGCAAAACCTGAGGACTGTCAGAACCTGGAGAGCACAGTCTTCACAATAGACCGTGTACACTCGAACGTGGACTGTAGCTATGACAAAAACAGGGAAGTGACTGAAACAAAAAGTAACGATATACAGTTAGAAGCACTAGTTAGTGCTGACTAGAAAAACAATTTAAAAATTCAGACTATGATGAACTTAAATGGGCAAAACGGAAAGAAAATGATGGAAAAAGTGGGAGGGAGAAGTGAGAAGTATCTCTGGTGTAGGGAGAAAAAAAAGAGGAAAAAGAGATGGGAACAGAGAACATGATGCAACACATCAAAATTACTCACCAAATTTAGACTAAATCGATTAAAAGAACCCACAATTAGAAACAGCAGGATACATGTGCTCTAGAACTGTTCACTTTCAAGCCCTTTTCTCATTATCTGTATTCACACCAAACACCAGAATTTTCAGTTTCACTCCAGGACCTTTACAAGCCTCTGTGGCTTTGTCTTCTTGTGCTGTGATTCAGGAGCCCTGTGTTCTGTTGATTGCACAGGAGGCTCTGTTTGTGTTCGTTTTACACTAATTCTTTTCCAATCTTATCATTTCCAAAGGAAAACAGAAAGGTCAACTCGGGCAATCTTTTGGCATGTATCATTATGGGAGTATACAGATTAAACTGCAAACATCCAAACAAACTAACCAAGTGCAGTACTCAATAGGGTATCAAGATCCTCCTTCACAGCAACCAGTGACACAAATTGAGTTTCACCCCATGGAACTGAAAAGTGTCTACTCTCAAGCAGCTGAATTTCTGCATTAAAATATGGAGGTTGTCATGGAAGTTACAGTTGGGGACCCTCTTAGCTCTTGGCTTTTTAATCATTAAGCTCTAAGAGTCTTCACTCATCTGGATTCTGTTTCAAACGCTTTAAAAGTCACATAATTATACGCAGTTAAAGGCACGTCTGAGATTTACTGAAACTGCTAGAAAAGATGATGGTTATAAAGAAAAACATTAAGCCCTCCAAAGAGATCTTTGTAATTAGAGATTTAATAAAATGATGATCTTTAAATTTCATTGACAGGATATATTATTTTATTGTGTATGCTCTGCACACAGAGTTGGTTGGGTTTCTTTACTGCTAAATATAAAAATGTACCTGATAAGAAATGGATTTTCCTTTGCAAGAGCTGTTAATTCACCCTGAAACCTCTGGATAGAGGCATCGAAGGCAAATATTTAAAAAGGAAACAAACAATTGTGAAATATAGATTACTTTAGGATAACAGTGGAAGCTATTGCATAGGATTTTTAACAAATATCTCACACAAGAAAGCATTAAAAATGATTTCCTATCTTTGCCATTTGTTGACAAAAGTAAGAAGCTGATCTGAAGACAGTATGTATTAATGTTTTTCTTTTTTTTCCTTCCTTCCTTCCTTCCTTCCTTCCTTCCTTCCTTCCTTCCTTCCTTCCTTCCTTCCTTCCTTCCTTTCTTCCTTCCTTCCTTCCTTCCTTCTTCTGTAATGATGCAGGCTAGCTTGGAAAATAGAGCATAATGATTAAGGTAATACTTTAAAATTCTTTTTATCTTCAAATAAATCGCCATTCAATTGTTGATTTGTTATAGTTTTAAAAGTCTAAAACATATAGTTATAATTCAGTTCATGTTGGGGAGGCGCTTCATGGATCAAGTGGTATTGAACTGAGTTTTTATTATAAGCACACTATGTGATTGTGAATAGGTAGACTGGAGTGGGGGAGGTGGACACAGCACCCAGGAGACCTAGGAGGAGGAGCACTGCAAGTCTGAAGCCAGCCTGGGTTACATAAGAAGCCCTTCTTTAAAACAAACAAACAAACAAAAAGACTATGAGTCAGTATTTTCTTTTCCTGAATCAGAATTAGGTATAATAGATCTATCAGTTATTGTGTTTAGAGTAAAGGATTTCTCAAAAGCAAGAAATGGGGCTCAGTGCCTTAGCACCTGTCTGGCAAGTGCAAGGTTCTGAGTTGGATCCCAGGTTAAAAAAAAAAAAAAAAAAAAAAGCAAGACATGGAACAAAATAGTCTTGAAAATGTTGTCACTACTCATTAGCTTAGAATTTTCTTCCCGTTTCCCAGTTAATTATGTGCCTTGGAGTCAAACAGATCTAGTTTTAGAATACTATCTCCCTGTCACATGATCATGGATAGTTATTTAATTTGCAAATCTGTCATTTTAAACTACAGAAAAGAGAAAATATCTCCATCTAGCAAAGTTGTTGCAGGGAATAAGATGTATGAGTCATTTAATTACATAGCAAATGTTCAAAGAATAAATTGTTCTTTCACTGCCAAAAGAAAAAAAAAAAATGTGCTGGATTCTGGTCCGACATTCTGAAAGCTAATTAGCCTTGTTATATCCATTACGGTTATGATACCAATACATCAATACAAGACAGCACCCAAAAGTAAAGCCTCTTTTTCCTCAATGCCACTCATGTTTTAGTGGTTTTTCAGAGTCTATCTCGAATAAAGTAAATGTCTAGCAGTTGTGTTTATTAAGCAGTAAAGTACAAAAATTTCATAGCGAAAGCTTCTAAGTGTTCCCAGATGCTGTTGTACTTTGCTAGACAGTTAAAAATATCCCATAGTGTAGCTTGAATTATGAATCTCTACTTGAAATTTGTCTGAAGAAAAATCACATTTTAAGTGTTTTACATAGAATTTTATTATCATTATTTTGTCAAATAGATCATGAAAGTGTTTTGTTGTCGTCATTGTTGATTATTACTAGTAGTAGAAGCAGGAAAAAGAACTTGAAATATTTTTCATTTTCGTTTACTTCTCTTAGTATTACTATGTCTTCAAATGTGCATTGCTAAATAATTTATACAATCATCATGCAAAAAAATCATAGTCCCACTGCATCAAGTGTTTTTCCACAACCATTTTGATTGACCTTGTAGAGTTCAAATGAACTTTCTCCACTCTGAGCTTTATCAAAGATAGAGGATTTGTCAGAAAATTGAAGAAAAAAAAATTTTATTTTTACTATAATGGAACAACTAAGTGTTTATGACATATATATTAAATAAATAAACAATATAGTACACCTGTAATTGCAAAACACTCTCAATATGCTTAAACTTGAACCTAGGTAAAACGTCATGACAACATTTTTTTCTTTTCAAAAATTCAGACTTGACACTGATCTTATATCTAAGACCATCAACATCATAAAACACAATTGAAGGAAGTAGTTTAGGCAATATTCCAACACCATTACTGTCAAAGCAATATTTATGTTGATGTCTATATATATGAGACATTTTTACCACTACATTCAAGGATTGTGAGACACTAGATCAAAGCCTGGATAAATACAATTATGTTCACACACTGGTAAGAATATTGTTCACAGTTACTTAACTTCAAATGTTTGAAATACGTTTGAGTGAAATGTTGAAGAAGAGTGAGAAATATGGGTATGTAACAAAATATATATTTAGATATAAATTTGCTAGAATACATTTTACATTGCAAAGTAAATGAAATAATACAAGCAGATAGATGCAAGAATGATTTATCAAATAGTAATCCTGCTTATTCTTAGGGCTATGGTTTCAAATTAAGTATTCAACTTCATCTCAGTAAGTTTATCATTATGGGAATAATAACATATCTAATTGTTAGAATTATTCTAATACTGGAGTAGTAAATATACCTAAAGAATAAAAAAATTGCTGTATATTAACAAATGTTATATACACATAAATTATCATTTATCAATGCTTAATCATTTTAAAATTAAAGAGTGCAAAATCTCAGACATGAAAAATATGTGCAATAGCTCTTATTTTTAAAAATAGATTAAAATAGATACATAATTATATTAAGTATGTTATATTTATTATATTTGTTATTATATTGCATTTTATTACATTTATTACAGTACATATATTATATTTTTATTATATTAAGCATATTATATTTCTATTATATATAAAGCATACTTTATATTTCAATTTGTATCAAATATTTAAGTAATATTTTTTCAGGCAGATAGTGAAGTTTGATAAAATATTTATGTGAAAGATTCTGCCCTGAGGAGGACAATATTGAATGCTAGCCCTTAGCATTTAATTCATTTCAAATTTATTAAAAATTAGCCTCTAACTCTTTGTATTTTCTCTAATATTTTTGTTTGTTTTTAATCATAAGTAATAGTTTAAGGTAAATTTTTCACAGTATAATAACTGATTTAATTATTTTGCTATGAACAATAAATAAAATTATCCGAATATAAAAATTTTCTGAGATTAGCATTGACTGATTTGTGTGGCCATCTACCATATGCCAGAAAATTTTTTGCTTTATGTGCATCAGTCATTCATGTTAGTGCTCCATTAACAAATGAGGAATCACACATTTACATTTAATGATAAATTTGAGATTTATAATCAAATGGTCTAGAGATTTATTTCCTTCATCAAAATAGTTTAATATGAATAGCAAATTTAAAAATATTTTATAGAACAAAATAAAATTCTAAAATATAGTTTTCCTATTTTCTTCAATGTATGGAAAATATCAAATCTTACTTTAGTTTAGCAATGGCTATTGTTTGCTCTGAACGGTTTGAATGTTTTAATTTTTTTAAAAAATCAATATTCAAAGAAACATGACTGTGTACTGTATGTTAGCATTCTGATAAACTAGACATCTTATTATGTGAACTACAAAGTATTCTTCATATGATCTGCATTTGATAGGTAACATAATTTTTGATGTGTGTAGAATTTTTATAAAGTTCAATTAAAGTTCAATTGGTTTAGCAATAAACTGTACACATTCAATGTGACAAATTTGATGATTTGACACGTGTCTATATATAGGAAACCTTCACAGTACTCAGTTTAAAGACGATATTAGTGCCTCCTGGCTCTCTAGACTTCAAACAAACATTAATATCCTTGCCATGTCTACAGATCATTGTGTACTTTCTAGGATTAATACAAAAAACATTGTTATAATTATCTTTATTGTCACTTTGACAAAGTACCTGGCACCCTCAGCTTGAGGGAGGATTAATTTATCTCATGGTTTTACAGGTTTAAGTCCAAGCAAAGCTGACTCTCAGGAAAAACATCATCACAGAAGGTGTGGTTGGGCACTGCTGTTACTTTCATGTGAATGAAAAGCAGAGAATAGGGAAAGTTCTGGGGAACTGACAGGAGAGGCGGATTGTAGAAGGTTACAAGGCATTCCACCAGTGACTTGTCTCCCACCACTGGGTCCCACTTTCTAAAAGCACTTTCACATATGAATAATAATGAATTAACCAACTGTACAATGCCCGATGATCCAGGGATCTTTTAATCCAGTAAAGCTGACCAAAATGGTGCAGGAATTATAAAGTAGATAATTTTCACTTGAGTTTAGTTAATTTTAGATTTGCTGTTGTTGATTTATCAGCAGTTCATTCTCTTCATTTTTCAATAGCATTCTATTGCATTAACACACTACAGTACTTAGTCTCTTGTGGTCTGCTACTGTGTTGCTTCAAAATTTGAGCTACTACAAATAAGACTGTTAGAAATATTCACAGAAAATCCTTTGGAAACATGAGTGCTCATTTGGGAAAATATGCAAAATTACCAGATCTTCAGGGAAGGGTGTGTTTAATATTTTAAAGAATCTACCAAATTGCTTCAAAAATGATTTTACCCTTTTACATATTCATCAGCAATTCATGAGTGCCATATCCTCCTTGACATTTGTTATGATGAATATTTTTAATTTCATTTAAATGAGTAGTGATGTCTGTGATTTTAATTTGCATTTAGTTTTTAATAATATTATGTACTTTTTGAGATTTAGATTTATTTTTAGAGTGAAATGATGTCAAAATTTTTTCAATTTACATTTATTTTTAAAATTTTTAGCAACTTTATTGAGGAATAACCATTATACAAACATAAAAACTACATGCTTATTGTATTCATTTGATGCATTTGAATATAATAAAATATATCTGGTAACATTCTCCCACTCAAGATAATAAACATATACATCACTTCTAAATGTTTCCTTGAGTTCTTTTAAATATTTCCTTGTTTTACTATTATTATTTTAATTTGGTTTCATATTTAACAAGTGAATAAAATTATTTTTTATTCTTGAAACAAATTTGATATACTGTCATTTAATCAATTTGTATATCTCATTGAAGAGGTCAAAGCTACTTATACAAGCTGAGTGCATGATACTTTTGTCATTTTCATATTTATTATCTTCTTACTTCTTATTCCTTTCACATTTCTGATATTTCTGATTTCTGCCTAATTCCATGTTTTCCTAAGAGCAGAGTTTCATATACATTATTGACTTTCTCACAAAAGTATAAATTCAGATTGTAGATTTTACAACTTGTTTTATTTATAGGTGATTCCTGGAAGAAATCTCCTTTTAAGTTCTATATTACCTGCATCATACATATTTCAAAGTTACTTTTGTTTTCATTAAATTTGTGATTATCTCCTATTGTATTTTACATTTCTCCTTAAATCTAATTCGTTTCCATGAAATTTTGAGTTTTTCAGAAATTTCCATGGAAAGTGATTTTCAATTTAACTTTGTTTGATTAAAGAATATACTGTATATAACTTGATCCTCAGTAACTTTGCCGAGATTTTTTCTGAGACTCATAGTATGATTGATCTTGGTGACTTTTTATATACACTTGGAAAGAACCCATAATCTGACTACTTGAGTGGTCTATAAATGTCAATTATATAAAATTTAATGTATTATTCAAATCTCTTCTAATATTGATGTTCTATTTGCCTCATTAGTTTGGAACTAAGTGATACTGCTGTTTATAAATGTAATTTTAGATTTACTCATTTTTTTCTTTGCTGTTCTACGAGATTTTACTTACATTTCTTGAAGTTCTATAGTTAATTACATAAATATGCATCATAGTGTATCCTTTTAATGAATTAGTTAGCTTGTCATTGTCAAATGAATTTTAATCTTGATAATAAAATTTGATGTGAAACATATGTGATAATAAATATTATTTTGATGATAAGATAAATCGAATTTCTCACTATAGAAATGTTCCATAGTAATGCTTCTATAGAAACATTTTATTGTCCTGCTTCCTCACCAATAAAGTTTCAGGAGAAATTAAAGTTAGGAAAAAATTAATTGCACAGGCAGAAAAAGAAGACAGGACATTAGGATACTGCAAGGAGGCTGGACAATAAGTCATGACCTGTCAGTCATGGAAAATCTGAAAGGGGGCTGAGCAATAAGGGGGGATCTGTCAATCACAAACAAGGCTAGACATTGGGTCTTACCTGTCAAACAAGATAGCTGTCAAACAGGCCAGAACAGATTCCACAGCTAAGAGCTGAACTCAGGAAAAGAATACAAAATTTCAAAAATGGAGAGAACTAAGAATCTAAAAAAGGAAAATCAACAATACTGGATTTTTGAATAACTGGGTCAACAATAGTTGGTTTTTGAATAATTCACTAATCGCTGTTGGGCCAGCTGCCTGGCCACTGTCCTCTTAGTCTTCAAGTGATCTGTTGTCTTAGTTACTTTATGCTCGTCGCTGAGACAAAATACCTGATGCCCAAGTTGGGAAAGGAAAGGTTTATTTCTTACAGTTTTTTGGACGTTTCAGTCCACACTCAGTTGGCTCCAAGACAGGCAGGCATGGCTGGGCCACCATTTTTGGCGGCTGCAAAACAACAAGCTCAAACCAGCAAAGAGAAAGAGATACCCTCTTCCTGCCATTACATCACATCCTGGCTTACCCCTATGTGGGTGGAGCACTGACACCATCAATCCAAGCTCTATACAATGAACCATCACAAATGAACAATGCAAACTCATGAGGCCTGGGGGACACAAACATAAATCATGACATTCCACCCCTGGCCCCCAAGACTCATGTACATCCTTTATACAAAAGACATTTAGTCCACCTCCAAGAGTAGCCAAAGTCCTAACAGCTTCAACATTGCTGAAAAGTCCAAGTCCCAAGTCTCCTCCAAGATCTATGGCAAACTCTTAACTGTAAGCCCCTGTACAAAAGAAACAAGGTTAAACATTTCTGAAATGCAAAGGCACAAGATAAACATTACCATTCCAAAAGTTACAAAGAGGAGAATAGACAGCATTCGAAACAAAGCAATTCCAACATCCAGCAGGGCAAACATTAAGTCCTAGAGTTTTACACTCAGCATCAGAAGCAATCTGGTTGCAAGTTCCAAAAGCCTTGGGTGATTCCACCCCCGGGGCACTTCCAGTGATTTCAACTCCCACAGCTTTTCTCTTAAATCCTCTCTGCTCACTTTTTGCAGCTTTCCTTGGATCATCCATGTTCCTGGCTTTTCCAAACTTCTGGGGTCTCCACTGCACCTTTGGCTTCACCCTTACATCTTCACAAATTGCCCTCTCAGGGGCACACTGCATGGCCAGCTGGGCCCTTTGCAATCCTGGCTGGAAGCCTTCTTACCCTCAGAATTGTGCATTTTCCTTGCACCTAAAATCAGCACCTTGTGGATGCTGCCAAGGTTTGCTGTTAGCTGAAGTGGTAGCCAGGCTTTTCTCTCTCTTGGCTGTAGGGGTCAGTTGCCTGGATTGCAGGGTTCTGTTTACCTGATTGTGAGAAAAAGCTTCTCTGTGTTGCTGCCATTCTGGAACCTCACGTGGCCTCTATTGCATTCTGGAACCTCACTTGGCCTCTGTCGCCATTCTGGAGCATGGCACTCTGTAGCTTTTTCCTCTGAGCAAAATTTTTCATCTTTGCTGTGAGGCTGCACAGGGTGGGGACCTGCTTCCTGGGATGTCCCAGGGCCATCTTTCTTATCTCTCTGTTTCTCCTCAGGAATCAAAATCTCAACTCTGTATTTACAATCCACACCCTTCCTGGAATCTTCCTTCCAGCCAAACTCACAGGATTGTACATTATCCTGTTGGGCTCTTTGCTCCTAATTTGAAACATAAAGCTGGCTGAAAGCCCCCAACAATAGCCATGCCACAGCCTCAATGTTCGATTGCTTTTTAATTTCTTTTTCAAGATTAATCAGTCCATTGCCCTTTGTCTCAGTCTCAGGCAAAGTCTCTGGGCAGGAGCAAAATGCAGACAAACTTTCTGCCAAGCCATAACACACATCATGTGGAGTCCAACAACCAATGTAGTCCTTCTTCCCAGCAGAAACCTCCCAAGCCTGGTCTTTCCCATGAGGCTTTCTATCATCAGCCTTCTGGTCTCCTGAGCTCTGACCAGAATCTCCTTTACAAAACAGCAAAGCTGCTCCAGCTCTGTGCATCCAGGCAACATGTCCAAACCTTTCCAAACTCCGCCCACAAGCCATTTCCAAAGCCTCTCAAAAAACATGGTCAGGTATAGTCACAGCAAACAACAAAAATGTTATCAGAGTAAATGATGAGGTTGTAGTATTCACTTCACATGATGAAGTAGGCTGGGGTCCCTATCATTCAAGTTAAAGGAACAGGTGTGCTTCAGCTATATAGTAAGCAGAAAATGTTAGCCAAGAACTGCACTTAATTCCTCCCTGCTCACCTTGTATGGGAATTTCACCCAGAGATTTGTACATAGTAGGCAAGCACTCTACCACAAAGTGTATCCACATTCCTTCTTAAATTGTATTTTGAGTCAAGGTCTAGATAAATTATTTAAACTGGCCTCCAAATTGTGATCCTCCTGCTTTAGCCTCCAGAATAATTAGGATTACAAGTATACACCATGGATCCTAGCTCTAATTGGAGACAGAAGTTAAATGAATACACACACATACACTCAACACACATACACACACACACACACACACACACACACAAGCACACACACACAATATTTGTCTGTAAATTAGTAGTGACCTTAAATCAATCACTTTTGTGGCTAATAAGTATTCCAATTCTAGGAAGCACCCTCTATTTTCTTATTGATGTTTCAAAAGTGAAAATGATTAGGAAACCTTTTGCAAATAACTTTGCTTCTGTCTCTGTAACACTTGGTAATTTTACTTAATGATGACTTTCTTTAGTTTCTTCAATTAAAAAATCAAAATCCTCCTTTAAATTTATTTATAATTAGAATATATGAGTCAAAGCGTAAGTGCAATATGTTAATGTATAGTTGTTTTCATCTAGCTTCCTACACGTTTCTCCCTACCATACAATTCAATATTTATCTGTGATCCATTTAGATTTGATTTAGTGCACTTTTCCAAAACTTATGATCATTACTTCCAAGCAAAACGGGATGAAATTAAAAGGAATTATTACCCACAGACCATTGGAGGTGACCCCTCTCTCCTTCGTGCTAATGTTATCTTCTCTCATACATTTCATCTTTGGGGGGACAAAAATTCAAACTTTATATTATTCAAAATACCTGGAGACAATTCCAAAATGTATTCAGTTATAGATCTTTTCCTATAACACCAAGTCTTTCGTCAAGTTCATGACATTTTAAGCACGAAAAAAATTCTGCGTAGAACTCTTTCCTTTTGAAATTAATTTTGAAATTCAGCACAGGTAAAGATTCATAATTTAGTGTTGAAATATCTTATAAATGACATAACTGTTTTCCCCTAAGGAATTCTAAATCTTTTCTAAAAGTAATTCTTGGACACTAGAAATAATTTTGTCTGCAAAGAAGCAAAAAACTATTATCTTTATTTTTTTCTGTGTAGAAACTATACTAAAAAGTCCATTTGAAGAATTCCACAAATGGTAGAAATTAATAATAAAGTTCATGATTTTTGATGCACTACTCTAGGTAATTAGATCTCTTTTTTTCAAATTACAAGTTCAAGTTCACTAAATGGTATTTTAATACTTCATAAATTCTATTAAAAATCACCATTTTGTCACATTTCAGACTTGCATCGATTATTTCTTATATCAAAATATCTGATTTTAATAAAGCTTTAGAAATAATTTCAGGAGATTGGGGATTTAGCTCAGCGGCATAAGCACCTGCCTTGCAAGCAGGCAGTCGTGAGTTTGATCCCTGGTACCGATAAAAAGGAAAAAGACGAAAAAAATAATAAATATAAAATATAAAAAAAGAAATAATATCAGATAGTTCAGAAATACAAATGAACATGGTATAGTGTTCTGGGCAATCTTAAAGAGATTAAAGAATTTTCCCCAGGAAAACTAAACTTGATTTCTTTACATCGTCTTAATGATCTTGTACTTTTGTTAGTTTTCATCTTTAGGTATATTTATCCTCACTGGAAATATATAAAGAGTGTTTGTAATTTTTTATCTCTTGGTAGTTAAACATAATCATGTATACAAAACAAAAATATGCATATTGAGCAGTTTCTAACAAAATGAAAACATTCATTAGGGGGGAAAATGCATCATTTATTATTGCTTTCATTTAAAATTCTTTAATATTTTTATTTTACTTCTAATACTTTTGAAGAAATAGATACTAATTATAAAATTATTTTATATAAATTTCCACTTACATATATATTTGCTTGTTTAATTTATATAATATCCCATAATTTATCTCTTCAAAAAATTTATGGATTTTTTTTCTACATACAAATAGCTTAATTCAAAATAAACTCACTTTAATAGTTAAGTATCACTGATTTGCAGTGAAATAATAATATATTAAATCCCAATAACCATTTAAATAAAGTATCCTGTTTAACAGTTATAAGTGCTAAAGACATTCTTTTGTTTTTATTTTTTGGTACTAGCGATGGAACTCATGACTTCATGTTTGCCAGACAGGTGCTTATTCTACTGAGATAAGTTCCTGGCCTAAATGATAAAGATATTAAAACTTGCAGCTATTTTCATTTTTAAGTGTACGATGTTTCTATTATCCACATCTGTGTTATTTTTGTACACTAATTAAGAGTCTATTACAAACCTTCTGATTTCAAATGGCATCAAAATGTAGTAAGTTGCAGCCTCAAATTAATTATTGCTATTTTTTTAATTCATAAAGAACTTGTGCCACTTTCTATAACTGTGGTTTTTTGGTTTTTGGTTTTTGTTGTTGTTGCTGTCTTTTTTTTTTTTTTTAAATTGGGAATCAAACTCACCTTGGTGCTTGCTGGCCAGGTGCTGTGCCACGGAGCTAAATCTCCAGCTATAACCTTGATCTTAGAATCAGTGCCAGATCATCTTGTACCTTGATAGATGTTGTTAGTTTTTAGTTTTCACATTGAAATAATATATCAATCTAAATTTTTATTATAAGGAAAATGTTATTCCTTAGCTAATTACTAGTCAGTGATAAAGTTGGTCTAAGTCATGATAATGATAACTTTTTGAATCAAAAGTGATTGTTACTAACATGCATTCAGGGGTAGTGATGTTAGCTCAGTGGCAAAGCACCAGCCTGTCAAGCACAAGGTTCTGAGTTTCAATTCTGGTACCAAATTAAATACGTCTAGATTACATACCTAAGATATGTGAAGGCTAACGTTTCAAGTTTTAGTAGCTACACAAATTTGAGCCAAAATTTTTCCTGTAATATATCTTCTCAAATATAAAAAAGATACTATGAAAGAAACAAAGCATTTTGTAAACTGACAATCTACAAACAATGACAACTTTGTACATCTTGTACACTTAACATCAATACATTTGAGTACTGCCCAATCACTTTCGATTTTATGATAGACATCTTTAGGATTATTAAGGTGAAAATTAAGAGCAAACCATTAAACAAGCTATATTTGCAATTTAGAAGTAAAACGAAAGTACTTTTTGACAAACAATTAGATTTAATAATATAAAAGATAGTATCTTGAGCTCGGATATGTCAGTTTTTAACTTTCATAAGAATTTTTCTTTTTAGTTTATGTAATACTGATTTTTCTTGATAACTGCAGACTAAACCATTTTTCAAAACTAAACAATGTAAATTTAACATCACTTTTATATGAGCCTTCCAATCATACACAAAATATTATGGTCCTCCCTGTCCCGTATATGCACACAGCAATGTCTGTATCTTTATCTCTTTTTACCTCTATGTTTGCATACATCTGTGTCTACATCTGTCTTTATCTAAAAATGTATATATGTTTCCACGCTAATACATGGAACACCACTGGCCTACTCAAATTTCAAAACAAGTAAAGCTTATCTGTCATATTTTGTAAATTTACTTTCTTTTTTTTGCCTGTCAAAACAACTGAACAAAATTGACTCTGTGAGACAAAGTGGTTTGCAAAGAAATTTTATACTCTTCAGCTCATAGAAAGCATATGCTATTAATTCCTATTACAGAACTGCTTTTCTGTGGCAGTCTGGATCCTGTGACTATCATAAATTTCTTGGGCCTGGACATGTGATTAAAATTGGATGGCCTTTGAGAACAGCCTCTTATTTACCTGCCCTGCAAAACCACATCAATGCCAAGTGTTCCACTACCAATTCACCAAGCAATTTCCATTAGCTTGAAACATATTTATTGTCCATTCCTGAAAACATGGTGAACGAGAAATGTGGAAAAGCTGCATGTCATTGCTAAGAAAGATTAAGCTTTCCAGCGTGGTAGAATGATTTCAGTGACCTTCTTAACACTGTTTCCTATTTCACTGTCAAGACACTATGCAATGTGAAGAATTACTAAGATGTGACAGGCTGACAATGTTCAATTTTTTAGAATTTAGAACCATAACATTTAAGTGAGTGACAGAACTCCTCAGTGTTAGTAAATGGCAACTTCACAAAGTCTAAACCATGCTTTTCTGTTTCAGAAGCTCTAGGGTTCAAACATTCTCTCTCTCCTATCTCTGTCTCTCTCTCTCTCTCTCTCTCTCTCTATATATATATATATATATATCTGTCTCTATCTGTCTCTCTCTCTTCGGACTCTGTCTCTTTTTGTCTCTCTGTCTCTGTCTGTCTGTCTGTCTCTCTCTCTCTTTTTCATTCCAAATAGGATTGCATGCAAGATTCTACATTGACATCACCTTTGAGATATTAATTTGCTAATCTGTCCAAGGAAGTAGCCACTGTGTTAATAGCAGAATTTTTTTTCTTATTTTTGAAACAACAACTAATTGTATTGGGGAAATTAAAGAAATATCAGGAAAATCATCATTTACAAAAGAAAAAAATTTCTATGATACTGAAGAATTGGAAAAATTAAATTATAGACACAACAGTTTGGCTATAATCACTGGAAAAGAAGTAAGTTTATTTGAAAAAAGTAATTATAGAGGTTATAGGATGAGGGAATATGCTTTCAAACTTATATGACAAAATTATAATTAAAATTATTTTTGAATGTAGAAAAATTTCATTCCATTTTCTAAGTAGCTCTCTAAGAGTATTTTAACTTTTTCTATGTTATGTATTACTATTTTTATGTGTTTGTGTAGAATTCTGATTGGCTGACTAGTATTTAAAAGTTTTTTGAAGTTTTATTGGAATACCCTCAATCAAGGGACATATATATATATATATATATATATATATATATATATAATTTATTGAACAATGATTATTTTATGTACCTTTTATTTCTTTAGAATGATAAGATAAATTAAAGAATTTAAAGGAAAAATTTAAGATATGATTTATATTTACTTAAGGAATCCTAAAAGTGTGCTTTTAAAATGTATATATACAGGCTGGGGATTTAGCTCAGGGAAATAAGCACCTACCTGGCAAGAATGAGGTCATGAGTTTGATCCCTGGTACCGCAAAAATAAAATATATCCCCTATGCTTTTAAAAATGTACTGACAACGTTAATCTGTGAAAAATCATTTACAATGCTTAAACATTAAACTAGAACTGGACTCATAAAGAAATTTTTAGAATCTTGATCAAAAATAGAGAAGTTAAGAAAGTAATTATAGAAAGACATAGACTGGCTAAAATAAGAATGTAAAATTTATAAAAATTTTCTTTACTAATTCAGTAATTATTGCACTGTTTTTGTTTCCTCTTTCTTGTATATTTTTAGGATGAAGATTCGTTTCCACTCAGTCCACATCTATTTCTATATTCATATTCAACTGTTAAAGCTTATTGCTTCTCAGATTTCATATTTTTACTGATGCCTAATTAATACACATTTGCAAGCACTAACACAGTTGTAGCATTTCTTGCTTGATTAAGGGAAAATAGAGATAAGGACAAATTTCAGATTTCAGTCTTGAAATCTTACTGTTCTAAAATGCAATAATATATTTTTATCCTTTGACTTGCTGCTTAAAATTCTAGTTTCCTCCTAATTTGATTAACTGTTGGTGTCTATCAATTTGACATTATGTGTGAATACTTTCCTGTGCACAAATTACCCTATCTTGCAACAAATAAACCACAAGAACTCAGGCAATCAGTGCTATTTGTCATGAGAAGTCAGAAAAATAAATAATATTTCATAATTAATAACTGTTATACTAATATATTAATCATTATATTATATATTATCATATATCATGTTTGCATTATGGATGCCTGACACTACTATGATTTTGTATAATCAATTAAAAATAAAAAGTGGTTAACTGTTGTCATAGTTTATGTCAGTGGCCCCTAGGACTCATGCATTTGCATTATGCATTTGTGATTGGTTCATTGTCTAGCACGTGGTTTGGGGGTGTGATTGCTACACTGGCCTAGGTGTGGAGCCCGGATGTGATGTAATGGCAGGAAGAAGGTGTGTCTCTCTCTTTTGCCTGTTTCCTCCTTGCTGTTTGCAGCTGCCATGAACTGTGGCCCTGCCATGCCACCCTGCCTTGGAGCCAAATGAGTATCTGAAACCTCCGAAAACTGTAACAAATAAACCTTTCCTTTCCCAACTTTGGGCTACAAGTATTTTGTCTCAGCGATCAGTAAAAAATAACTGAGACGACTGTACTGGTGAAATTGTATATGAATTTTTTTTACCCAAAGTACAGGAAGAATTTTGAGGTTTTACTGATGAACCTCATGCAGCAAAGCACACTTAGACACTCACAGCACAAAGCATTTTGAATGACATTAATCTTTACCATAAATGCATCAATGATGCATTAGACTTGCTTAATTTCAATCAGCATTCTAAGAAAGTACTATGCTCTTTGGATGATGATAAAAAAATCTGCATAGATAGAACAAACAAGCAAGGGAAGGTAAGAAGAAGCAAGGAAGAAGAAAGGGGGAAAATGAAAAAATAAAAAATGAAAAGCACAATTGCAACTAAGTCTAATTCCATCCTCTTTCCACTTTATTTTCAATGACACTGAAAAAAATGATATTATCTATTTTATTCGTTTATTTGATTTATTGTTATCCCTGTGCATGTGAGTTCCACAGATGTACCAGTTTTTGTTTTGCTGTTCTATTTCCAGTGGAGATAGTCGTTTCTAGCCCACACAGAAGCTTGGTATAAATTTATTTTGTACATTAATAAACAAGATGCTTTCCATGATTTTTTTCCTTTGTTTTAGATCCACAGGAAGGGCTAGAATTGTTACCAATGAACTAAAGATAGCCATTAAGTCCATCAGCCTTTAAATGTGTAAAACACTGTTGTTAATAATATAAAGATGTGCAGTCACAAGTGCCTTTCTCGAGGAGCTGTAAGGATTACTCAAATACTAAAAATCATGTGACAGGAAATAACACCGGTGAAATGTTAATTGCAGAAAATAAATGAAAAAAGGAAATTCAGGAGGGATTGGCTGACTCCTAAGGGTCAGAATGAATAATTTTCCTATTTGATTCTTTTTTGCTTGGATGGTTGGTTTAGTTTAGTCTTTAAATGAATGTCACTTACTGGTTCACAGAGCTTCACATTACACATGAAGAAATATTCAGCATAGGTATCCCATATATCTGCTGATTCATCTCTGAAAGAAATGATGCATTATTTTTCAGCTCAGCCTACAACTTTTCATTTTCCCTTACTTTTTCTACTGTTCTTTTTTATTCCCACATACTATTTTCCTCCTGAGAAGAGTGGGTTTGTAAATCATTCCTGTATTGGTTTATAAAAAATCACTGTCACAGGTACAAATTACTAGAAAATTTCCTTCCATCTGCAGAAATGATTTCTAAATTGAAGTCTTTTCATTTTGTTTAGTTTCTAGTAAGTGATGAAATTAAATAAAAATAATAATAGTATTCAAATATAATTAGAAATAGGGCATGGGATTTCAGTTTTGGAATCTGATGGGATCACTGTCATTTCAGAGAGATGGAAAGGAGCATCATGTAGGATATGTGGAGTTACCCTGGGCACTGGGTCTCAGTGAGCTGATAGGTAACTCTAGCTTGTTATCGTTTAGATTATAATCTTCCCATTTGTTAATGATTTACAGTTGGAGACAGTTTCAGCTTCCATTGCTTTTAAGGTGCTTAAAATGTTTTAAATGTACTAACTTTGACGATTTCACACTTTAAATTCTACACATTTTTCTCTTTAATACTAAAGTTACTTATTAAACACAATTTTTAGCAACTTATACAGTTATTAATTAAATATTGGGTACTATCTAGATGGTAGGGGATAGATAAAATAACATACAGCAAAATAATGTGTACCAACAGAGAAATAATCGAGGCCAAGTGAGTGGAAATTACTAGGATGTTCTTCTATATTTAGGGATCCATGCAAAAAGCCATATTAGTGGAATGTGTGTCATTATCTCTGTCAAAAGTTCAATGACAAGGATGGGCCAGTTTTTTGATGATACAGGAGATGCTTTTTAGAATAACAGCTGTAAGGGAAGCATACACTTATTGATATTTTATAATGGATATAGGAAATGGAGGGAGAATAATGGAGATAGAATATACTGAGCACATGGAAAAAAATGAGAATAGTGAAAGAGCACATAGAGATGTAGTTTCTATACTCTGTGTGTGTAGGTCGCATAGAGAGTTACCATTTTTTTTTTTTTGTTCCTTTTAAGGCTATAGAATTTTATGAGTTCTTCCTGTTATAAGCCTATGCTAGTTTGGTCATAGTCCTAATTCCTAGTATTTATGTCTTCTTTATATACTCTTCATTTTGGTTATTGGATTAGTTCTGAGCAATATCTCTAATAGTGAAATCACTAGGAGCCCTGATTCAAATGAGCATTTTTAATTTAAAGATATAATATATCAGTGTCTAGGTGATCAAAGAATACAATACCTATAACTGAAATTCAAACAATCCTGTTAAACATCTGAATTTTGAACAGGCCCACTAGACGTGCAGGACACAAAAATATTGCAACAGGTAGAATAGCTTGAGAGGTCGACACACGGATTGTCTGACATTACTTTTACAATTCTGGCACTGTCAAAACTACTAAGATACTTGGAGAGTTTTATATTTGATATAACAACTTACTTGACCTCCAAAATAATAATTACTATACAGTTATCCCTTTGTATCTGCTCATGGGTTGGCATTCATGTGCTCGAGTAACCACAGATAGAAAATCTGAAAAAAAAAAAAAAAACTGGATCCCTCATTACATGTTTTCTTTGTCATTGTTTTTTAAACATTAGTATTTAAATAGTATTTAGACTGAAAAATAGTGTAAGCAAATATAGAGATGATTGAAAGTATACAGGTGGATGTATATAGCTTATATGAAAATATTGTACCATTTCATATAGAAACTTGGGAATTCCTAGAGTTTTGTATGAAGGTGTCCTGCAACCAACCTCCCAGAAATAATGAAAAAGACTGTGATGTATCCATCCCAATTACTTCTTAGTTAAAATAAAAACCAAAACAGAACTTTTATGTAATAGTGTAATTTTCCTACAACTAAAACTCTGATATTCTGAACATGATTTAGTCCTTATAACATTTATTCTATTTTAAATCATTTTTGTCTTTTTAATACATAGTCCTCATAAATTTTTACTGTCAACTCCTAATATGACAGTTAGATACTGATAAATTTTCCTGTTCTCAGTGTTTTAGTAGCAGTTTGCATCTAATATTCCATTTTAAAAAAACAAAATTTTTAAACAAGAAAACAAACCAAACTTTTAGAAACATCAGATCAACAAGGTAAAGAACGATGGTGTGGAAGAAGAAAGATGGACAGAAATGAATTAACCAGCTTGGCTGAGGACAAATGAAGGCTTCTAGATTTGTACAGGTTGCTTTTGACTCAGAGAATGCCAAATCTAGACTGCAATAAAATGAAATGATGCCTATAAAAATATTAGTATGGTGACTAATATATAGTGAGGCGTCAGAATCAGATATTTATTAGTGTTTTCAGCATTCAGACTTTTATCATGCTTGAAGTGTTATCGTGCATGCACATTACAATGTGCACTTTAATTAATAAATTATATAAAAGGAGATTGCAGAACGTTTATGCTTCGCCATTTTCCTATTGTTCACTTTTATATGCAATGCATTGTTACATGAATATATGGTCCTATTTCAAATATTTTGTTTTTATTTGAGATATGAATATCATTCTGCATAAACTTCTATTTGAATTTCAGAGTAAACCTCTCCTGTTGTCTTTTATGAATGTATGTTATGTTATGTGTGTGCATTTACATATAAATTAAAATAAAAGTTCTCTGAAACAGAAATCTCCAGTTATAATTTAATGTTTATTTTCTGTATTGCATTTAAACCAAGATAAATTGAAAAAATAATTCTTTCTTAATAATATATTATAAAACCTCTTAATAGGACTCAAAACAATATACTAGCTAATCTAAATTCACTTGTACTTGACCAGAGGAAACACACTCAGACAATGTTTGTTCTGCTCTTTTTAAGTTATGATGTTCAGTCTTTTGTCTAAGCTGGTTGTATATTGTCAAGAATGAAACAGCTTCTCTTCAAAATCTGTTAAATTTTAGATCTTATTTAAACATACACACAAGATAAAATGAAAAAATCTGGATGAATTTTTCAGTCCATTTCCAAATTCTTCCATGAAGGTGCAAACATTTTTAATATTTTTCTAATCATTCTGACTTACACATGAAGACATTTTCACCAAAAGACACAAATATTTTTAAAACTAGAGTATCTGCAACGATCCCTCTTTTGCTTTTGAAAACTACAGGTGAATTATTGTATTTGCATAATAATTTAATAGCAACTGGAAAATTAATGTAAGAAACAAGAATCCTGAGATATTCAGGAATCATTACATATGAAATATTCTTTCTGAGCTGTTTATTAAACACCAAGAATCCAGATTTTTCTGTCATGTCAAGCCCTCTAGACAAAGCCTCACCTTCTACCTCCCCATATGTTTGAAAGAAAAATACCCGGTTACCACGATTCCTACCTTTCCAACATGTCGTTTATATTATTTAGGCTAAATTATATTTTTTGAGTTTCAATATACTCATGAGTTGAAGTACAGGTGATAAAAGAAGGTTGCAGCATACATAAAAAAATTATAGGAGTGCCATATTCATGTAGACTAAATGAACTACTTTCTTAACTTTTCTTTATCTAACCAGTTCCAAAATAAATTTTTATTTTTATTTTTTTATCAGCGCCTGGGATCGAACTCACTACTGTGCGCTTGCAAGGCAGGCGCTTATGCCGCTGAGCTAAATCCCCAGGCTCCAAAGTTTTAATTTTGACCCCAACATTGAAAATCGAGTACATCTAAACATTAAACACTTTTCTTTGCATGTCTAATCCTAGTGCAGCTTCTTAAATTTTTAACACCATCAGTCAGTCACTGAATCTAAGCACTAACAGTCCTCTGTGATGCCATATTGACTCCCTCGCTTGTCCATAACTCAGGACGGCTCCTTTATGAGCTGTCTCTATTCTGTTAATTGCACATTTAAAATATCCTTCCAATCCCTTTCACCATTTTGATCACTTGCTAAGTTAGCAATCTCATCTTTTAAAATTTTACCTCAACATATTTGCCCTGCGTTCTCTCAGTGTTGCCAGTCACACTTTATCTTCTGTATCTCAAAGTAATTTGTGAAAATACAGTATTGAATGGCAAGTTAAAATTACCAAAAGTGTCCCTCCTCCTACCTTTTAAAATTAAGTTATCAGTATCACATAAAAAGACTTGTTTTAAATGTGGCATGGATTACAAATTCCCCAATTTCTTAGGCCAGTTTTGAACATCAAAACAGACACAGTTTCCCAGTCCTAAGGCTGTCTCACAGTTGTCACTTTAGAAACTGTGCTCTTCTTCCCTTGGAAGGAACCTCCTTGATCACCTTCCCCTTCACTCGTAACACTGCCAATGCTTCTCCTGACACTTTTTAAAAATTAGTACATGGTTTCAGAACACGCAGTTTACAGTTATTTAGGGAGTGGATGCATGTGTATGATACAGCTTGCTTCTTTTTCAATCTGCTTCTCCTTTTTTTTCACCTTTCTCCTCCCTTATCTGTTCTTTTCCCCCCATTTTCACTCTTGCTGCTATTACTGAGCTTTGCTCATGGTTATGACATAAAGTGTTTACATGCTTGAGGTTACTATGTTCTTGCACATGGCATGTCTTCTACTTCTTTGCTCTTTCTCTCCCTCTCTGCCCTTGTTCTTGGTCTCTTAGAGCCCTGTCCATTTAGACCAGACAGCACTCATCTCAAGAAGGGACTGAGCCAATCACCACTTTGTCTTTACCCAAGATCAGATGCCAACTGTAGTTATCACCCTTGCATGTGATTGCTAGTTATCTGTCTTTATAGCCATATACTTGTTGATGGAAACTACATTGAGTATAAATTTGTAATACAAGATCAGGCAAGGTTATAAAAACAGTAGCTCTCCTGTCTCAAATTCTTGGCTTGGAGTGAGTAGTTAAATGATACTGGTGGTGAGAATATATCACAATTTATGCTGTAGTTCTGAATTATATATATTTCAGATGACATGAAATTAGTGATGCATGTTAGCTGTAAAAACAGCATGGCACGATTGACTATATCTCCTCTAGAATTAATATGATGAAATATTATTAACATGGTCATGAGGACAGATATCTTATAAAAGATTAGTGTTTTTTTGAAATTAGTTCTAAGAGAGTTTGTAGTTAGTAATGTGGACATAGCTGCAAAATACTCTCTGCAAAAAACCAGCCTCCAGCAGACACAAAACCTAGTGATAATTTGATCTTGCCAGTGGCAGCATCAGAAAAATAAGCAATGAATTTCTATTGTTTACAAGTTTCCCAGTCCAAGGTATTTTGTTGCAGCAGTATAGTCATTGGGATCTTATATATTTTCACATATATATGAAGCAATTTATTAAGTTTTTCTATTTTATTATTTTAGTCAAGGTTAAATGATGCTTAAGGATTTACTAATATCCCAATAAAGTAAACAATAACAAATTAATTTGTCTTTTAAAAATTCTGTCCCACAAGAGAAAACAACCACACCCTTCACTCTAGCAACCAAAAAAATGAAATATATAGGAGTTACTCTTATGAGATAAGTAAAAGACCTATACAGGAAAAATTATTATACACTGAAAAAAGAAATTGAAAATGATCTCAGAAAATGGAAAGACATCCCTTGCTCATCGGTAGGAAGAATAAATATTGTGAAAATGGCCAATTTCCCCAGACTCTTATACAGATTCAATGCAATACCAAGAAAAATACCATCAACATACCTCATAGATCTAGAAAAATCACTCCCAAAATAAATCTGGAGTGAGAAGAGATCTAGAATAGCAAAGACAGTTCTAAGCAACAAAGGCAAGGCAAAAGGTATCACAATCCATGACTTAAGTTATACTACAAAGCAACCATAGTAAAATCAACATTGTACTGAAATCAGAACAGAGCCCAAGATCAGTGGAATAGATTAGAAGATGCGACCACAACTACAAACACATACAACCACTTTATCTTTGATAAAAGAGCCACACAGGTTCACTGGAAGAATGCTAGTCTCTTTAATAAATAATGTTGGAAAAACTGGCTCTCCATATGCCAAAAACTAAAACTAGACCCATGGCTATCACCATATACTAAACTAAAATCTAAATGGATCAAGGATCTGAATATTAAAACAGAAACACTAAATCTATTGGAAGACAAATTGGGTAGAAACCTTGAAGACATAGGGGTAGGTAGAGAATTCATGAACAGGACTCAAACCGCATGGGAAATACTTCCCAGAATCAATAACTGTGACCATCTCTTATTAAAAAGTTTCTGCATGTCAAAAGAAATCTCCAGCATAGTGAAAAGAAAACACACAAATTAGGAAAATATCTTTGTGAACTCTCCCTCAGACAAAGAACTTCTGTCTAAAACATATAAAGAATTAAAAAAAAAAAATCAGACCTCCAAAATTCAAAGGTCCAATCCAAAAATGGGCATCTGAGATGAATACACACTTCTCAGATGAAGAAATACAAATGGCAAATAAATACATGAAAATATGTTCTTCATCATTAGTCATTAGAGAAATGCAAATTAAAACCACACTGAGATTCCATCTCACTCTTGAAAGAATGGACAGGATCAAGAAAACCAACAACAACAAATGCTGGAGAGGCTGTGGGGAAAAAGAAACTCTCCTGCACTCTTGGTGGGAGTGTAGACTGGTGCAACCATTGTGGAGGTCAGTCTGGAGATTTCTCAGAAAGCTGGGATTGGAAGTCCCATTTGACCCAGCTATCCCACTTCTAGGGATATTCTCAGAAGAACTGAAAGCATCATAACACAGTGATATATGTGCACCCATGTTTATGGCAGCACAATTTGTATTTGCCAGATCTTGGAAACAACCTAAGTGTCCATCAACCGAGGGATGGTTAAAAAAGTTGTGGTATTTTTATACAACGGAGTACTACTCAGCTATAAAGAAGGATCACATTGAGATATTTATAAATAAATGAATGCAGCTTGAGACTATACTCATAAGTGAAAGAAATCAAACTCACATGTATGAATACTGAATAGTTTCCCTATTGTAAGAAATGATTCAAATATATAAAAGTATGTGGTAATCATGATTCCCCTTTATGTGGCTTTGAAGCCTTATAAAATTTTCACTCATTAATTGGAATGGCTTAATACTGAGCTGTTTGATATTATTGCCTGTGATGATATGAACAGTTATTTTGAAAAAAACAAGACATCAAATAGCTAGTGCTGATTTAATATCATCTTGTTTTGCAGTCCCACCAAACTGTTTTTCTTCTGTCTCCATTGGTTTTTTCATGTTGTATCTTACTGGATTTTATTATATGTGATAGTATAAACAAAAATTTTTATAGGCAAAGAGATAATATAGAAACTATTGTTCATTTTCCGTTAGCTGGTTCTAAATACCCTGTAATACTTTCATCCTCTTGAATGGTTTCACACTCCCTTGATATGTTTGAAGCCATAGTATACAAAGTTATACTCAAATATTTCAAGGAAAGAGACACTATGGTAACTACTATTCAGTCGGGTTATCTTGTGGTGAGCACTAGGTTGCTGAAATTGTTATGCTTTAACCTGTATTGTTATGTAGTTATGGCCTCTTTTATCTCAATCTCTCCCTTTTTTAAAAAAATAAATTATTTTTTATTATTATATTTTAATTAAGTGAAAAAATAAAAAAAATTAGCAGAATATATTGTAGTAACTTTTTTGATTTCCTATTAACTTGATTTGACGCCCTGTATTGCTCCCACCATTTTGTTTTGATTGATTTTACTCTGTTCTGTTCTGTTTGATAGTATCAATTTGAGAGTATAAGCAACTACTTTGAAGGCAATAAGATTCACTATTTTGCCTATTCTGGTTTGACTATTATCTTCTTTTGAAGTCTTGTAATATTCCAGTGTTTAGGTTTATTGGTCCTGTTCTGTATTGTTTTGTTCAATTTTATTATACCTAATGATATATGCAATTATTTTTAAGGTAGCAAGAGGCATTATGGTAACCATTGTTACCATAACCCTGTATTCTGTTTTTACATAATGTACTATGTCCATCCTTTGTTTTTTCATACTTGTTTTTATTCTCTTCCAAAAAAAGTAATAAGAAATATGGGAGTAGTAAAACCCAAAATAAGTAAATTTTGTTGTAAAAAAGAGAAGGAAAAAAAGTGCTCTAAAGGATACAACTGCAAGTGTTTTTATGTATGTTAAGATAGATGGCCATATTACTAAGTTTTTGTTGGATCATTGAACACAACTGTTTGCAGTCTCACTGTTTGAATGTCCACTTTGTATGTTTAATCCTGTAACTTGAACAACTATTTCTAAGATGACAGTATGTGATCTATTAACTAGTGATTTCTAACTGTTTTTTTTTTTGAAAGTCTATATTACTTGTACCATTATACTGTTTTGTTTTGTTTTTCTCTACTTTAAATAAAAAATGTATTAGCTGGAAGTTCAATAGTATTGCTGAATATTCATTATATTTGTATATCTGATGTCAGTACTTCTGGACACAAACCCTAAGGCAATAATAGAACTCTAGTCTCTCTCATCTTGTAATAAATGTAACCAAAATTTTACTTATATGATAAAGTTATAAATACACTTCTATTTAGGAATATTCCTTTTGTAAGTCATCATACTGATCACATTTGTTCAGATACACATGGAATTTTATAAAATTAATATTTTGGTAAATAATGTAAATTTATTTTATAAAATCTATTTAAGAGATATTCTTAATACGTTAAATTTGTTTGAACTTTAACATTCTCAGACCAAAGCATAAAGTTTATGTTTTTCTCCATAAGAAGAAAGTGTGGGAAGAGTATTTTTATAGACTCATAATTTTAGGTTACTATAATTAAACTACATTTTGTAGGCAATGAAGAGACTCAAAATGTGTAGTCAGGAATCACAAATATTACATCTGTGCTGTAAGAATATTAATTTGGCCTTTGCCTTGAGCAGGAATTAGAAGATGAATTCAGAATTCAGATTACTTTTAATTAAATATTCCTGAATGAAGGGAGCAGTGACTTGAGTGAAAGGTGTAACTACTGAAATTGAAGAAAATGATCTTGTAAAAGGGAGATTGGTGTAAGAATAACTTTCATTTACTTGATGTATTATCATTAATCTTACTAGTTAACCAACACATAATCTTTGGGAAATTGTGGGAAGTTTTTACAAAGACTCTACATATCAGCTTTATAATTTGTGAAAAGATGTTAATGGTAGTCTCTGTACAGAGTTGTCATAAATATAAATGAACTAATGTGTAGGAAATGGTTTTATAGCAAAAATAAAGAAAAGAAATTGATTGTTGAGAGCCAGTATATATAATTTTTTGGAGCAAAATCTTTTCATAATTTCATCATGACGAAGGCTTGTCTGAGGGCGAGGATCTTGTCATGTGAGCTGGCTATGATATGCAGAAACATAACTCCATGGCCTGGAGTCACAGTAGAAGCCTCAATGGCCCCACAGTGCTGTGACACTCCAGGACAAGATTATATCAGCTGAAGACATCCTGGTTCCTTCAGAATCAAGTTGTAATTAAAAAAAAAAAAAAAAAAAAAAAAAAAGGTTGAAACCAGGAATAAAGGAAAAACTTCTTATTAACCTTCCATTTTTCCCTGCTGTTCTCATCAATACAAAATCTTCATCAGCTTACAATCGTTGGCCCTCTAAGTGGTTTGATAACCCCGCACCAATTTCCTCAGTGTAAATATGATCAATAAATATCGAGGTACAGGTTGCTTTGTGACCTTTTGTTCCCTGTCAAAAACTGGTCATACTAGATCCTCACTGCAATTTCTGTCCCTTGATCTTTGTTTTTGCTGCGAACCATAACATTTTGCTGGAAACTGGGGGCTCACTGCAGGATCCCAAATAATTGATGACTATTATAAAGTTTAGTTTTCAACAGCACTAGAAAGACTCAGAAGAAAGATATAACTTCAACATTCAGAACCATATAGGACACACAAGGATATGAGGAGAATAAGTTAGGGTAATATGTGTTTAGGCAGTTTTTGCTATAAATTAAAAAATATTAAATACAGTCCAAGTGGGTAGGAAAAAATAGGTAGGTGAAGATAGAACAACTGGTTTGTAATTAAAATCTATGCAGCTCATAAAGGAAAGAAAAATCTTAAGGAGAATAATCACTTAAGGAGATACAGTGGATTGGTAACTGGTAACCAGCTGAACTGAATCAGTGTGGTACTGAGCATGGATGACCCACCTGAATGCTGTTGCCAACATAAAAACCAGATCTGGAGAGGAAGCAAAGCATTGTAGGTTCTCCTGCATAAGGGTTGTTGTGTGGAGCTGTTAGTTCTTTTAGAGCCATTGTTCTCCAGGAGGAGCTTGTCATATGGGCTTCCCTAATATGAACTCAGCTGTTATCATCAGAGGGGCTTGGGATCTCATTGCTGAGAATGGCTGCGGTTCACTTCGGGAAGCTCTAGTCCTAATGGTGGGCATTGCTTCCTGGCTCTGATGGGAAAGATGTGTCCCCAGGAGAAGTCTGTCATGCTGGCTTCCTGATATATATATATATATATATATATATATATATATATATATAGCTGTTCTCATTGTCAGTGGAGCTCAGGACCTCATTATTGCTGAGGATGACCTTAGTACTTTTTAGGGAAGTCCTGGTCCTCATTTTGAGTGTGACTTCTTGCCTCCAATACATAGTCCTCCACCTGCCAGTGCAGATCTTTTACCCCATTGACATAGACTTTCTAGCTTCCACCACTTGGTTTTGGGGCTTTCCAGCACAAATTCATGGGACAGACTTGCATAGGTCACTATCAGAGGCTTTACGTTTTCAGCTGAACTCATGCAGATTATTGCCATGGGCTCCAAGACCTTGGCTGGATTTTCTAGGTTTTTGGTGTTTTGGACAGATTTCCTGCACTTTCTTTACATTTTGCTATTGGGTGACTACTATAAATAGTACTGTAAATTATGAGTCCTGTATGTAATTGATCTCTTTGCATGCCCTGATTACAAGATGAGTATAGAACATAAACAAAAATAGAATTTTGAGACATCTTAATGAAAGGCCAATGTGAAAGAAAAATATGACAGCAAACAAGATGAAAAGAACAAAAAGCAGCCTTCGAATGCTGAGTAGGGAGTCCAGAGTTATAAGAATTTCCAAATTAGTCAGGCTTGATTTCTTATTAAATGATGTGCATTTTCAATGAAAAGTTTTACATGATGTTCTCCTTTGGCCTGTGCACATTATTATATTTTTTAAATTTTCATCTACGACAAACTATGGAAATTACAAAGTCTGACTTTTAGAAAAGTTGTAGACTATTTGCAATTTTAATCTATTACCAAAATAATTTCAGGCACTTTAAATTTGTAAATACTAAGAATGAGAGTCAACTAACTTACTGTATTCATCAAAACTCATTTTATCTTCTTGCTTGTATTTTACTGACTGTATGTTCATACAATCTTCACTGTATGACTCCCAAATGACAATTTCTTGCTTCCAACATCCATAAATCTATATTAGAACTGTCATGAAGCATTATAGCCTAAAGCAATAAGACAATTATTGTATCTTAAAATTTTGTAGGCCATATATTTAAACAAGGTGATTTCTAGAGATTATACAGTAGTGTTCAGGTAACTGATCACCTAATCAGGGCCATCTCAAATGGTTACTTGCCTCTATCTCCTGTTTGTGAGGATGACTAAAACTCAGTCATTCTAAGGTGGAACTAACATGTGGAAATATATATTAATTGGTTTTGTCTCATAGCTTGAGGGTATCTGGTTGCTTGACATTCTTATATACTCAATCATGTCTCTTGGAAAGCAATGAGTATACTATCTGACCTCCAGAATCCTAGAGTTGGAAATTTGTATATTGTACTACCATGTGTATTGGTCATGAAATATACCAAGGGCTGTCTAAAACTAGGGAAATGTAAATTAAGTTTCATTTCTCCATAAGGGATGCAATGAAACATTTGGAACTTTCAATCTATTAGTAGGATATAAAAGGTACATTCAATGCACAGAGAAACATGATTGCTTCCATTTCTGTCTCTGTAGTATTCTTTGTCATATTCTGATTTTGTGTCTCACATTCATGAGGAAAAAATCTATTCAATAAAAGATCCCTCCCAAAGGATAGTAAAAAACTACTGCTTTGTAGCAAAAGTAAAAAACAATTGGTAAGCATCATCCTTAATAGACTATGCCAGATCATTATCTAAATTGTTATATCCTAAATGATATTACAAACATATAACAAGGTATTTGTTTACAAACTTTCTGAAAATAATGAAATAACTTCACTTTTTTTCTCCTTGAGGTAATCTATTTAATTATGTGATCTAAAATGCTTTAAAAAAGAGATTTCCAGTGAATACTCTAACATAAAAGATCAAAATGTGTAATTTTACTCATATAGTTGCCTATGTTTTTCAGAAAGAAAAACAATGTATTCAGTGACTTTTTCCAATAACTCTTTTAAACTTAAGGAAATAGTGACATATTTGATTAGAAGTTCCTGGATATACATGAATGACCATCCAATGAAAAGTATTTATTAAGGACCAAGAATTAATGAGAAAGAAATGGAAATACAATAGTTGTGAGGAAAGTGGCTGTGAGGATTTGACATTTATAATGGATTAGCTGTTAATTTTTCCTTTTCTATATGTTGCTCTAATAAGATTTGTCAGACTACTGTTCAATTTATCTTTCTGCATATTTATTTTACAGATGATGGATTACTGCATATTATAAGCCAAATTTTCAAATAAAATGAAGAAAAGTCTTGCTCCCAGCAATAGATACATATGATATAGTGGCCTTTATATAATTATAACCATGACATCTATTCTCCACTTCTTTCAAAACTATCTTTAAAGTCAGAAACATACTATCAGATAAATGCTGTGAGATTTTGCTGTTGTTAAATCCTATGTTAAACTAATGCTCTTTTCATACTTTAATGTATATTCTTTGTTTGCTATGTTTTATGTGAATATTTATTCCTCTCATTTGGACTATTTCTCTGGCCTTTTCTTTCTTCTTTCTGTTTGTTTTTATTTATCTGTGTTTACATTGGTTTATTGTTGACAAAATAAAAGAGATGCACAAAACAGCTTATAAGTTGTCCCTGCTCAGTAAATTTAATGTTTCCTGAATTAATAGTTCAAGAAGGACAGTTTTTTCCGAAGATCTGTACTTAATGCAGCTAAAACAAATGGGTTAGAGATACAGCAGACTTTAAATTTTAATAACTCAAAATTGTGTGCATCAGGTCCTCCACAGAAATGAACAAATAGAATACGTGACAGATAATGTGTAGATACATTGATACTTTACAAAGCTAAAACAAAGAGAGAGAGAGAGGGATAAAGAGAACCAAAGATAGACAGAAATAAAGAAGGAAGAACCATATAACAGAAGATTTTTTCTGGACATTTGTTCACTTGATTTCACAGACCAAAAAGTCCCATATATATACATTACTTTCCTGGCGACAGAGAAGATTATCGTTGTAACTTCATGTGAGTCAAAGACCTGAGAGAGTGCTGTGTCGTGAAATGGGAAAGCCACAGTGCCGGATGATTTCTTGTCCAAGGAGAGGCTACGGATGTCTCAGCTGAACTAGGGAAAGAAGGTGCCTGTTTTTCACCCCCCCTTTTTTTTCCTATTTGGACCTAGGAGAGATTAGATGATGTTGATGAGGGCAGCTTTTTTACTTAGTCTCCTGATTCAAATGCTAATCTCTTCTGGAAGCACTCTCACAGTCACAACCAAAATTAATCCAGGCATCCTTTGGCTCATTCAAGTTGAAACATATAATTAACCATCATAAAGATACACATCTGTTGCCTGGTGAATGAATCCTGGTCAGTCAGTGTCACCAAGGTTTACATCCTGACTTGCCAAGAGCTTTCATTTTAAATACTAAACCCACATCTCTTTTTCCTTTTTATTTTCTTCAAATTAAACACACTATCCTTAGTGTCAGGAAATATCACAGTTTCTTAATTATTTAATAATCTCTCACTTTGCCAGAAACATACATAGACACAAGAGTTCAGTTTTTAGGTGAATGTGAATGTCTTAACTTTACATTTCTGTGGCAATTATAGAAATAATCACTAAATTCAAATTTTCTTTGCATACCTGGACTTAGAAAGTCTGCTCTGAAAATTGTTCTATGTAAATTCTTAAATGAGAAAAATAGGGTTACAGAGGCTGGGGATACAGCTCAGAGTCACATTTGCCTTCCTGGCAAGTGCAAGTTCCTGAGTTCAATTCGTGAAAAAAAAAATCACTTGAAACAATGTACAATTATTTTAAATACATAATTAGATACACATATTCTTAGCGTTGGTAATAGTTTAGTAGTTAGGTATCCAATGAGTATAGAGATTCTTTAAAAACTAAGTTTTTCAGGTGAATTATATATAACCAGGCTTAGCAATGATAAGAAAAGTTTGTTAATAATGAAAAATAATTAATGTTAATTTTGTAGAGACATAATTTTAGTTTGTACCAGGTGTGAGTTCAAAGGGTGATAATGGTTGTTAATAAAATATTTAGTAAGAATTATAATGTAAACCCTGAGCTATATCCTCACCCTACAGGTGAGTTTTAAGGAATATCCCAATGATATAAAATAAAATGGACAGAGAGATGATGGTGCAGTCACGACAAAATACAAATGAGTGTAAGAGCCAGTAACCCCATTGCACGCTGTGTTCACTTGCTATCTGTAAATATTACTGAAGGATAAATCATTTGACAGTGTTCCTAATAGAAAAGAAACCTAACTTTTAAAACAACATATTTATTCTTGGTAGGAAATCCAAAATTATTGTAAGGAGATTCATATTTAAAATCCTTAATTAGTTAAGCAGATGAAATTTTTCTGCTATTTATTATCCTCTCCCTTGAAACAGATACCCTCAAAATCTTCATTTGGGAAATATAATTCATATTATCCTTGCTTGTGGCATATTCTGTTTGAATTGTCAGGTGGAGACATAATGAATTTTTAAATTAATTTAATTTTTAAATTAAAAATTAATTTCTTTTAAATTTTAAGAGATATAACTATTGCCAGATTTTTCCCAAGGAAATGAGAAATGTTAACCACATAAGATTTTATAAACACACTTAGGATATTTACTGTTCCCTTGAAACCCAGGTTGAATATTCATGACAAACAGCAGAGATTTCCAGACAAGTTTAAATGAGAAAATCAACTGAGAACACTTTCAAAAAGTGCAGATTTCTCATCTATTAGCCAAGACTTGAATCAGAATTGAGGGGTGCTAGGGAGGGAGAGAGAGAATGTGGCTCTCTTTCTCTCATGGCCAATTAAAATATAGAGCTAATAAGGAAGAAAAAGCTTCCATTATCTCAAACCATATTCATACACAAAGTGAATTAGAATAAGTCCAGAAGATTAAATGTAAAATACTAAAATCAGTCATATGAAACAATAAAGACGCAACAGATCACTTCTAGTTCAGGGAATGGGTCTGATTTAACACCGCGTAGTCTGACTCTGGAGCGCCTACTTTTAGCCTCTGAGGAAGGCAATGATATTGCTAATAGGCATTCAGTGTGTGGACATAAAATACTTTTTATGGATTTTTTAGTGACACAGTCATCTGTAGAACAGAGGTGTTCACTGGATAAAGAATATCTTTGTTTTGCTAAGAACTTTATGTCAAGGTGGTGGAAAGTTTACTAGTAAAGACAAATACCTCCAAAGATAATTTTGTTGTATTTTTTTCTCTTTGA
Organism: Cavia porcellus; assembly: GCF_034190915.1. Taxonomy (NCBI): domain Eukaryota; kingdom Metazoa; phylum Chordata; class Mammalia; order Rodentia; family Caviidae; genus Cavia; species Cavia porcellus. The sequence goes on from NW_026947507.1 coordinate 17,728,469, forward strand.
GAAATAGACACCTTTGCGTTTTCAGAGTTACATATGTATACAGTGGTTTCGTTTTGTAAATCTCTTGGATTTACAGTAGTGCAGTTCTTTGAAAAAGCCCTTTCTTGTATGCCATGTTCTTTGCAAGCAGCATACAAGACCTCTAAGGCAAGATGAAAATGATTATATTTCATATAATCAACAGGGCTATCAGAAAATTTTAAAAATCTTGTTTGTCTTTGGAAAAAAGTATATATATATATATATATATATATATATATATATATAATGTGGTCAGGATCACAAGACAAGAAAATCACTGAACAGAAAGGACAATGTTTTCTTTATGTATGTTTTAACAAAAGTCACTCAAAAGTGAATTTGTTAATTTTCTGCAGATGCTCCCTTGTCTTCCACAAAAATATTTAATATAAGATTGCTTCCCAGATGAAAGTACTGTCATAAGGCAGATTTTGGAGCCAATGTAGAACTTTGATTGTCAGGGTAAAATACAAGGCCTATACATGAATTATTCAAAGACTTGTACAATCAGTACAGCATTGAAATTGAGCCCTAAAAATGTGCAAATTAGGCAATTACTCATAAAAATTTATTAACATTTTATTTTTTTCAGAGCTCACTGTGACGTTTTGCATAACTTTGCTTAAGTATAGGATGGAACACCGCAATTAGATCCGTAGTTCTGTAGCATTGTAAATGCAGTTGAGTAAGTATAAGTTTGTAAGCTCTACCACAAAAACAAAAAGAAAGTTCTATTGATGGTTCCACAAATGTGGCTCATGTCTGATCAGATGAATTTGTTGATCATAATTTCTTGAAATCTAAATGTATTCATCTATGAACTTCGCTACTGCTGTTGCAATGACTTTACATTGGAGAAAACAGTCTAATAAGATGTCCACTCACCCTCAATACATGTGGTCCACAAACATATGTAGTGTATGATTGGAATTCAATTTTAAAAAATGAATGATTATTCTCATTTTCAAACCACTGTAATATACTATTTTAATTGATTAGCAAAGCAATAATGAGAGATTAAACAGGTCTGTTATTAGGTTCATGACAATGATGGGAAAGTATTGTATGTAGGTGCTAGAAATTACTGAAAATTTTAGGGCAAAAGAGTACCATAAGAGTTAGCAGAATTTCTGATATTGAATTAGGTAGATTATTGTACAACTAAACAATATAGGAAATTCAAGGAAAGAGTGATTGAGAAATAGAAGTATGGTTCTTGAAAAACTCAATGAGTTTAGTGTTTAATTAATTATGCACAAAGTGTCTGTGGGAAATTTCCATGCATTGCAAGCTACAAGCTTTTGGAAATGCTGTTGGAATGAGTACTTTGTAACCAACCATAGAAAACCAGTAGTTGTAACAAAGTACTTGTATGGAAGTGATGCAATCCAAACGGTAACACAATAAAAAATTTCATTGCAGAAATCTTCACAGAAACACAGGAAATAAGGTTAACATAAAAAAAATCTGTAACATACAAAATATTGCAAAACAAAATAAATGAGGAAAATATGTTACCTTTATTTTGAAAGAGGAACGAGAAATATATATATATTGCAATTTACTACAGTCTTGGTGAATAAAATAACACACGTTTATTGTTTTAGAATTCCATAGTTTAAAAAATGAAAATTTGATCTTATTGAGCTAAAATAAATGTATTGAATGGGTTGTGCTTCTTTCCAAAAGCTATTGGGGGTAAATCTGTTTCTTCTTTTTCCCAATTGTTATAGGATAATTATATTCCTTGGCTTGTGGATCCTATGTCCATATTCAAAGCTAGCAATGTTGCAGCTCACTGATAACCCTCTTTCTGTCCTATCTCCTTTTGTCAACAGTTGAGAAATGTTCTCTTTCTCTCTCACTTTTTTTTTTTAGAATTCACATAATTAGACGAGTCCAGTCAAAAGTGTAGGACATGCTTCCTGTCTCAGGGCTTATAATTAAATTGCCTGTGAAAAATACATTTTTCCATAAAAGTTAGCATATTCACAAATTCTGGGTAATAGGATACCTTGGGAGGCTATTATTCTGCCTATTAGAAATTTCAAGAAGGAAGATCATTAGTGTAGATCTAAGTGAGGGTGGTTTTATGGGCAGTAGTATCAGTGCTCCTAGAGAGATTAAGTAGTGGCATGTTTCTGCTATTTTTTCATCTTTCAAAGATTCATTCAATTTAAATCTATTTACCAATTCTTCTGAACACAAAGGAGACATTTTTAAGGACAAAGTGTAGGATGTGTGAATAAAATGAGAGATAATGAGCATAGGACCTGATAAAAACTAGAAGAGACTTCCCCAAAAGTAGCCTCTATCAAGGTTCTCAAGAATAAATTTAAAAACAAAGCCATTCAGAACAGGAAGAAGGAACCAAAATGTTTTAAATTTTTCCTTGAGGTTGTAGATTCCTCCCAGTACCTGCGGCTCCGCTATAATGTATCTGAGGGTTTGTGAACCTCACCGCTTTGGTGGGTAGCTCTGCCTGAGGCAAGGCTAAAACTCTGTTGGATGAAATGGACCAGAGATGTCTGGTGTGCTTAAATACAAAGTTGCTCACGCAGCAAAAGCCAATGCTGAAGAACTTCAGGAGAGCATTTGAGGGAAAAAGAACAATTACTGTTTGAAAAACTGACATGATAAATAGATAGTCTTAAATATTTTTAAACTGAACCCTCAGAATAACTTCTTTCATGTGTATTAACTGTTTCTAATTGTTCTCACAGTTTGGTTATTATTGTTACTATACAGGGGTTTTGCCTTTACTATTCATTTTTTTTAGTTTTAGTAAATTCTTCTAGGAGAAAAAACACATTAGGTTGTGTAACATACAGAAAGCCATACTTATTTTGTGAATTCAACTCTGCCTCAAAGAACTTTGAAAAAGAAATTAAAGCAAGAAACATTTCACAAAGGAATAATTTTTAATTCTGAAAATTTTATAATTTATAATTTCTGAACATTATGATTCAATGGGAAAAGAATCATACCAAGCCAGAAATGAATCTGGAATCACACACTGCAGTTCTGCATCATCTCAACCAAAGATTGCAGATATATTTTAGTTATTTGTAAATCTAGGTAATAGTGCCAGTTTCAAAACAGTGTTGAGAAATTATTAAAAACTAGTGATCATGCTCATGACAATGTCTCCTACATGGCAAGTTTTCAAGGCATGTAAGGAGCAATAGCAGCAAAAAGAGCAGATTCCCAAAATCTACTTGGCCTTAATTTTGACTAAGGCATTTGTTCATCTTATGTATGTTTATTGTTTACCCACCTAAATATTGAAATTTAGTTCATTCTATTTGAGGTGGGAAGTTTGAGATAGAGGTATAATAAAATTGTTTTAGTTCATCATTCTTGTATATTACTTCACTTTTTTTTCCCCTTTAAGATGACATACATAAGCATATAGCATTAGGGGGACCTCACACTAATTTTAATTATACAGTCTCAGGAAAGTGTTTAAATAGCCTTTTACTTCAGATTAAGATGAAAGAACTTACATTATAAGTGTTGATGATATCATTAATTTTCATGTAACATAAAAAGGTAATTATATTTCATATTCTTGTGAAGATTTAACTTGGCAGTGGAGATTTCTCTGCTAAAACACAAGATTAAAATAATTAAAACAGCCCATAAAAACTAATGATTTTTTAAAAGATCTATTTCAACTTATGATTTAAACAAGAATTTTATTTTAAAAGTCATTGCTTCCAAAATGAATGTTAATTATCTGACAACACTGAATGGTGGACAGGCCAAGTCCCACAAAATTTTAAAATTTAATAAAGCAAGATAGAATTCCAAATGTACCTGAAGAATGCAGTGTCCCAAGATAACTACATGCTTTAAAATTTGTTGATTTATAAACAAATATGACCTCCTCTGCAATTCTTTCCTATCCCAAATGTTCATATCTGATTCTAGGAGTTTAACATCTATAAAATGATACTTAAGGCAAAACAAATGCTGCATATTTTGCAAATAAAAAGGCAGATTTTAATTCAAATTTTAACTATGGCAATGTGAAAGAAAAAGTACCAGTTATAAAAAGCACCGAGGGGCAATTATCAGCAGACCCTAATTTCTGACAGACCTAGTCAGTGATAATTTGCTTGTCTCAATTTCCTCATCAATAAAGTTGCTAATTAAAAAAAAAAAACAGTTATTTTCTTTGAACTAGTATAGTGGAATTTTTTTGTAGGTAACATTAATTCCAAATGAAAATCACTTTACTTCTGATTATTCTTTCTTGGATATGTTCAAGGGAAAGGAAACAGATATTGCAGAAAGAATGGTTTTATGTTAAATAAAATCCAAAATGCATACAGGAAATTGTGAAAGGATTTTAGAAATTTCCTTTCAGAAAGAAAGGAGAACTACACAGGAGGGAGAAAGCAAGGAAGGAATAAAGGGCAAAAATTTTAAAGAGGATAAAATGGAAACAAAGTTTTGTAAATAAAGAGGGGAAGATGGGTTGCAGGGAGGGGAGAGGAAAAAAAAAAAGAAGAATTAAATTATATAATTTAGAGATGCAAACTCTTTAAAGTGACTGCGATCATACCTAAATTGCACCAATACACTCGATAAAAACCACAAAGTGAATATGGCATATATATGCCATATTCTCAGTCTCTAAATAAATAAGCAAAAATTTATACCAAAAAAGTACAGTGCAGTCGGTCCTATCGTTAATCTGGTAGCTGTCACTTTTTGATGAGAGATCTTGAGCTAGTTTTTAAACTTTTGGTTTCTTACTTAGTAAGATAAAAAAACTTGCTTGCTTCATGACATTTTGTGAAAAATTGATAAAATATTTTTATATGCAATATGATGTTTTATACTGGTAGGCATCTAATATGTCTTTGCTCTGTGTCATCACCACATTTAATTGCTAAAGAATTAGTAGTCTTCATTATCCAAATCAAACTGAAATTTAAAATCAAAAGGGTTAGACACTGTGAAGAAGCATAAACCAACCAGTGGCTTTTATCTCCATAATGGGGCATTTACACAGTTATGCTGACTTCGTTATTCGTCAGTATCTTCATACAAACTGAAAGGGTGGCTGCACACGTATCATTCAAAACTGGCCATTTTATTGTGTAACCTAAAATGATAGAGGAAGTGACCATGTAAAAGGGACTTTTGTTTTTTCTTTTTGGTTTATTCCAGAAGTGCTCCACTGTGAGGTACAAGAAAAATGATGTTACATAATAAAGACTATCTTTAATTTTTAACTTATTTGCATACATACATAACTACCCATGAGTAATATACCACCCAAAAGAAAACCATACTATCCATTGTTAAATACAATTTAAATACCTATACACACAGTGTCTATTGTTCAACTTATTAGAAATTAATAGCAACATTGTATCTTCTAAACAGCTTTACTAAATTCTCTTTGACTAAAGGCCCACACACTTTGTTAAAGAAGTGTCTATCAAATTCTTTTCTTATTTTCCTGAATATTGTTTGCCCAATGTGCTTTTCACTCTCCTAGTCAAGTCATGAAATGCCTTCTTGTCAATAAACATGCTAAAAATTCTTAATATAGAACAGTAAACAACACTTCCATTTATGAAATTTGGTATTCATAAGAAAAGATGGCCTAGATATCAGTGAATAAAAAAAGAACTCCTGGCAGACCTTGTATAAAATATCTATGCAGCATATTGATGAAATAACTCAATATTCCATTTTAATCATAAGTTAACCTGTGACAGAAAAGTCTCTGCACAAACTGTTCCATCTGTGCACTTGGCCGCCCTAAGAATAGCTTGTCTACTCGGAAGTGTGATATACTGGGTCAGTTGGAGAGCTGATTTACAGATGCTGCAGCCCCAAAGACTAAAGTTGCTGTCAGGCTGTGACACCTGTGATTCTCTGTGAAAGTACTAGTAGAAGCCAGTCAATTTTCTAACAAAACAGGAAATTGAGTAGTAACTCTAACTGTAGGGCCATGTCTTATATCTATAAAGACCAAAACTCTCATTCCGCTAACACTTAGATTGTGTCTAAAACTTGAGGCATTCATTCAAGGAATGATGGAAAGATACTTTGAACGTTTATATTAAAAAATCATTACTATCAAAGGCACATTACCAAAAATGATAAAATAAGTGTGTTGGAAGAGAGAGGGAGTGCTTGCATATTTTGAAGTGGATAAGTGAGATTTCTTCAATAAATTATAAACTCACTATATTCTTGATCACACTTATAAAATATCTACAGAAATTTCTCCCAAATAAAAACAGTGCAATGATTCCTATCCACGATGCAACTCTGGCTCTTCCTCAAAGCAAAATGACCATGAAACATAAATATTTTGAACAGATTCAGGAAGAAGACCAACACAACAGTGAAACTAAAGACAGAAAAAGAATTTCAGAATCTTTTTTTAGAAACTGACTGGGTGATGGGAGAAGTGTGTTTGAAGCCAGGAGAAATATTTTGAAGAGAATTAATGGAATAGGTAGAGAAAAATAGTTTATTACAAAATGCCTTTTAGATGCATTTTATAGCATATATTAGTTTATAACTCCTGTACTAACATTAGAAATCCAAACTTTGTACTTTAGCTGTTGTTTTCTATAGTACTAAATTGCTTTGCAAAGATAATGACCAGATAATTAGCAGGTAATATTTTAAAGATCATATCATTTCTAAAGTTGTGATTTAAAATAGGAAGTCATGATATGGAGAAATCAGGAACACTTTGATGGTTTGGGAGCATACTAGACCACTGTGCACACACAGGTGTGGAACAGGCTAATTTGTGTTTTAGGAGATTCAGTTTGGCGGCACCATGCAAACTGTAATGAGGAACCCAATAATCACAAAGGAGGACACCAGTTAAGGAAAGATAATTTATTTAGTCTATAGAAAAAAGACACGAGGAAGAAGGTAATTTTTCATCTTTCATTAATAGTATCTAAGTGGTAGAAATGATAGGAATGGAACAGCAAAAAGAGTTTGGCTATGAGCGAGGGTAAAGATGGGCTTCCTTAAAATAGTGGTGGCAAACCTATGGCACCTGTGTTTTTACGTTTATCTATTAAGAGAAAAGATGTCAGTATATGAGTTGTTTTTTCTAAACTCGATATTTAAGTTTAATTTCAGTGTTGTCACTTTGTTATAAATAACAGGGTTTTTCACTGCAGTTTGGGCGCTCTGTCTCTAAAAGATTCACTATCATTGCCCTTGAAAGGCCATGCTTTACAGGCTTTTAAGCAGACTTTATTTGGGTGTTGTTTTGGGGGTATCCTTGGGCAGAAGGACAGAAAACTGAGTGAGGGATTTAAGATTGAGCAGAAGGAAAACTAAAATGAAGTTGAGGTACTGACAGCCACAGTTGGTGAAATTTATGCAAAATCATGGAACTAATGTCCCACCACTTGACTAAAATAACCGAATTTTCATATCCTTTTCTTGGTAAGTCATGAGTTGTAGCCCATCTAAGAAAAATAATGACTTTGGAAAGCAAATTCTGTACCTTTCAGACAGTCCATGAAAGGCTGTCAACAACACTCACAGCAGCTGGAAAATGAATGTTCCTTGATGGGAAAAATTATGCAGGTCATAATTGTGTTATTAGAGGTTATCCTGGCCTGGCATTGTCTGCATGCTAGGAGAAAACAATTCAGGTTTCTGGTGGTCATTTTTTTCCATGGAGAACAAATTTGTAACAGGTTATAGGATGATACACAACTCTTTCAATTTATTTTGAAATCATAGCCAATATTAATCTCTTATATTACTCATTAAAAATTCTTCTAACAATCAGTATATCTACTGGTCTCAGTGGCTTACTTGGCAGTGTGATCCAATCCTCAAACATCTGTTACTCTGATAACTATTCCCTTTTTGAGCCAGATTTCTTGCTTTTGCCATTTGTCATCAAAACTACACAAAAGAATTTCAAAAGCTGGCCAAATAGACCATTTTGGTGTCATGCATTCTTCCTCACTCTAACTATGCAACAATGATCTTGTTCCCAAAAAGTTGATGATTAATTATCCTGGACACAAACACAAGGAGGCAGGGTTTTATATAGTTTAACGGGACTCTTGATATGTTTTCTGGAGAAGGTATTACCTCTTTGAGGACCAAGACACCACGCCATGAAAATATCAGCGTTGTGGACATGGGTAAAATTCTAATTGCCTTAGTGGATTACTGAATAATGGTAAATGCGGTCACTACGTTTTTGTTCTTTCTTCTAGGCACATAAAACCATATTCATTTCAGTGATCCAAAGTACATATTGAATCATTTGTATAGCGTGCATCCTTCTGTAATTTCTCTTTCAATGTCATATTTTAATTGTGACTGTGTCAGTCACTTACAGTTGTCTTCAGGCTGACAACTTTTAAACAACAGTCCTATCCACATATGTCATGTCCTGTAAGGTATTCTGTTCTGATTAAGTGTTATCTAGTAACTTGCCAGCAAATTAAACATTTGGTAAAAGTTCAGCTAGCAGTGATGACTAGGCTTTTGAGGCAAAGAAAACACATTATTTTTCCCAGAATATCTGTTCTTATCAGAATGAATGATGGCCCCTCCAGAGTGGAAAGAATATGATGAATATGTTGTAGTTAAGTTGGCATCAACTGAGTGAAAGGTGTCTGCAACTGTCGATGTTTTTTGTGTGTGGTTGTAGGGCCATCACAGCATGTAGGTGGTCAAAGGCAGAAGCCACCTGATACCAATGGACTTACTAATTTGGCAAAATGATTTCACAAAGTCTCTTTTGTGAAGGATGTGCTTCACAGGACATTAACATATCATATTGGCTCTATCGTGTTGTACCTTATTGGACTGTATTACGTGTGAAAGTATAAACAAATTTCCTATTGAAAATGAGATAATATAGTAGCCATTGTTTGTTTTCTGTTATTTGGTTCTGAAAGCCCTGTAATACTCTCATTCTCTTGAATGTTTTTATACTATTTTGTTTTGTTTGATACTACTATATATGAAGTTATACTTAACTACTTCAAAGAAAGAGACATCGTGGTAGTTACTGTTAATTATGGGTTGTCTTCTGGTGAAACACTATGTTGCTTACATTGCTCTGTTCTGATCTGCTCTGTTATGTCCTGTTTTATCTTAATCTCTTTAAAAAATTAAAAAAAGAAAGTGGAAGATACATGATCACCTTGTTTTTTTTTTTTTAATTGTAGTCTCTGGAATTGTGAGATAATAATTTTCTACTGTTTAAACCACACAGTTGGTATTAATTTATTGTGGGAACTGTTGAAAATAATACAATTATGGAATATGACCAACTCCAGGATATTCTATCTTTTATTCTTCTTCTCATGGTACAAACTGAATACAACTTTACTGGGTGTTTATCTGTTTTTGCACTAAAGATGCTGACTATTACTATTTGCACATTAGATCCCATTCGTTGCCAGTTACACTTTATTGCTCATAATTGCCAAATACTGCCTGTTTTCTTAAGATAGTACTATTCAGTTGATATCAATGAGTCAAGAACTGTAACAAACTTCCTATAGCCTTCCCTGGTTTGCAGATGAGAAGCACCAGTGAACAGCACAGTGATGGTGGTGCAGCTCTCACCAGTGTATACTCGGTGGCACTGTTAAGTGTGCTTAAGCTGTAGGTCTAACCATTGATCTAAAGATTGGCTCACATTTTCTACATGCTTCAAGGAATCATCCTTTTAGCAAAAAGATGTGGCTTTGTGAGTTTAGTTCCATTCAGAGATTTTGCTGAAGACAAAATTCTGACTATAGCCTCAGGGTTTTTACCCTCTTGCTTTAGGATATGAAAGTGTTTTTGTATGCTACTATGAGAAAATTCTTTCACATTTTGCACTAAACTCTGTTAATATCTTCAGTCTTCTTTATATACTTTTCTATAATGTCAATAAAGTTTAACAAAAGTGATCACATGCTATGATTTTCATAGTTTATATATTCCTATTATTTTCAAAATATTATACTTTAAAATAATTGAATCCTTTTCATGAGGTAATGCAACTTATCAATGAGATTTTAAAAATTAGACAGGTGTTTGGCCTATGAAGTATCTATACTCTTCCAATATCAGCTGACTAACAAGAGATCCAGCTTCAAAATGATTGTATCACTTACCACAGTCTACATCTAGCTCTGGCTATCATAACTGAAGTCTCTGCACAAGACACTTGAGACAGGATTTAACACACAAGACAATAATTAGGAAATGTCCTTATGATGAGTAGCTATGGAAACTGTGACACAGACATCTGTCAGAATTTGGTCCAAAACTATAAGAAAATGTGGAGTTTCAATCACTTTATTATTGTCCTGCCTTGGTTTAAAATGGGAAGACTTTTATTAATGTAGAGAATTCCATAATGTAACCTTATAGGGTGAGAACCTTCCCTTGCACTTGGGACAATTCTTAATTGGGCCGTAGCTCAATACTAAGGATAGCTGTCTCAAAAATAAAGAAAATGAATATTTCAATAAGTAGGGTAAAGAGTAGCATATATAATGTCCACTCCCAGAATGATCTAGTAGATCATATTTGAAAGTAAATGTTATGATTTTAAGGAAAGTAATTGATTTACTCTCTATTGAAAGTGAAAGACACATGAACACCTTTTTACATTAATTGAGGTAATGACGAGAGAGGAACTACAGAAACTGAAGAAAGGAAATAGTTCAGAAAAAAGATTCATTAAAGGAAGGAGAGAGTGAGAGAGAATACTTAGAGTAGAAGAAATTAGTTTGAGACATTTTTTTCATAGCAGATGAACCTTGTGTTTACTGACTACACTTTTATAAATTTAAGGTATTCTCAACTGATAACTCATTTACTCTAAGAAGAAAAGGCAAAAAGGGAGAATTCAAAATTCTGAGCAGAGAATGGGGATGATATTAGAGACAGTTTCCAATGGAGAAGAGGAAAATACAAACAATATCGAGGGCTAGGTAGAGGCTGGCAGACCCAAATTCACAGTGGCACCCATTATCTGACTGGGATTGTGTCCTACACTATGTGTGTCTGGGAATAAACATGGAGAATTTTGAAGATATCCAGAGCACAAATGGAGTAAGAATGTAAGGTTATCGCTAAGGAAATTTAACTTAAATTTAAATTTAAATTTAAATTTAAGATATTTAAATGTGAGCTTAGATATGCAAAATTACTCAAATTTAAAATTATTAGCTTTGCTTTGTGAATTTTAACATAATTTCAGATCATCTATAGGATGAAAATCTTCATTTTTCAGAAGTTTGATTTATGAAACTCATGATAAATACAATATTAGTGCTAAAATGAGACTAATCTTTATTTTTAAATGTACTTTCAATCATCTGTCCTTTTATGCATCAATTTTGATATTGAGAAGACAATCAATGCATGTATACCAACCATTGTCAATATTATAGTGTACATTAATTTTCATTCACCTTACTTCATGGACAAATGCTATGTTTTGCACTTTTCTTATGTTTAGGATGAAATGACAATGTATTGAATAAAGAATGTGGGATAAATAAAAATTTCTTTCTCAATCCTACAGTATTGGTAAGCATATGTTTCACATATGTATAAATACATAATATATAATAGGTATAATTATATAAATACAGTTTATATCTGCCTGTACTAAAATGTATACATAAATATATAAATATATATTTATATATTACATAAGCAAATGCGTACTTATACCTGCACATATGTAAACATCCCCAAAGTGCACATTTGCTGTTTTCCCTACTTTCAGATTTACTGATAAATTTATTTATTTATTTTAATTTTATTTAAGGAGAAAAAAAATCAGAGAAAGGGTACAAGTTATACAGATTTACAGAAAAAAAATAAACAGTAGGAAATCACTAGTTAATGGATTACATATTGTCATCTTAGAAATAATTGTTCAAGTCACAAAATTAAAGCTTGTTAAGTGGACATTCCAACAATGATATTGCAAACAGTTCTGTTCAATGATCCAATAAAACTCAGTGATATCATTTTCTATCTTATACACTTAAATATACATGCAGTTATATAGTTTAGAGCACTTTCTTTTCCTCTCTTTTGTACAATGACTATTACACATTTTGGGTTTTATTGCTTCCACAGTTCTTATTACTTTTTTGGAAGAGAGTAAAACCAAATGTGACATAACAGAACAGAGTCGGTCAAATCAAAAGGGTGGACATAATAGATAATGTAAAAACATAATACAAGGTGATCAACAAAGGTTACCATAATGCCTCCCGCTATCTCTACTAGAATTGCCTATATCATTAGTTATAATAAAATTGAACAAAACAATAAAGGACAAAACCGACAAAACCAAAACATTGGAGACATTGTAGGTCTTCAAAAGTAGATAAAAGTCAACAAGAATGGGCGTCATAATGAATCTCATTATCTTCACAGCTGATATCTAAACTTTCGAACCTGATACTATCAAGCAAAACAGAATAGGGGAACATCAGTCAAAAACAAGATGGTGAGAGTAATACAGGGCTTTAAATTGAGATAATGGAAAGTCAAAGTGGGTTACTATAATATATCCTGCTATTTTAATTTATTTTTCCCTTGATTAAAAGGATAAAAATAAAAAAGTAAATAATGGAGTGGAGATTGAGATAAAAGAGGGCATAACAGCAAAACAGTGCAGATCAAAACATAACCATTTAAGCAGAATAGTGTTTTACCACCAGATAATCCTGACATAAAAGTAGTTACCATATTGTCTCTTTCCTTGAAATCCTTGAGTACAACTTTGTATACTGTAGCATTAAATATATCAAAACAATGTAAAACCATTTAAGAGAATGACAGCATTACAGGGTATTTAGAATCGACTAACAGAAAATGAACAATGGTTTCTGTATAATTTCCTTGTCTTTAAAAGGTTTTTGCTTATACTATCGTACATAATAAAATCCAATAAGATACAACCTATTTAGACCAATGGAGACAGAAGAACAAAAGCTTGATGAGACTTCAAAACAAGATGATACTAAATCAGTATTACCTATTAAAATGTCATTTTCTCCAAAATAGCTGTTCCTATCATCCAATCTTCTCTGCCTTATTTCTGTTGAGCTCTTTTTCTGTCAGTAGCTGTCAGTTTGTCTTCTTCATTTTGTTCTCTGCTCTATTTGTTGTGGCCTCCCCGCCACTATTTCTGGATTCTTTGTATTTTTCTTTTTTTTTTTAGAATATCCTGCAATACTTTCTGTAGAGTTGAATTGGTGGTTGCAAATTCCCCCAGTTCCTCTTTATACTGGAAGCACCTTGTGTTTCCATCAATTTCCAGGGACAGTTGTGCAGGATATCTCAATCTTGGTGGGAGATTATTATCTTTCAAAGCTTGAATTATTTCCCCCCATGCTCTTCGTGATTTGATGGTTTGTGCAGAGAAATCTGCTGTAATTCTGATGGGTGTTCCCTTGTAAGTGGTCTGTTTCTTGTCTCTGACAGCTTTTAATATTCTGTTCTTGTATTGAATTTCTGGAATTTTCATTATTATATGCCTGGGTGTTGCTCTGTTTGGGTTGTAGGTAGCTGGGATCCTGTATGCCTCATACATCTGAGTATCTTTACCTTTTGCTAAATTAGGAAAATTCTCCCGGATTATTTCTGTGAGTAGCTTTTGTATTTCATTTATTTGTGTCCCTACTTCTTCTTTTATGTTCTTAATTCTTAAGTTATGGACCCTCTTATCATCTTCTTGTCTTTGTATTATTGCTATTTGTTTCTTTGTTATTTTTAAGAAGTTTTTCATTTTATTCTCCCATATTACAAATCTGCCCTCCAGTTCAGATAGTCTGTCCTTAGTTTCTTTCAAGCTGTTATGCCAGTTTTCGATAGACTTTTTAGTTTCTTGGTAGTCCCTTTGAACCTGCTTCACGTATTCTATGCTTTCTCTGTTTTCTCCATCAAACAATTCTCCCCTCTTTTTCTGTTCTTCCATTCCACCATCTGTTTTTTCTTGGGTGGTGCTTAGCATTTCTCTAACTATTCTGCATACTTCTAGCTTCAGGTCATTGATAAATTCATTCCTGAACTGATCTATGAGGCTCTCTATATGGCGCTTTATGTCTATTGGTGTGGTGTCCGCTATTACCTGTTTCTCAGAATTGGGGGCCGAGGAGCCTTTCTTGTTGCTGCCTCTTCCCATATTCTCTGTTCCTTATATATTCAAGCTTATATAGGAGGCCCAGCTTCTCTCCCTGTCAGCCACAGCATGATCGAATCACGCCAGTTAGGTGTTCCCACCCACTGCAGCACACCAGGAAGTTCCAGACCAGGCAGCCTACGCGGGGCCTGCCCCTCCAGGCCACCGTCAGGCTCTGGGATCTGGGTTGGGCTAGCCTACTGGGTCCGCCAGCAGTGTCACGTAGGCTAGGTAGGCACTTTTCACCAATCCCGCCTGAGAGGGGGATGTGTGGCTGAAGTCGCCACCGCGCCCTGCTCCCACATGACTGCCCGGGCCCAGAATGTCCTCTGCTGGAGTCAAACTGTAGTAGAGTGTCAGTTTCTCTCACTCACCTCACCACAAGCCAGTACACGCCTCCCTGCCCATCCTGTTTTTGACTCCGTTTGCAGATTCCCATTCTCAGAGCTTCCGCGCATCTCTCTCCTTGCCGAGCCGATGTAGAGGCAGCTGCCGCGCGGCGGGAAACCCAAATCGTGGCTTCCAATGGCGTGGGCTCCAGCCTCCACACTGAAGCTTTTCTGTTCCTGTTCTAGCACCAGGACTGCATTCCAAGTTGGTTTCTCTCAGCCCAGTTCGTTCCTGAGTCAGCAGAGCATATCTCCACCGGCTTATGTCTCCTTACTCCGCACCCTTCCTGACTTCTGAGACGAGTCTTTCAGAGAGCCTCCATAGTTGCTGTTATCTGTCTGCCATGTTCTCCTGGAAGCTCGATTTACTGATAAATTTAAAACAGTCCATTCACACATCTCCTCATGATTTCTTGTAACTTGAAATATCTGTCTCTTTAAGACATTTTTTATCTCTTTTAAATATATGAATATATACATATACTTATAAATATATAATATATAATAATCTTATAAATATATAAATATATATATATATAGACACTATTTTGGCATGTTTAGGCTTGTTAAGTTTCTGCATATGAAGATGAAATCAAATTTATATTTAGAAAGTAAACCTGGTACATAATCACTCAGTACAAAATAAAAGCTCTTGGTTATGTTATTACTTTTAAATTTGGAACTATTTGAAAAACTGTGAAATTTAAGATATATATTTTCAAAATCAAGAGCTGAAATTTAATTTTAAAAATTATTGCAATTATTTTATTAAATTGTATACATTCTACTCAATAAAAAATATATACAGATTACAACTATGAGACAAAAAATGAATATGTTTGTGCTGTGCTTAACATTTGTAAAAGAAAAATGGAAGCCAGTAAGTATTTTAAAGATGAATTATTCTAAAGATTTCAAACATTTTAAGTAAATACAAATATGCAGTTATTTGGAGGCATTGCATTGCATTATTTTTGCTTGATTTTAATTTTTTAATATACTGAAATCTGCTTTTTATTTTTAGCTCCATTGATCCTAATAGAAGAAATACAAATAAATGATAAAGTCTATTATTTTTGAAAAGCCATCAAAAGCTGGTTGGAAATTATATACTCTTTGTCATTACTTATTTAGACCATTTGAGTAGTTTAGTAAATTCTACACAGGAAAACAGCTTTATTTTGAAGAGGAACAATTAAACTGTTAAAAGAGACAAGCTATATACTCAGAAATTATTAAAATGCTTTTTAGGAGTTATTTTTAGTGTTTTGTGTAATACTGAAATTTCTTTTCCTGACCAAATTATAATACTCTGTGAAAGCTGAATGTGTATATGCTTATCCTTCCCAATGCATCTCCTGAGTCCATCAGTGAACATGACACATAAAGCATTAGATGACAAATAAACAGCTTTTGAATGAAGTAATACATGAAAAGAAAGTTACAGTATTGGAAGTAATAAGGGAGGGCCAGTCTAGGCAAGATTTGCTTGGAAGATATGTAATGAGAGAACAAAGAGACTAACTTGACAAGAAAAGAATAGATTCTATTAAAGGAAAACTGGGCAATTGACTTCATTCATTTATTTAGCCTTGAAAGAATCTGAGGCTTGGAGAAATTAAGCATTTTGCCCACGGTTGCCTAGTGAGTAAGAGGCAACATAAGGATGGTCAGAACTATCCAACAAAAGATTTTGAGCTCTTAACTAAATGTGGCAGCAGAGAGATCACAGATGGTAATCAGAGAACCTGAGTGTTCTGCCTAATTCTCTAATTATTTAAGGCCTCAGGCAAGCTCCTCATTATCTTTTGCATCCATTTCTTTATCTCTCACATTTGTTTAAAGAAGACTATTAGACATCTTGTCCAATACTGAGGAGACTCAAGAGTCATGAATAAAGTTAGAACTAGAGTGTACATCTTGATACCATTTTTATTAATTTTAACCTCAGTGATAAAATCACTCCCTGGTTGTAGATAAAAAGATCTTGCATAACTTAAAGGTAATATGACTGTGCAGATGTGCTAAATTTTCACTGGAGAACAAATAGAGACACATTAAAAATATTGCACTTTAAAATACACCTTAACTTCACTTTTCAAATTGGTAGGACACGCGGCATTTCTCTCTAGACACAAACAACACTGCTTCTATTATAGACCACTGAGATGCAAATGTTGAGCTAGATCACTACTGCTGCCCTTCCTAAGCCTTATTTTGAATTTTGTTTTGTAACAAATTGATAGCTTTTCTCTTGAGGTATATTATTGTAAACATGTGACGCATTCTAATGCAGCTAAACTTTCAATTAGAAGTATCGAATTATATTATCTTTCCTTCCCGGAAGACTTTTATTATCCATCCACTCTCCAGGAAAATACTCTATAATGGAAATTGTGTGAAGAACTACATTTATTCTTCAGTAACTACTCCCCTTTTGCACGACTTTTCTCAAGCCAGTGATTGCCTATTAGTTTCTCTGAGTGTTTTATTTTTATTTGTTTTTCAAAATATATAGAAGGCATTCCAAAGTGCCTTTTTGTTTTATCTACTCACAGAAAGTGCTGACAAATTTAAATGTGAATATTTCTCACAAATAAGATATGTATAGATTTAAATTGTATGAAAATAAGGTTTTATTTCTGATTTGAATTTCTTTCTTTGCCTAGTATCCATCTCTTTTTACTCTGATTATGATAAGCCAATTTCTCTTTCAATAAAAAAAAGAAGTCTTGCATCATTCAGGATTCTTCACAAGAAACTGAAACCATGATACATATTTTAATCAACAATATTTTTTTAATAGAAAATAATTGCTCACATTAACTGAAAGATCTAAGAGGAGCTGAACTGAGGAAGACTCTACTAATACAACTGAATCTAAAATTACACACTATAATTGTGACTACAGGATCAGAATGTCACACCAAATGCATCTTTCTAACTCACGCAAAGCCAGTAACTAAACAATGAAACACAAAAGTTTATAGTTAAAGACAATGATTAATGTAGTTTTGGACATTTATCCGCCTTAACTTTTGGGAACTCTCATTGTGCTGTTTCAACACTTGCATCTACGTGCATTCACCTATGTTTTTAGGAAAATAACAAATAAAATGAGAAGACAAGAATACACTACTACTTTATGTGAACTATCATCCAGAAGTTGCATATCTTCTTCCCCGTGACCCTCAGTGGCAAATATAACTAATTCTTTAAGAAGTATTTATTGTTGTCTATAAGTCATAATCTCATCTCAATTTACTATAAACAAAGCAAGCAAATATAATCATCAACATATTTTTATAAAATACAATAAAC
Source organism: Cavia porcellus (assembly GCF_034190915.1). Classification (NCBI taxonomy): domain Eukaryota; kingdom Metazoa; phylum Chordata; class Mammalia; order Rodentia; family Caviidae; genus Cavia; species Cavia porcellus. The sequence goes on from NW_026947507.1 coordinate 17,746,379, forward strand.
AATGGAAAGAGAAAATGAACACATATATTACAAAACTAAAATTTTTGCTTTGTTTTAATCAGACAATGGATTATGTTTGGAATCAATGGATTTCCTTCCTCTACCATCTATTAAGTTTTCCCTTTTTCTTAACCATTACCTGAATTACTTGGGAATCTATACCTTACACGATGTATTACTAAAATCATCATTCATTGTCAGTATTTTCTATGTAGATATATTAGTCTGCTAAGGCTGCATTAAGAACATACAACAGATTTATAGTTTAAACTATAAAAATAAATTTTCTGATTTCTGGAGACTATACATCAAAGATCAAGGTATTGTGAAAACTCTTTTATGGTGAGGCCAAACATTTTGTCATGAGGTTGCCTTATCACTAAGTCCAAAAATGATCATTCATTTGTGCATATGAAAGAAAATACACAGTCCTATCAAATTAGGATTCCTTGTCAATTCATTTAATTATATTCTTAAAAGCCATATATTCAAATGCAGACATGCTGGGTTTAAGGCTTCAATATAAGACATTCTGGGTAGATTCAGTTCAGTTCACAGCTATTAGACTTCATGCTATTGTATTTTAGTCTTCTATGTTTCCATGTTTTAAGAACAATTCTGTTTCCCTTTATAATAAAGACCGATCACTATATAGTAGTGTTACGTTAGTAGGATGAGGAGTATAAAATAACAAAAATTTATTTTATCTTTCCCATTATTATTAATTCAGTCATTATTAATCTTCTGCTGAATGCAATTACAAACGAGCAAAAACTAAAACCACTAGAAACGGAACACATTAATTTTGTGAGATTGTGATTAACTGCTATAAACACATTTAGACCTTAGACACTTTGATATATATCAAATAAAGCTATGAAACACAAAACTTCACATGATTTTAAATTCAGTTTTCATCCTATGAGAAAGGATCCAAAGACTGCAATTTAGTATTTTCGTATGTATCCTCTAATTATGTGTTTAGTGGATGATTTCATTTTCTACAAGGTTTATTATTTTAGAGAGATGTTACAAAGAAATACTTCATCATTCAGTCATTGACATAGCTATTTTACAGAAACATAGCATTCTTGCTAAGAAACAATACAATATGACTTATGACAATTATACATGTGGAATTTTCTTAGTCCTCAGATTGTTTAGGGTATAATCATGTAGATGCGAAAGGTGAACCGATGTCCTGAATAAGTAATTATTTTCGTGCAGACAAATTTCTGTCCTTGGCATAATAAAAGTGGTTCAACATATTCAAACTGACAGTAGACAATTTACTAATATTCTTAGAAAGATGACACGTTGTAGATCAGCTTCAGTACTGTTGTTTGTAGACTGAATCCAGCCTTGAAAGAGACAGGTTAGACAGTCTACATATTTGCATTATGTCCAAATTTCTTCCACATCTATTTAGCTGTGCAGTCCATGGATGTATAGACATGCAATGAAATGACGAGAAAGAATACCTGCTAGAGTCCTGCTATATTAGATTATTGAGTACTCTCTGTAACAGGAGCTGTTTGACAAAGGTTCACATGTAAAATAGACATTTTCAAAATATATTCTGCTAAGAAAAGTCATGCATACATAGACTTAACTATGACTCTTGGCACAATTTTTTTAATATTAGCTTTCTAAACTTCAATTTCATCAGATGGCTATTGCTGATATATTTCTAATTAATTTTATTTTCAGGTAAGGTAAAAAAAAAAAAACAAAAACAAAAAAACAAGATAGTTTGCCCTCTGGTTATACTTTTCCCTTAGGTAGGGCCCCATCAAGGCTAATTTTTAATGTTAATAATCAGATTTCCTTTGGCATACATATATAAAAACTGGTCAATGCTCTTAAATCAGTTTAACATTGTGTCCTTAATGTGTAGGAAATTAAGTTCCTGGTGTTTGAAGTAACAAGTGAGTACATTTGGGGAAGGAAGGATGTTGGTTTTGTGAACCATGTAATTCTGTAACTTTTTTCAAGGTTATCTCAAACTCAGGCTCATATATTCCAATTCTAGTTCATTATGTAGGTCTTTCGCGCAGAACAGTATTATAGTTTTGTGCACCAATGGTAATATAATAAAAACGGGCATCGTTACTTGGAGCCCTACTCTCCAATATTCATTTCCTTTTAGAGTAAATGATGTACATGAAGAAAAATAGATATTTACTAAAGGGATTGTGGATAGAATGTTTATGTTTTCTTCAAGTTTATATGTTAAGACTCTTCTCTCCGGTATGATGGATGGCATCAGAAGGTGAGGTCTTTGGGAAGACCTTTATGATGGAATTACTGCCATGATAAGAACAATCACGTGAAAGATTGCTTCTTCTTTCTCTCTGTTCTGTAGGAGGCTAAAGAAAGAAGTCCTCCTGCAAACCAGGGACGTCATCATAATCTGAATCATCTAGTACATTGATCTTGGACGTCCAGTTTTCAGAACTGTGAAAAACACGTATTTGTCATTTGAACTTCCCAGTAGATAATCTTTTTGTTATAGAAGCCTGAACTGACTGAGATAGAACATTTGACTTTTTCTTTACATCTGTAAGAGTTTAAGTTCTGGTCATGTTAAAGGAGATCAACACATTTTCAGCACAAATTCCATCTCTCTCATATATATTATAAAAGAAGGTCAAAGTAGCAGAACAGCACACTGGAAATGCTGGAGAAACTCTTTTGCCTGAGGTGAAATAAGTGCTGTGAGATGTTCTATTTCACACACTAATAAATTTGAAAATAATGAGTTCTTTGCAGGATACTTGCCACTAAAATTCAAGAAGTTTGCACTATTATATTTTTTTGACTTATATTATTGAAATATGTTGAGATTTTACCTCTTCCTTAGTGGTAAACTAGCAGGGCATCCTTTTGATTGTTAATCTGGAGGAGAAATCATACACACTAGTCGCCCTACCTCCTGTTTTGCTAATGTTGCATGACCCAGAAATTCTGTTAAGATGTGTGCTAGCCTGTCTGGAAAACATTTGTTCCAACAAGCATCTAAGGTAGATTTTGTTTTCTGTCCTGTAACATCCTATTGTTTGTTGCAAAAATCTATCACCATATTAGAATCCAAAAAGGTTCAAGAGAGGTAAAAACATAGCAGAACAACTTATTTCAAAAGCCAGACAGAGAAATAAGATATCAGACGAGATCTGCTCTTCCCACCAGCTGAAAAGGTATTCTAATTACCTCAGTCCCTCATTTTTTATTTACCCCACCAGCCTTCTCCGTCCTTTCATCCTGTCTGTTCCTCTCCATCTCCCTCACTTCTTCCCACCCTTCCCCTCACTGCTAGTCTTCAATCCAAAGTAACTGCTACACAGAAAGTGTCACAATGTTAATTTTATCTCGCACATAGAAGACTATTTGCATTTGAATTAGTAATTTTTAAACTAGTTTAAAATGTTTTCTATTATGTTTTCTTATCTAGTAATTCCTAATTATATTTTCAAAAGTCAATTTTGTAATCTGGAGAATAGGTTAGAAATTGATACCTTTGACACTGTCAATAATCTAGTAGTTTTTTGCCCCATTTTTCTCCCAAGAATCCAGTGTTTTGTGACTGCCTCATTCTCAGAGGTTTGTGCTTGGGGCACTTTTCAAATATAGATCTCATCTGAAAATTAGAAGAACATCTATGACTTTTTTTCATTTACCAATTATATCTAATATAAATAAGGCACCTGTAGAAATGCCTACCAGTTATATTTTTACTACAATGTCCAGGATACACAAATAGTTCAGAATTTATAATTTATTTTCATAATTTCATTTGTTTACCATTTAACCATAGCGATGCCTTAAATCTCACTGGTTAACATTTGCTCAAAATCTGTGTGCAGTAGACATGGAAATTTCCACTTCTTTCCCCAGTATATGTTTATACTGATAATTTGCTGCAGATTCATTTATAGAAATTCATGAGGAAAATTTACAATAGTTGTATTAGTGGCAGCATATGTAGGTCTCCTTCATTTGTTTGCAAAAATCTATTTCCTTAGTCACATTTCAGATCTAGTGTGGCATTTAGGGGCCTATACAAAAAAAAAAAAAAAAAAAAAAAAAAAAAAAACTAAGTTCATTATGAACCAATTCATGAGGTTTAGAGCACTGGACCAAATTGTAGTTTTTACTTCATATTTCTCCTGTATTATAGCATTTTTGTTATTATTTCATTCCTAGAGATTTATATTTGGGTCACTTTTTGAATACAGATCTCATCCCAAAGTTAGGAAAACATACATGACAATAATTACAAATGTGTGACTTCTATTTCTTAAGGCCAAAGAAGAATAACCCACTTGGTAAAGTGTTAGAATGGGAGATACCAATACAAGTTTGTTTTTAGCATAAGATATAAATAGTCACACAAAAAAATATTTATAGATGTTGGTAAAATAAAGTTAGTATTAACATATATATTTATAGATATATAAAGAGTAAAGGAGTAAGTTAGCATGCATACATATATTTTGTTGTGTCACAGATGAGATGATTTAGAAACTCTGACTCTCCATGAATTTTAAGTATACTTGAACATTGTATTCTATTTTTATTTTTTAGTAGAATCAATCAGGGCTCCTTACATTAATGACTGTTTCCAGAATTTATCATAAAATATACAAAAAGTTTAGAACATCTGTAACACCAGGATATAATGAAATGATAAAGAAAACTTGTAAAATAAAAACAAAACGACCTATGAATAGTTTAGATTTGAATGTTTCCCACAGGCCCATATGCTAAAGAATCGATCCCTTGGAAGGCACTATTAGAAGGAAATGGAATCTTTAGTAAGTGAGATCTAGTAAGAGATTGTTAGGTCACTAGGGAGATTCATTACAAGGGGATTCTGAAATCCAGGTCTCTTCATTTTCCCCTTGATTATAAGGTAAGCAATTCAGCTTTGCATGTATTCCTGCTATCATGTGATACCTTGCAAGATGGTCAAATTAACGGGGCCAATTATCCCAACGTAATTGGCCAGGACTTACAAAAGTATAAGCCAAAATAAATCTGCTATACTTTATCATTTCATGTATTTTGTTACAGTAACAGAAACTAATAAAGATTATTTTAAAAAGTATAAAAGCCAAAGGAAAAATTATACAAAAGCCAAAGTCAGATAATTTAAGCAACAAACTATTAAGTACACTAGGATTATGATGCTAATTATAACTAAAATATCTAAGTATATTGATATAAGTAAATCATTGGACAAATCTTTGAAAAGAAAGGAATAGAAAATCTCTACTATATAATAATTCCAAATGATTTCTGTGGATGAAAAATATCTCAATGAGCTGGAACATAACTTCCCACTACTTAAGTGTCAGGTATTAATGGAAATTCATTTCTAAATTGTATAATAAAAAGGCGTGGAGAGTAAGGTAAACATTCCAGAAACATTATGTCAAGATGATCAAGGTCAACATCAGCAATGGCAAGTCAAGTTGATTAAATATACTCTTAACAGAAGAGTAAATATCTAACTTGCCAATCTGAAAAACACTGTTATAGTCTGAGTACTAGGAAAACTTCAGAATAAAGAGACTGAAGGACATTTTATAAAATACCTCAATAGTAGTCTCCAAAATTGTCAAAGAGTTCATTGAAAACAAAGAAATAAAGAGAAATAGTGATTTAAGGCTGTTCTGCCAGGACTCTTGGAAACTGAGGGAAAAGGGTCACATTTTAAACCCAGCCTGGAAACTTAGTGACTTAGTGAGAGCTTGGCACAAAAGAAAAAGAAAAATAAGAATTAGAGTAAACATGAAAATAAAAATAGCTAAGGGTGTAGCTTGGTGTTGAGGCCCCAAGTTCAATTCAAGATTTTAAAAATGGTGAAACAAGGCAAAAATGGAAGACCTGAAAACTACTTAGGAGTTTAAAAATGTATAAAGCATTAATGCAAAATCAAATTCTAGATATAATCCTGAAACAGAACAAATAAGTACTTAGCAGCAAAAGAATATGAAAGAAGTAAAACATATAAAATTGCATATATCTATATATATATTCTGAAGAGCAATGTAAGCTTTTGATGAACCACGGTAGTATCCTATGGACCAGCAAGGATTTGCGGCACCTAACATTCATCTTCTTCCTTTCAGCTGGTATGAAATAAATATTCAACTACTCCCGTTGGCCACTAAAACTATCCTTGCCATTTATGCATCTCTCCTTTTGAATCTCACAAGAGGAGGAGGAAAGTCAGTAGGGAAATCAAATCTACGGCACCTTCTCCATTCAGAGTACGCTCAGGCTTACTTAACTGACACACACTATTGGCTTTCAAAAGATTAGCAAGACAGTCTATGAAATATGACTTAGTTTTACAACCTCAGAAAAAAGGGATTCTATTTTGAATAGACAAAAATGGACATTTGCAATCAGTCTTAGGCTGACAATTTCCTTATTCAGTCCATAGGTTTTGGTGAGGTTTATCACTTCTTTTCAACTCTAGGGTTAACATCTATTACTTTTTTGTATTTCTCTATTTATATTTATAAAAATATATATTTTTATATTTCTAGGGACGGGGTTCAAGATGTTCAATTAAGATATTCTGTTTCTCTAAAGAAATCTGTGAGCCCATTACTGAGAATTAAGGTTGAGTTTGGGAAAAACTATTGGAAAATGAAGCCAATTCCAATAAAAATTGCCACAAGACAAAGGGAGGAAAAACGTTTGTGAGCTTTTAATTTCTGTTGTCTAAAGTTAATGTTTGCCTTGGACTTTCATTCCAAAAGAATTACATCACTTAAATGCTATTTAAATCTGTTTGAATCATATTGTATCTAATTAATTATATTAATTATGTATATTAATTTAATTAATATATTCTTAATAGAGATACAGTTTTCTTAGAAGTTTTATTGCCAACAAAAGGACCCAGTGTAGAACTACTGGGTAAAGTTACAATATGGTGCAAGGTTTGCATTCCTGCTCTTTTCTGGAATGTGGCATTCTTCTCATGCAGCAGCAAAATAGCAAAATAGCAAAATTTTCATTTGTTTCATCTTGAAATTAGATAAAAATATTTAAGTACTGTCATTGATAGACTGGGTATGGTGGCACACAACTCTAATGCCAACACTTGGAAGGCTGAGGCAGGAGAATCATTGCAAGTTCAAGGCCATCCTGGGGTGCACAGTAAGACATAGATCAGCTTGGACTATACAGCAATGCAATGTCTCAAAAAATAAGCTAAATACCTGAATATGTAGTAGGATCATATAAAATGTATTAGGGATTTTTCAACATACATACACGTTTGTTATTTATTGTAGTTTGTATGATGCCTAAAATAAAGAAAGCTCTAAAAAGGTAGTACCTAGAAAACCACGAGAGAAAAATATCCCTACTGTAAAAGTCTGTTTATGCATAAGACCAACAGTACTAGAATACTAAAAGTTAACTTTGAAAATGTGAAAAAAAAATAGAGAAGTAGGAATAAAGTGAATTGTGATTAAATTCATGATATAGTCATTAAAGCACCACCCTTAGACTATATGCTAAAGTAAGGGGTTATATTTTTGATACCTCTCAAACTACAGCTTTGAATTGATCCTACATCAGATTTCAAGATAAAAGCCACGGAGTTGAAAGCATGGTAAAAAAATAGAATGATGAATATTCGGCTAAATAAGAGCACTGCCCCACCTCTTTAACTGGCTATAGTCTCTCTTGCATTGGTCAGTAGCGCATAGGGTTGTAAAATTGCTAGTAAGAAGAAAACCTCATGCAATTTTAGGCAACTTTTCTTGCTAAAGAATATTTATATGTAGAAAAGACTTTTAAAATTTTCTAGTTGCATATGACAATCTTCAATCCTCTGAACCCATATTAAAATAAAGTTAGCATCTTTAGCAGAACACTATTGCAGAAAAATGGTGATTAGTCTGTCTCTATTTGGACAAACTGCAGAAAAAAAAAATATATATATGTGTGTGTGTGTGTGTGTGTGTGTGTGTGTGTGTGTGTGTGTGTAATGTTCTCCAAGAAAAAAAAATTAGGAAAACTATGTTGGTTGTTTAAGTAATCTGTCTGCCTGCATAGCATGAAGATTTGTAAAGCATATGACTGATACTTACAGACAAAATGATCATTAGGGGAAGCTTCCTATTTTTTAAATGCAATTTATTACTGTATTTATTCTGAAGAATAATGTTGTTGGATGATGGGCAGCTTGCTTGGTCATGAGTTTCTAAGCCTGAGGAGGTTCCTCCTGGGACTGTGATGTAAATATAGGAAATTCATTTTGAAATTCTTTTTTTTTTTTTTTTTTTTTTTTTATTTAAGAGGAAAAAGAGAAAAACACAAAACAAACCAAAGCGGTGTAAGGGTACACGTAATACAGAACTACAAACAAAACAAAACAAAACAAAACAAAAAAAACATAACAGTAAGAAATCACCTGTTAGTAGATTACATATTATCACCTTGAAAATAGTTCCTCAAATCACAGTATCAAAGAATACAAGGTGGACATTCAAACAGGGAGACTGCAAACAGCTGTGTTCAATGATCCAAAAACATTGATAAAGTCAGCTATTTAACACCCCTAAACACACTTGCTGTTATATCCGTTAGAGCTCTTTTTCTTTTTTTTTTCCTTCTCTTTTTTACAACAAAATTTACACATTTTGGATTTTATTACTTCTTAGTGCTTATTACTTTTTTTTTGGGGGGGGGAAGAATACAGTCAAATATGGCAAAACAAAGCTGTCAGTCAATACCAAGGATAGACATAGCACATGGTGTAGAACAGAGTACAAGTTTATCAACGATGGTTATCAACGTTGTCCCTTGTTTCCTTAAAAAGAATTGTCTATCTCATTAGATATTATAAAGTTGGACAAAACAGTAGAGAACAAGACCAATAAAACTTAGGCATTGTAAACATTACAGGACTTCCAAAGAAGACAATAGTCAAACCAGAGTGGGTATCTTAGTGAATCTTATTGTCTTCAAATGTCTTCAAACTTGATACTATCATATAGAATGGAACAGAGTCTAATCAGTCAAAACAAGATCATGGGAGTACTACAGTACTTCAAAACAAGTTAATAGGAAATCAAAAAGAGTTACTATTTATATTTCCTAATTTTTTGAATTTTTTCTTTAATTAAGACAAACATAAGAAATGACTAAATAATTTTTTTAAAACAATAAGGGGGAGATTGAGATAAAACAGGGCATAACAATATAACAATAGAGGTCACAGCATGACTGTTTCAACAACCTAGTACTTCACCACCATATAACCTGACTTAATAGTAGTTACCATAGTGTCTTTTTCCTTGAAATATTTGGATAAAACTTCATATACTCTAGCTTCAAATATTTTCATATCAAGAAGCCCAGAATAAAGCCTTTCTAATTGACTCTAGCCAGCATACAACAGTGGGGAAAAGTTTGTATTGAAGATGAAGTTGCTTTTACTTACTGAGATTTTTAAAGATTGAATTACAAGACAGAAAGTGCATGCCTTCATGTTTATAAACTAGGCTCTAATGTTTGCTTCATATTCATACTTTGGAATAGATAAAGTCTTTAGGCATTTCCTTTTAGTAAAAATAAATTCCTTTTAAAAATATGTACAATCTTAATGCTCCAACACAGGAAATATGCAAATATCTTAGAGATGTTTAGTGAAACTCAAGGATTGGTTTCAAAATATGGCCACAGCCAAAATAAGTCAGTTTTTTCAGTCATATGGAAAATTCATACCTTAGATATCAATATGATGTTGAGATGCAATTCTTAAACTGCTAAAACCGAGATTTATGCTAAAAATACAATGAAAATAGCCTAATTTGGGATCAAGGCTGTGAATGGAAAACACAACTAAATATGGCTAGATGAAACATTATTGCAGCATGATCTCCTGAGCTAATTAGAGCCGTATGAGCATTACAGGTGTCTGAAAATCTATTTTTATTTTGAGATTAAGCTAGTAGAGTAAAAATTTCTTTATTTCAATAGAAATAGCACTGATTCATGTATTTATATACTAGTTGAACATGACATATTTTATACTACAATATTCACAAGATAAGTTCTCAGTTTTGGCTTTTTTGAAAGAATTTGTGGGTGCATGTATACATATATGTACACGGAGTAGTTTAATTGTGCCTGGCATCTATCATGGTTGTACCATAGAAGAGGAGCACAACTCTAGTTATACTAAATTTTATTTGGGAATATATTTCATTTTATAGACATTTTAATTTTCAGATATGATGATAGTAATACATAAAGTAGAAATGCTTAGGAAGTTTGGAAATCATTATATATTTGTACTAGCTAATTATTTGCCATTTTCAGGATAATTCAATGTATTACTAATAGAATCAAAAGATGTGGATAAAATATGATGAATACTAAAATCTAATTTTAAAATTCAGTAAAAGGCACATTGACATTAATTCCTTGTAAAACATTCCCTCTCACTTGGGAAACACTTACTCCGTATTTTGTTGTTGCTTTCTGAAGTGATTGTGAAAGCAGTATTTTTTAGTGTCTTTAGTGTGCTGTCATGGATCTTCAGAACCTTTATCTTCCAAGATCATTTTGACTTTGGAGAAGAGCCAGAATTCACATGGTACCATTTTGTTGAATTAGGACACTCCCTAATATTTTCAGAAGCCTCTTTTTCGGTTGGAAGGCACCTGGCAGCTGCATTCATGGCATCTTTGATCACACCTGGAGAAGAAACTTTCAAAGAATTTCAAAATTAGTTCAGAAAGTTGTAAGAACAATAAGATGTTTTCAAAATGATAAGAAGTATTTTGAGAAGGAGTTAATATCAATCTCTATTTTGCTGTAATGAATTTTTGAAGTTGAAATGTTCACAATAGATTCCAATCAGACTTCATATGCTTTAATGTTTGTGTAACGGTTTTCTCATTTCTATTAGAGCTTCAGAGATTATGTGAAACTCGATCATCTGAAATATTTGTACTTAATGAAAGTGATCAAAAATGTGAAGCAATGAAGTCCAATTTTATTTGATAGTGGATCTCTATTTCTCTGAAAGCAAAATATCAAAATCTGCAACTGTAAACTAATTTTTTCTATAATGTGGGAAACAAAACATGGGGTTTTATGCATAATAGGCCCACAGCCACAGCTGCTAGGCTAATTCTTTAGTTCAGAAGCAGTTAGGCATAAGATGACTTCAAGAAAAATGTGAAAGTGTGAGAGTCTTTCTGAGTGTTTTAAATTGCTGAAAAATTTGTATGTATTTCAGTATCAATAGTGAAAATTATTGATAATCTAAGATTAGTGAAACACTTCATACTAGTGATAAATTCATTCTATTGAATCATACAAATGACCCACCCCAAAAGGGGTAACAAATCTTAAATGTATTAATAAATGTAAATAGTATTCAAATGCTAAACTACTCACTTCTTTCTGTTCATAAAATCATTGCATTCAATTCTTAAACTTCGTACTTTCTTCCTTTGTGGCCAAAGCCAAAAACATTTTAAAGATAAACTCGAATAATTCTTCCTTTTATTGTAAACAAAGAAAAGGATTTCTGCCCTCTCAGTGCAGTGCTAGAAGTGTTGATCAGGGCAGCTACACTCCACAGATGAGAAAATTGATGACCTACCTGAGGTAACCTCCGCAATTAAGAAATCTGCTGAGATCAATTAAAGGCTTGGTTATAAATGGAAGAGATTTACTCTCATCTCTATTTTTGCTCCCCAGAATTGAACTTCAGAGAGATTACTTTAGGTAGAAAGCAATGACCTGCAAAAATGTACTTGAAGCTAAAATTGCCTTGACTGGCCATGATAATCTTCTCGGTAATAACCTCTTTGATTTAGCCCCCTACTGAGAATCATCCTGGCTCTCTACTTGAGCGTTTGCTAGAAAAATGATTCAATAAATTAAAAATTAAACTAATATCACCACCGAAATGAAGTGTTTCAAAATGTAGGTAGGGCACATAGAAAAAAGGCTGACAGACTGATGTTTGAACTTTATTCATGTACAATTAATACACTGATAATTCTACCTTGAGCTAATATTTCCTCAGACCTAAAGAATAAACCCTCCACTTTCTTTTCTCTTTATTTTAGAAAACAAAATACACTACTGCTAATGTATTTTTTAATTCCCACCCTAATACAGGGAACTTGAATTCTTTTCCTCATAAAAATTTGTTCTGGTATTGTGTCTTCTAGAAAAGTAATTCAGGGATAGATTCTCCAGAACTAGCTACAATACTCCTATTTTATAATATATACTATCCATTATAAAATATATGTTCATTTTCTACAATTTTGAAGTCTTTAGGGGCTATCTTTTCTATGTACACTTGCTAACTGACAGACTTTGTAAATATGATATTGAAAGATATACTCTTTCCCTATAGCTGAAAAAGGAAGATGTTTTCTAATAGTTTCAAAAACTGATTTCATTATTTGGAAAGGAAAAGATCTCACATCTTCAAAAAGTGCTCTGACGGTAATTTGCCCAATGTGTTATATTACTTTAATTATATCAAAATATAGTAGTGGTCCTTTATTCAGGGTTTGGCCAGCGTAGCTATCACTCAATCCAAAACTTTTTCTTGACTGACTTAAAATCTGTTCTGCTATATGGATAGTAAATGGCAGACATTCTATCATTATTGAATTTTATTTTATGAAACAAAGATTAATAAATCTTTCTGTGGGACTGATCAATTGTTACCTCAATTTAGAATTGTCAGATCATTAAGTGTATACTAATTTTAAAATACTTTTATGTTAATTTTTTGTATGTACTCTATGTACATTTTACCTTCTTTTTCTAAAATGAAGATATTAGATAATTTATATTTTATTGAATGAATAAGTCTAAATAAAACTATATTTTAAAACAAAATTTTTTTCATCTTTAAGGCAGACTTGATAATGCTTATCTGTAACCCCAAGACTTGGTGGTATTTACCAAACTTGTACTTGTGAAGTTGAGGCAGGAGAATCACCATAAGATGATGGCCAGGCTGAGCTATGATCTTATTCATGTTTTTCTTCCTAGAGCAAGTCACATTCTTGAAATATAAGTTTATCATATGTACAATTAAAATCACCTATCTACCATGAGAGGTAAATAGGGTACAGTGCATTACGTACCCTGATAGCGAGCAACTTATCCTGAGGTATAAATTGAAATATTCTCCTATAACTTATGAGAATTAATGGAGCATTTTCCTCAGTTACACTAACTTAAACAATTGATAAATAGGTTGGAACATTTAAAATGTGCATGATTACATATTAAGTGCTATAATACATCCACTCTGTCTGTCTATCCATTATTCACTGAATTTAACAGTAAAAATACTGTCTCTGAAAATACTATTCAAAATCTATAATTTTCCCCTCACAGAGTAGAATCTGTTTTTCATATGTTTTTGTACTTGTACTGTACATATGCAATGATTAAAGATATATATATATATATATATATATATACACACACACATATGTATATATGTTTGTGTTCATGCATGAAAAATAAAGCAGGTAAACATGATAAAATTAGTAGCTGTATTTATTTAATACTTAGTTTCTCAGAAGTAATGGTTTTTTAAATTGTGTTTGCTTGTGCTAATTTTATGTTAATTTCTTCTACTCTGTGTAGACACATATTTCTATAACATTTTCATTTATCAATGTCTTTAAGAATAATGGATTGTTTTATAATAAAGACAGTATTGAAGCCCTGTATACAGACATAAAGACACATATCCCTTGTAAATCAACTGAAAAATTAAAAACTCTGAAGTGAACAAGTGTGCCTTTTAAATACACACTTTGGTGATACACCAAAATATATTATTATTTCAATACTAACAATGAAGTAAACCAAAAGTTTATTGTTTCTTTCACCAGAAAATTTTTATTTTTCAAATAGAATTTCACATGAAAGGCAAATTCCACAAAAATATCTGAAGAGAAAGATTCTGCCTGGATCTAAAGATCATAATATAATTTACAGAAAATAGTAATTTGAAGGCACAAGTAAAACAAGGCAGGGTTTCTTATTCTGATTCCAATAATTGTCCTACTACTGAATTAGTTATTTTCACAAACCGTATTTTATAATTTGCTTTGATATGTAGTTAAGGATTATGTTCTATTAATACTATGTATGACTGAAAAATTTTAGTTTTCTCTTTAGTGGGCACATATTTATGTATAAACTTTTATAATAAAGCATAATAATCATAATTTTAGAGCATTTTAGACTTATTTGCTACAGCTGGGGATTGAAACTAGGACCTCGTGCATGTTAAGAAGCCACTTGATTACTAAGCAAACCCTTAAGATGTTGGAAAATCTTAAACATAATACATTAAAATGTTCCCCCTAGAAATATATTCCATTTGTATAATTACAGAAAATGTTACCTCTGTTAACCTATAGTTCACTTAAATTATTCACATAAGTAAGTGGAAGATGACCAGTGTTATAAAGCTCTATTTTCTTTGAATTTGTTACCATGCAAAAACAGAATAATGAGTGATAGTATATACTACTGTATTGCATTCCATCATGCTCCTAATATTGTAAAACTCTAACCTTCAGTGTATTGGAATATGCCCTGAGCTTATTTATATCAGTCCATTCACTCTCTGTCCCAGGATATCAGTTGCTTGGTGAAAAATTGGAGAGACTTTTAAAAATATGCATTCATGCATGAACATTTGCACAAAAGGTATCGAAAAATTGCACAAAAGTATGCGCATAGGATTAGAGAAGTGTTTGCAATATGCAGAAGATGGCACGATGAATTTTTTCCTACTTCTAATTTCCAAAAATCTCCCTCTGCTTGTCCTCTGCCCATCCATTGCCTCGCTATCTTTAATATCCAAGACAAGAGATGAAACTAACGAGATCTGCCATTATCAGACAATTTGGTTTTGCTAGTGGGGACATCATTCTCTTAAAAGACAAAAGTGCATGCTATACACTTTTCTTTTCCTCTAATATTCAACTTTTGCATAATATGACCTAGTATCTGCTTTCTTAGATCAGGTTCAAACTGTGTATCTGTCTCTCTTTTCTTAATCTTACTTGAAATTTTTTATTACTGTGCTAGATTCGTGAATAAAACAAAAGATCACATGATGCTAACATTTATGTATGATGAAAAAAGGAAGCCCCATTTATATATTGAATCTTAAATTGATTTTCCTTCTTAAAATTATTGTATCTTTTTCAATTGTCTTACTTAGTAATGTATTATTTATTTCCTATTTGTAGAATTATGCAAGGATGACAATATCGGTCAGGTATTTTCAACTCAAAAATCAAGACATCTTCTCAAGAGTCACTGAAATAATGACTCTCACAATCTAGTGAATATTAATACAAATATGAAATATGGTAAGATTGGGAAAAACCAACAATTTGTAAATTACTTGGATGTTGGAATGTCTAAATCATTAGATTTAAGTTATGAGATATTTAGAAAGATAAGATCTTACAGGCATGATGATCATAAAATGGTGCATTACTTTTATTCAATATTCTCAGTGCTGGTTTTGACACTGCATGGTGTAGCCTATGACAAGGAGACTGAAAGGAAACAGATATCAAATCTACTACAATTGATAGAATCATTGTATGACTAAGGCATATTTAAATGAGGAATGAAATACTTTAGCCTAATAGCTGAATTTGGAATAAAATGAAAAAGATATCACATTCCCAAGTGTTTGGTGAACTTCTGTTTAATAAAATATAAAAATAAAAACACATTCTCTGAACTTGAGCAGAGAGCTTAGAAAAAAGCAACTGCTCCTGCTCCTCCTAAAAGGGATGTGACAGACTGAATGACTTTCATTTCAAGAGTCTACAGAGATAGGGCAGTTCTTAGGGAGAACTACCTTTCAGTCAAGTATTCCGATTTGGCTTTTTTTTTTTTTTTTTGGTCTTTTTCCTTTTTATCGGTACCGGAACTCATGACTGCCTGCTTGCAAGGAAGGCACTTATGCCACTGAGCTAAATCCCCAGCCCCCCTGATTTGGCTTTTAAAAAGGGTTCAATTGTACAAGGTAATGTGATTTTTATGGATAAGTGCTTCTGAAAGCTTTAGGTGCGAGGGTTGGATGGCAACTCAACAGTGAAAATAATAGATAATTAAGAGGGAAAAATGGCCTTGATGGTTTCATTTTCTGTGGACTTAGCTAAAAACAAAACAAACTTGTATATGTATACATATATGCACATATACATACATATATTCTTTATTGATAACCTATAATTTTTAGTAATACAGTTCAAATCACGACATTTTATAAACGTTGAATATGGCTGGCAAATCCTGAATCTATTATCACATTAATTTCTTTCCATTATTTTAGAAAATTAAGGTATATGTATTTACATATGATTTTGATCTAGTTCTATTAAGATTCATCATCATTACCCGATAAGGCTCAATCTTAGTATTTATAAGTCCTTTTTTATCCTGAGATGGTCATTTAATGAGAGAATTAAAACTCATTAGAGAATCAGGGTAAGCATTCATAATCTTTTTTGCTTATCTTAGTCTTTAATTATATCCTACATAGGTTTGCCCTAATCTTTCTTTTTCACTAATAAGTCTTGTGGAAAATGAAAAAGAAAGTAAATTTTGATTGCTCATGTATCTGCATAGTTATCATTATATACTAAGCAGATTTATATAATATATATTTTAAATTATTTATGTTTATATATTTAAAATTTTCTGACTTCTTTCAGCATATTTGCTTCTTCCACATTATTTTTTAGGTATGCACATTGTGTTATGTTAATCTTTTATGGTCAGTTGTCACTTTCACAGTTTCAGTGTTTTTCCATTGCTTAAAATTGGAGCTGATCAAAGTTTCCTGTATTCCGTATCACCCCTCATTAATAACCTACTTTCTCATAAAAATGGCTGCAAATAGAGTATAAGAATTATTGCATAGTATTAGCCGGGCGTGGTGGCTCACGCCTGTAATTCCAGCACTCGGTAAACTGAGACAGGAGGATTGTTGTGAGTTCGAGACCAGCCTGGGCTACAGTGAGCTCAAAGCCAGCCTGAACTGCATAGCGAGACCCCATCTCAAAAAAAAAAAAAAAAAAAAAAAAAAAAAAAAAAAAAAAAAAAAAAAAAATTATTGCATAATATTAAGAAAATAAATATATGTCCCCTGGAAAATGTGTTAAAAGATGTATTGATAGATACGATTTTTTCTAAAAGGATCCATTTTAGTATGGATGATTTAAGAATAAAAGTGCTAGTCAGATAAGTCTAAAATTGAACCTTGGGTTTTTTTTATTTCCTACCTGTTAACTGAGGAAATTTGCACAAACTTGCACAAGTATTGCTGTTAATAAAATGAGGATAATGGTATATGTCTCCTTGGGTTGCTGGATTATTTTATTTTTTGAGTTTTAAAATAATCTTTACTTTTTAAAAGTTAATATATGCATTACAGAAAACAAAAACAGAAGAAGCAAAGAATAAAGTCATTGGCAGTCATAAATGCTTAGCCGGACGTGTCTTCTAGGTCCCGCTGTGTGCATATATGACATGCCATGTCTGTACAGTGTGTGTCATGCTTTTCCACACATCATGAGTATTCGCCAACTCAGAATCTCAAGACTGCAAGAGTATTTTTGATAACCAAGAGCACATTACATCAACTCAATCTGTTAGAAAAAAAAATTGTGCTCGTGCCTTTCTTGGGAACAAAAGGTTCACTAAAGGTAAAACATGGCAACAGGTCTCTAGCGAGAAGTATTGGCAAAGTTATAATTACAACACTGCACTTCTTTAATGCTCAATTTAAAATGAGACCCAAAGTAAGAGTACACCAAGCCATGTATCTCAGAGCTATCAAATCTCTACAATCAAGATGTTAGCAAGAAATCATGTTCTCACTGAATTAATAATGCATTTCTACAGCGTAACTAAAGAAACTTTGATTCCTCTCACCAAAATGTAAATTTGACCATATGCACACACCTCTCCTTGTAGGCTTATTTCTATCCCTCTGCTGCCAGCCTAATGGCAAGTCCTGGAACACACTCCCCAGAGTGTTGTAACAATTCCAAGTTCAAGATGCATCTTTTCTATCGATTATAACAAAAAGAGGGCTGGGAACGTAGCTCAGCCTGGCAAGCGCAAAGTTGAGTTAGAGTCTGGGTATCAAAAACAACAACCCTCCACCCTCCTAAACAACAACAACAAAAAAAGATACTTAAAGAACAAAGAAACTTAAATGTTATCTAACTTACTACCTCTACTCTTTATCATTGTCACTTTAGGATATCTATAATGGTTAGATGGTGTGCAATAGAGTATGAACTTTGCGCAAGAAGCCAAAGTACTTTACCAAAAATGCACATAGAGGCCTATAGTATAATCTAAAACCATCTTCCAGATATGGAGATTCTAAAAAAGAGCCGTAAACACCCTCACTTGCTAAAATTCATATGAAATACTGCCTTTTGGGAATGGAATGTTTAAACCACCTCTTTAGCAATGTGATACTGCCTGTATTTGTTCAGTGGTTTGGACGAAGTGGGAGGGAAGCAATTGCAACAGGCATTATGTTAGTGCGCTAGTTCTTGGACATTTTGAGACATCTTTGTTTCTGTGTTTTGTGTTTTTTTGTTGTGTGTATAGTGTAATATGGCCAAATCCAAATTTTGCAACATCTCGTTCCTAAATTTAGGAGTTTGCTAGTACAGTTAGCACAGTTTGTACACTAAAAGCTTGTCCTCTGTAAATGAATCTTAGATTCAGCCGTCTCTAACATTACATATGCCTATAATACTTGTCCACTGGGTTGAAGCAGAAAGAAGCAACTGGGGCCAAAATGGTCATACTTAGAAAGTGCCTCAAATTAGAACCACTGCTATGTGTGCGATTTTGTCAGCGTTGTCAGGCCTGCCTTCTCGAGCCCTTGATGAAACAGCCCTCTACAGCGGCCTGGAGGTCGCCACTCTTCTTACCGTACCCAGCTGCAAGCCACAGAAAAGCGCCAGGTCCTGGAGGGCTGGCGGGGTCTTCACCTAGGGTTGCGGGGTTGGGCCAGGAGACCCTGAAACCCGAGCAGCCATCAGGTCACCGAAGTGGGGTGAGAGAGCCCTTTCCTTGCTTCAAACCCTCGGTGCAGTCAGGGAGCAGTCACCTTGTGGGCTCCGAAGGCCTACAGGGCAGAAGCACGGCCCATGCTGGGGCCTCCCAGGTCACCCACCGAAGCCATCAGCAGATAGGCCTGGTGGACCCTGGGAAGCAGGCCATGCTCCGTTTCTCGATGCACTCTCCGCCAGAACTCTGCTGGACGATTTTATAAAATGACAGTGAACAAATAACTAACACACCGAATGCACTGAATAAATCATTATTATTAGTGTCATTATTATTTAAATGTATATAATGTTTCTTCATCTAGTTATAAATTATTTTTATTCAAGAATTTCTGTTTTAAAAATTATCACTTAGTAATAATCACAAATCTTAGAACTTGTTTTCTTTTTCACAGCAACACATCAAACATTGTTCAGTAATTATTTTTATGTGTTTACCAAATTCTTAGCTTCTTTGTTGCCCATTTTGTTTGTTGCACACTTTAGCTGTTTGCTGGTACTCAGTGTTCTTATTTTTCTCATCACTCCAGCTTTTTTCCTACCAACACTGTATTTTTTACAACTTTCACAAACTCCATGTGTAATTCTATCATGTATTTTTGAAATAGACTAATGGTTTTGAAAAGTTATGACTGGAAGCCCTAATGCATGCCTGAGGGGTCTGTAACTGAATTATATATAGTAAGTGGTCAGGACTACATAGGCTGTCCAGAGGAAGGCCAGGGCTTCTCACAGACCGCTTTGTGACAACTGATTATACAATTGATGGAGAAAGATCACTTTGAGCCTCATACCTGGACTGTACTTTTCATATCATGAATCTATTTTGTAATGTTTATGTCACACTATGTTATTCATTCTAAGAATTCAGATTTCCTACCGGTAAGGATTATTTTTAAATTTTGTAAACAACATACAATGCTAACTTCACAATGATTTGGAAAATTCAGGTAATTATTTCTTATCCCATTCTATAGCAATGAAGATTTCTGAAGATCTAATAGCCTAAATACAAAACCCCACTATCACAAATAGAGTAACAAGACGAAATACAAACAAAAGATATGAAGACGGAATCACTTTTGAATAAGTGGCCCTACTCTTACGAACACTATCTTTAACCCAACAATAGAATACACATTCTTCTCAGCAGTTCAATGAACTTTGTTCAAAATAGACCACACACTCAGTGACGATGCCTAGTAGGGTAATTGGAAAAGTCAATCCAAAGGCAAAACTAGGGAAAAAAATAAAGAAAAAACCGTGAAAGAAAAAAGAAACCTATAAAGAGAAACTAAGAAAATTGTAAAGAAAAAACTACAAAAGAAAAACTATACAATAAAAAAGTTATAAAAACTATCAATGAAAAACTACAAAAATGAGAACAGAAATTAAGAAAACAGACTAAAAAAGAATAAAATAATGAATGAATGAGTTTTTTGAATCAATAAGCTAAATAGAAAAAAATTCTTAACCATTCTTACTGAAAACAGGAAAGAAAAGCCTCCAGTTGGGGCTACTTTGAGATTACTTTTGTTTCCTGAAAATTACACATATATATATATGTAATTATTACAATACCATTTGGATTTAATTTTTTAAAATTACTTTTATTTTCTTAATTTATTGTTCATTGTAAAAGTGGGTAATAGGATGATTTCAATCCTCCTGGGAGGATACCCAGAACAGAGTATAACTGAGTTGAATCTAATTTCTGCTTTTAGATTTTCAGGAACGCTCATGCTGATGTCCATAGCAGTTGTATTAGTTTGCACTTCCACCAAAATGTGGATGTGATCTTCTTGCAAACATTCGTTGTTATCATGTTTCCCAGAAAACAAAAACAAACAAACAAACAAACAAACAAAACAAAAGAGTTACGTGGAAAATACTTAGTCTTGAAATGCAGAGATAAAAACGCTGGCCCCAATCTCCCTTGCCTTATCTGCCATTTTAGAGAAATTACTGAATGGAGAATACTGATGTATAACCTTCTGCATTACACTAGCCATCACCATGGCAATAACGTGTGGTGATTTTCTGGTGAGGTCTTATTTTCAGGAAAACATAGCATTACATTCTTTATATGATAGCCACTGCTTCTGGGGCAAGACAGTGTCTCAGGAAAGTTTTAATTTACATTTCAAAACCATTAATTCACATTAATGGTGATGGTGAGCATTTTGTCATCTATGTATAGAATTTGTAAATCTTCTGAGAAATATCTATTCATTTTGGTTGTCCACTTTTTGATTGAATATTTTATTTTGAAGAGTGTTAGCTAGATCATAGAAACAAGGTTATGCCCATCAATAAGAAGAAAATGAGATCCCGAAAGATTTTTTTTAATAAATAGGTGTCTGAAATTAGTAGACATTTTCAGATTCAAGAAGTAGAAACAGCAAATAAATAAATGAAAAAAAATGTTTATCACTGGCCATTTGAGAGATATAAATTAAAACAATGCTGATATTCCCTCTCACTCTAGAAAAATGGCTTTCATCAAGTAACAAACAAACATTGGTGGAGCTGTAGGGGGAAAAAGAACCCTTCCCTTGCAACTACTATGGTAATCAGTATGGAGATTCCTAAAAAAATAAAAATAAAAATAAAAAAAAGACTAGAACTTTCATTTGACTCAAAAGTTCCTTTCTTGGCATCTTTCCTCCAAAATTAAAAGTGTCATAGCACAGCAATATATTCATACTCCTGTTTAAAGTAGAACAGTTTGTAATAGATAGATCTTGGAAACAGCTCAAATGTTCATCAACTGATGAATGGATAAAGAAGATTTTTTTTATATAGTGGAATACTACGCAGCCACAAAGGAGGATAAAATTGAGACATTTTTGATACACTTTGAAACTCTTAACAAGTGAAATAAATCAGACATAAACATGTATTTATTGCATTGCCTCTTTGATGTGAGAAACTTAAAGTATGAATAAGATCCAAATGTATAATACGTATTGTGAAACTGGAAAAAATATTCAAATGGGAAGAATTAGGAAGGAGGAGGGGTAAAAGAAAAGAGGGAAAAATCAAGAAAAGGAGAAAAAGTAGAAATAAAGATTTTATAAATAAGAAAGGAAAAAGGGGTGAACAGAGAGAAAAGGAATAGGGAAAAAAGAATCAAGATATCAGGCAGAAATTTCTTATTTTGAATGTAATCATTAAGCATATCTAAAAGATGGCAATAAACAATTTAAAAATTTCAATTAATTCTTATGTCTCAATAAACTTATATTTGACTACCATCTGATTTTCATAAGAAATTATTTAACTAAAAACATTATATGCATTTTAAATTAAAAAAAAATCTAAGCCAAATATGGTGACTCTTCTGTAAGCCAAATACCTGTAACTCTCCCAATTATTATTCTGAGGGAGGAGAATCACCTTGACTTTGAGGTCAGCCTGGAATATTTAGTGAGGTGAATGCTAGATAATGATACATAGTGGGACTCTGTCTCAAAATAAATAGATAAGTAAATAAATAAATAAGTAATTACATATATACATACATACTAAAATAGTTTATTAAAATATACATTTTGAATGAAAACTCAATTTTAATTTTCAGAATAAACCATATTTTTCAAAATCTTAGTATACGAATAAATATGCATGTTTGTTCACATTTATAAATACAATTTCATATTTACAGTTGCTAATGAATTTTCATAGTAGGTTTCTGATACTTTTAGACAGACAATATTACATGTAATACGTCTTGATACCCTTCAGGTCGGCTAAGAAACAATTATAAATATAGACAAAGTTCTGTTAAACTATGTCATGGCAGTAGATGTTCTGTGTGCTTACAATACTTTAAATTTAATAATTAAAGAAGAATACATTTTAGAAACCTAGTCATCATTTACTGTCAACATATTTTGTTGCTTAAGTCATTTATTTTTATTTTCCTGCATTCTCAAGGTACTAAGTAGCACATGTACTATCTAAATATTTTCACTGAAGTGCTGCTCGAATTGATATTGTTTCCTTTGCTGGACACTAAAATATCACCTGTTTCTTGTTAGTTAATTGAACTAGTAATTATTCTTGAACATGTGGGCTGGATGTTTACTGCCTGAAATAATTACTCAATGAAGCTTATGCTAGGACTATCAGCGGGAAGCTAACAATTGGAGTGTCGGTGAGAAGAATGTACGTAACACTTCAGTGTTTGCTGCCAGATGGAGAAGCAGATGGATGTGTTATACATTCAAAGCTAACTACATGATCTCAAATCTTCCCAGAATCCATTATCAACAAGGTCAAGTTTTTTTTAAAAAATCAAATTTTTCCAACAGATGTATTAGTAAAATGTAGCTAAGGACAGATTCCTGTTTTAAGTCTATATTTTACCTTAAATTATTTGTGAATCAAATAGTATAGTTTTCTACTAGTAAATTGCATAGTAATACTGTATTTTTACATTATGAAGTAGATAATGAAAATTAGGCTACTTTTTGGAGTTTGTGCAACTTATACATGTTTCTTTAATTTCTCTAAAATGTAGTAAATATTTTTGTTTCAAAATAAATTTACATTTATTCTCTGTATGAATGAATATATATATGCTATTTATGCTAAAGTTATTATAACTATTCATATTATAACTATATAAACTCAAATACATATATTAGCTATTTATGCTGAAAATTATTATTTTAATTAAAAAAACAGTATAAACGTCCAAGTAATACAGAATTACAAAAAAAGGTAAGAAATCACTAGTTAATAGATTCCATATAGTTATCTTAGAAATAGTTGTTCAAGTTACAGGATTAAATCATACAAAGTGGACACTCAGACAGTGAGACTGCAAACAGTTGGGTTCAATGATCCAACAAAAATTCAGTAATATAGTCATCTATCTTAACCCACCTAAACACAATTGCAGTTGTATCCTTTAGAGTACTTTTTTTCCTCACTTTTTTACAACAAAATTTACACACTTTGGGTTTTATTACTCCCATAGTTCTTATTACTTTATGCTGAAAATTATTACAAATATTCTGCTGTAAACACAAAATTTCAAATTTTGCCACATATCATTGCCACATCAGTGTTATTCAAAACAGGGTAAACATTGTAAAAATTCCTAGACTTGCATCCAGTTTATCTGAGATATTTTGGAACTAAAAAGGAATAAATATTTTTAGTCTTTTTTGAGATGGGTTTTACACTGCAGTTCAGAGTGGCCTTAAATTTACTTTATAGCCCAGGCTGGGCTCAAACTTGCAGCTATACTCCTGCCTCGGTCTCCTGAGTGTTGGGCTTACAGGCATGCACCAACATGTTTACAAAAAAGAAAAGTTTTAAATAAAATTTAAAGCACTTACAGAAGAATTTGTTTATATTAAACACAGTATGATGATACTCAGTAATTAATACTTAGAAAATAATTTATAATCTTAGATTATCTGTCAGTACATTATGATAAAATTTTGATCTTATTCTTTGTATTTGCTGAATGTAACTATTGGATTAATCAAAAATATCTATTATTGGATGGGGTTATAGCTCAATGGCGTAAGTACCTGCCTGGGCAGTACAAGATCTTGGGTTATATTCTCAGTTAAAAAAAAAAAAAAAAAAAAAATATATATATATATATATATATATATATATATGTTAAAACTTTTATTTGCTATTTTTAAAAATGGTACAGAAAATAAAGCAATTGAAATTAATGTAATAAACTCATACAATGAAGACAAATCAAAATATAATATGAATCTATGCTTTCTAGAAAAAAATGCCAAAATTATTTTATAAAATTTGACACAAGAAAGTGTTCATGAATACTTTCACATAATTTGAATAATGCCAAATTATTCAAATCACAATAAGTAAATATATATTGTTTGCTTTCTAAATTGTTATAGAGACTGTTGTATTTCCAAAAGTAATTACTAGTATAAAAACTAGTGTTAAAATATTATTTTTGTAATAGTACATTTTGTTTCTTAAATGATTTTAAACAATAATGAATTTTAAATTTTATTTTTGTTTTTTGGGAGTGGCAAGCATACTTTTGTGACATCTACAATTAAGGAGAGGGCACAGATGAGATGAGCAAATAATTTATGCTTTCTCATAGGTAAGATTGTATAAGTTCCAATTATCATGTTATAAATTTAGCATGTTAAATACAACCCAATAGCAGCCAAAAATAAACCACCTATATAATATATAGAAAAGAAAGTAGGAAGGGACTTTAAATGTATCTTGACAAAAACTCGGAGAACAAAATAATAGTAATACTAGAAATAGGAGACACAAAATATAAGAATATAGAAAACAAAAATCAAAGTGAGAAGAGTGAGTTTCTTTTTACTGGTAATTATTATAAATGTAAGTAAATTAAAATCCTTTATTCCAATATAAAGTACACAAAAGCTGCATAAAATGTATGATCCAACTACATGCTGCCCACAAGAAACTCACTTTTGAGCCAAAGACACAAACAGAATAAAAGGAAAAAAAGATAGGAAATTACATCCATGCAAATAATAACTAAAATTGGAAAGGACTGGCTTTAATGATACCTGCCAAATTATATCTTATTAAAATATTAATAAATATTACAAGATGTGAATATTTTATATTAATAAATGGTTTAATAAAGAAATAACAATTTAACATATTAATGCCTCTAATGAAAGATCACTGCATTGTAAAACATAATGATAAAACTGCAGAAAGAAATAGTTCTACATGAATAGTTTGTGAATTCATTGTGTGCATTCGAGAGTAAATAGAACAATCAGAAAAGAAGAAAATTGCTTAAAAACAGTGTAGCAAAATGTCAGTGATGAAGACCATACAGTCCAAAAATTAAATACATACTGAAGGACCAGAAATTTAAAGGTTAAAAACAAGATGCTGTTTCTCAGCTAGAAACAGAACTGGGCCTCATGACTTAGTCCAAACTCAGCCCAAGGGAGGAGCAAAAAGAAAACATCTGCAACTGTGATATGCTCGGGCTGCACTGTGCCAGGGAACTCCGAGATAAAGCCTGCCTATTACGCTAATCAGGGTTATAAAATATGTCAAACCCGAACCATACAGGGACCAGGTGTCCTAAAGATAAGCTGTGCAAAACAAGACAGTTAATCAACTCTGACCCATTGGTCACCTCTTATGAACTAACCAATCACAAATAGACAGACCGCCAACTATCCCGCGCTAACTGCTATGATTGGCTTCTGTATTAAACGCTTGCTTTGCGGTTTTTTCCCCCTTAAAAGCACCAGCCTTGCCCCAACTCGGAATTCTCCGTTCCCACCTGTTCGGAGGACCCCGTGCGCATGGAATAATAAAAACCCCTTTGTTCTTACATGAGAGCTGAGTCCTTGAGGTCTCCTTTGCGACGCCGGTCTTACAATACATTTGGTCAATAGGGCAACGGAGGCATTTTCTAGGATATTTAACGTATCTGAAGACAATTTAAGTCTTTGACTATAACACTATAAAGCTAAAGTCATCAAAAGAAGTGAAGAGGAAACATTTAAAAGTTTTTACTAATGATTTGACATATTGTTAAATAGCCAAAAAATAAAAAAAAAGTAATAAAAAGAGAACATATTTAGATAAGGTTGGTAAATCATATTTTATTTAATATGATTTACCAACCATATGCCATTTAGAAAAAAAAAATTCTAAGTGAAATGAATTGTAGGTATAATTGAAAAGACAAGAAAAATCTCAATTCAGTAACTTAATTTTATAACTTAAAAATTTTTTAAAGTAATATAAACTCATCCCAAAGCAAGCAGAACAAATACAATAGTAAAGATTAGAACAGAGAAAACAATACACAAATAGAAAAATGTTAAAGAACACACATCTCCCTGCATCCTGGTTGCCATGAGGTGAGCAGCATTTCTCTGCCATGTTCTTCCAACATGATGCTTCTTGCTCGGAGTAAACTATACTCTAAAATGTCTTATGCTATGAGCTAAAATATGTTTTCATTTTTTAAAAATATAGCAGTTAATATAGTCAAATTTTGTTCTGTGGATACTAGATAAATGTCCAAATATTTAGTTCAAGTGGGATAGGAAAAAAAAAAAATCTTGAAAAAAAAAAATTAGGACATTACTACTTAGTCTCAGAAATTTAAAAGAGATGGTGTAAGAAAGGACTAAATCCACCAAAAACTGAATAACTTAAATGAAAAGGATGCATTTCCCAGAAATGCAAATCTTTCCAGTCATAGTAATGATGAGTCTAAATAGTTCTGTTACTAGAAGAGAGATTTAATTAATAATGATAATTGTCATTCCAAAGAAAATTCCTTGACATGATGGCTGCATAGTTCTACAAGCTATTCAATGAATAAATAACACTAATCATACTGAAGTTTTTATCAGAAAAAAGTACAGCTGAACAAACTTTCCTATTCATTCTAGGAAGTCAGCACTACTCTGATGCACAGATCTGATAAAGACTCAATGAGAAAACTACAGACAAATATTCCTTATAAATCTCAAAATTGTTAGCAAACCAAATGTAGCACCACATGAAAGGATTGTACATCATGGCCCAGTTAAATTTCTTTCTAGAATAAAAGGTAGCACACCTGTACAAAAACAGAATGATGGGGAAAACTATCCCCTTGCAATTCCCTAATTTTTTGTAAATAAAACATTTGAATAAATAGGCACATATGGTAAAATTAGTCAACAATTTTTAAAATAAGTAATCATATGTCCAAAGAACATATGAAAAGATACTTCACATTGATAATTGTACAACAATTACATTCATTAAAAGTTCAGTAAAATATCACTTTCCAGACACCAATAGGCCTATTAACAAATATAAAAACAAAAGAACAACAACAACAAAAAAAAAAAACCAGCAAATAATATATTGATGAAGAAATAGAGAATCTGAAATACTTGTAAGTGGAATGCAAAACTGAGTGTACATCCAAAAGTTCCCCAAATTTGAAATAATAAAAAATCTTATTCCCATATATTCCAGTTCTAGATATATCCCCTATGGAATTGAAATCAAATTACTAATGAGATATTTTAATATTCTTGCATATATCAGCATTATTCACCATAACTAAAAGACAGAATTAATACAAATACACATTTCTTTGAAGCATAAACAAAATGTTTTATGCACATAAACTGCAATATATAACCTTTCATAGAAAAGAAGTTCTCACATAAGCTACAACACACATAACTCTTGAGGACATTACAGTATGACAAATAATTGCAAAAATTCAAATAATGTATGATTTTGCTTACCTGAGGTAGACAAAATTATACAGAGCATAATGGTGGTTAGTAGGCATGTAGTGAGGAGATAATAGAGATTTACAGTTGAATGAAATACAGAATTTCAGTTTTTTAGGATGAAAATAGTTGTGGAATGATGCACACTATTAATGTATTTAATATTTCTAGGATAAGATGGAATGTCAAAGTAAATTTGATTTTATTTCTCTAATTGCTAAAGAAAAGATAACTGATTCTTTAATACTATTAGTGCCAATTATACTTCATTTAAGAAGTGTCTATTCAGTTCATTTGCACATTTTTATGGGGCTTTATTGTGTGATTTGGTTTTTATTTTAATATATTGTAGCCATTAATTCCTTGTTGAAGAGTAGCAAGCAAACATTTTTTTCTCAATTTATTGTCTCTTTGCTCTTGCTTCCTTTGCTGTGCAGAAGCTTTTAAATTAGATGCAAACAGTTTCATTTTCTTGATGTTAATTCCTGTGCTTTAAAAATTCCTGTTATTCAGGAAGATTCTGGTTGTGTCTATGGCTTTACGTGTTTCCTCTGTGCTCTTTCAAAAGTTTCAAAGTTTCTTGTTTATATCTAGGTCTTTGATTAATTTGGATCTGTTTTTTAGCACAAAATGAGAAATTGAGTTCTAATTTTAATGTTCTACATGGGGAACATTAGTTTTCCCAGTAACTCTTGTTAAAGTTGTTTCCTTTTTTAAAGTGTTGTTTGTTTGTCAAAAGTCAGATTGCAATGTTTTGGACCTTTCCCTACATGTCAGCCAGGACCCAGAGCAAAAATGAAAGTCTAGTGAGTACTCAGCCTCCCTAACAAATGAATGATTGAGCCCTAGACGTTAGAATTCAACCAATGTGCATTTTTCAAAATAAAGGCTCATTTAGGACAATATCCCCTTGCCTTCAAGGAAGGCCACATGGTCAAGCAAGAACGTGACCAACGTGACCTAGCAAATGATAAAACTGGTAAAGGAAAATATTAGAAAAGCTTATCATCTTGTCTCAGCACTATGGAATCTTAGCTGAGTTTGTAATGTAAGAACTGAGAAAGATAGGACAGATACAAAAAGAGGTCAATACAATGCATCAGACCCTATTAACAATCACTAGCTACATCTACAATATTTTAGCCTGGCTCTATAAAAAAGTTGTGATTTCCAGTCCCACTATTTCTTCCAAAAATATGTCTTTCATCTTCTCTTAATATATTACCTAAAGAATCCTTCAGGTAATGATTTGGCCTCCTGTTTGGGTATGCCTATAGGATAAAATGTCAATATGATTATTTGAGCTGCAGAGTTATAATCACTTCATGAAATAAAATAACTTTCTCTTTTCTATTTCATACTCTGTATGTTTCATAGTGGAGGCAGGCACTACAAAACATCTTCAGATCTACAAATTAGGATCCAGATGATCCCAAGTTACAAGAACTATAGTAAGAATTTTAGTGGCTGAATGGTCATAAAAGCACATTTATCTTTACTTACTGTACCCTATTTCCATAGTTGTAACTACAGTAGGAGGACACTTACTGAAAAAGCAGGGAGGAGTCTATGTGCTCTTCTCCTTTACCTGTTCAGCTTGTATAAATACTTTGATACTAGCAAAGGCCAATATTAAATTCATAGGCTTATGTCAACTGCTTCTAATTTTGTCTAACTTCTTCCACCTTTTGGAACCACTCTTTAATTTTATTTTGGCCCTTACTTATGTAAAACGATTATAAAATGAAGTTTAAATTCCATGGCTTGCTAATCTTCTTGTATTATTTTTCAGACTATCAAAGAACGATGTTTCATCAAACAGCATATCCCATCTCCTTTTGCTCTTTAGATCACTCAGAATGAGAGTTTTAATCCTTGGATTATCTGTCTGTGACTCTCCACCCCAGTGTGAAGCTGCTGTGAGAAGACATTTATTTGGCTCCTGTATATCCTTTAAATGAAAAATAAAAATCTGTGATGGGAAAATGAGATAATAAGAAAAATAAAAATGTCACACTATAAAAAGTTACACTTTAAGAAGAAAGCAACTTGGCACAATAGTTATTAAAGATTGTCTATATTAATATTTGCTAGATTTTCATATGCTTATTTTCCATCAGGTGCATCACACTCAAAATCCATTCATGATACTTTAAGTCCATAAATTTTTTTATTTGTTTGGCAGAGAAAAAGGAATCTTCCTTTTTCTCTGCCAAACAAGCTAGGCTTTCTCCAGTGAAATGACCATTAATTGTGTGTGTATGTGTGTGTGTGTGTGTGTGTGTGTGTGTGTGAGACCTATCAATGTTTTAATATGAATCAAAATCAAAATTTTTATTTGTTCCCAAATTCCATGAGTTTTCCCTGCCAAAAGCACGTAACTGCGCCCAGCCCCAGACTATGATTTATCTCTCTCGAGGGCTGGCACTCTTTGAATGTGAACTTTAAATTTTCTGTAATATACCTCTTTATGGATTTTTAAATGTAACCTGGCAGTAAAGTTCATGGATTTGTTTCTGTTTCTCTTCTATTATATTTCTTAAGTGTCTAGTTTGGCACCAGTATCACGTTGTTCCTGTTACACAGGCCTTTACAGTACAGCTTTTGTCTGTTATTGTGAATTTTCCCATGTTGCTCTTTTTACTCCAATTGCTTTGGCTACTCTATATCTTTTCTGGTTCCACATAAATTGCAGGGTTGTTTCTCCTACTTCTGAGAAATATGATATTGATATTTGAATAGGGATTGCCATGAATTTATGGATAATTTTTTATAATTTGGCCATTATCATGAAATTATTTTTCAAGTCTATGAACAAGTTGTGCATTTCTATTTATTTTATTTTATTTTATTTTATTTTATTTTATTTTATTTTATTTTATTTTCAGTGCTGAGGATCTAACCTAAGACCTTGCACATTCCAAACAAACACCTTGAGCTAAGCTACATCCAGAGCTCTCTATTTTTTTCATAATTGTTAATATATATTTGGAATCTATCTCCCTGGTTCCTATCATCTGTCTTTTACTTTGCTTTTTATTTATAATTTTGGTTTCACATGTAAGAGAATCCATGTGATATTTAAGCTTGTCTGTCCAATTTATTTCACTGTCCTCAGGTGCAAACATTTTCCTAAAAAAACGATCTATTTTCTTATATCTTTGTTGACTTATTTCTTCAGAGTTATGCATTTTGATGTACAATTCTTTTACATCCTTGGTTATATTGATCCTTAAGTGCTTATATTTTTTAAAAACTCTTTATGTATAGAACTGATTTCTTTTTTACTGAATTCGTAATGAGTATGCAGGAATGTTACAGATTTTTATGTGCAGATTTTGCATCTTGCCACCTTGCTGAATTTGATTGTTAGAACTAAAATTTTCATAGATTTTTTTGTGTTTTTTATGTAAAGAATCATATTGTCTGCATATAGGGATAATTTAACTTATTTTCCTATTAGCGTATTTTTATTTCTTTATCTTGATTGAATACTCTGCCTGAAGTTTCAGTATTATATTAAGCAGAAGTGGTTGGAGTGAATGCCTCAAGTCCCCTCCAAGGCAACATACACTTAAGGCAGAGCTTGGGGAAAGGGGTTCTATGACAAGGGTCTAATAGCTGGCTTGGCACTAGGAAGTGGCGCCTAGTCAGAAGGGGTCACTGGTGGAATAACCAGGAAGAGCAGTGTCTTCTTTCTGGGATCCTTGTTTGCTAACATGATGTGAACAACTTTCTTAGGTCCAGGCCCCCTTGCCATGCTGCAGATCATGCAAGGCCTGATAGTTTCTGATAATCCTTTGAATTTCAGTGTTGTAAGTTTTCTTTTACCTTTTTCATCTCAAGCTTTATTAATTTGGGTCTTTTCTTATTCTTTTGATAAGTTTGACTACATATCAATCTTGCTTAACTTTTATAGAAACTGTGTCATTCTTTCACTGTTTTTTAAATCTAAATTATATTAATTCTAACTCTGTTCTTTATTATGTCTTTACTTCTAGTTTGTTTGGATTGTTGTTAACTTCTTGGAATCCATTGTTGAGTTATTTATTTGAAACTACTATTTTCCTAATGTATCAGCGATAGCTATTTACTTCCCTCTTAGAACTGCTTTCATTGGCTGGAGATTTAGCTCAGCAGTGTAAGCGCTTGCCTGTCTGGCAAATACCATGTCATGAGTCTAGTCCCCAGCACAAAACCAAAAACAAACAAACAAACCAAAACTACTTTCATTATGCCCACAAACTCCTACATATTTTGTTGCTACTGTCATGTAATTCTAAGAATATTACAATTTCTCTCATATTTTTCTGTGCATTATTCAATTTCCATGTGTTTGTGCAATAGTTGTAGATTGCTAAAAATCAAGAGTATTCGGGTGTTGTTAGAGGCAACCTTGTGTAGATAAATGTGAGGTATTTGATATATCATGTAGCTTAATGTTTGCTTTTGATATCTTTTGTCTGGATGATCTTTCTATTTGTGAGCATTGAGTATTGTAGCTCTCCATTATGACTACATGGAGTCTATGTTTGCATGTTAGGTAATGTTCACTTGAAGTAAGTTGCTGTTCTGACACTTAACTGTACATATTTTACAAGTGTTTTCTCATCTTGATGAATTTTTCCTTCACCAGAAACAGTGGCCTTCTGTGACCTTCCTGACAAATTGTAAAGTCAACTTTTTCAGATGTAAACATAGCTATACCTGCCTGCCTTTGATCTTTAGTTGCTGATAAGATTTATTCTTTCTCTTAGACTTCAGGTTGTTGTTTCATGTCTTCTGAAGTATTTTCTGCTATTTTGGCTTTTGGTTGTAAATTGCTCTAATTTACTCATTTTGTGGGAAGTCTTTATTTCTTCTTTGATTCTGAAGGATAATATTATCAGAAATAGCTGTTTAAGTTAGCAATTATTTTATTACATTACTTAAAAATTTTCATGTCAAGTCTTCCTGGATCATAAAGCATCTGTTGAGAAGTTCCTTTTTTTTTTTGTGAGTTTACCTTTAAAAGTGATTTCACATGACTTTATAAAATCTTTTTAAACTTCTACCATTGTTCTGAGTTGTTGGCATTTTGTCTATCATATGTCATGGAGGTGTCACATGATACCTGGTTATCTCTATCTACCTCCTTTACTTGGCTTTCCTATTTATTCTTTAGATGTGGGAAATTTTCTGCAATAATTTCAGAAAACAGAATTTATTTTGTCATTACTATGTTTTCTATGCCCTCTTCTAGGCAAAGAGACTTAATTTTTTTCTTATGAATTTATCCACAAGCTTTTAGATGTTTATTATTCTTTTTTTATCCCTCTGAAACTGTCTGCATGTTCTAAGATCTACAAGTCTTGGTATTCTTTCTTTTGAGTAATCTTGACTACCACCAAGAGTTTAAAGAGATTTGTTTTATTTTGATATATTAATTTTTTTTTAATTTTCAAAAGTTCTACTCTATTCTCCCTTTAGTGAAATAGACTTCTCTCCTGTAATTTTTTCCTTAAGGCATTTATCAGCCCATTTGCATTTTCTTTAGTATCATTGTTCATTTAATTTTCAATTTTTAAAAATTTGTTGTTTGGAATTTCTTCCATTTCTCTACCTGTGAGATCAGTTTTGTTTTGGAGGCATCTTGATGCCTTGTTTTCTCATTAAATTTTTCTTCATTGAAGTTTTCAGATCATTTGAGAACGATATCTTTGCAGTCTTATAGGGATCATTTTAGTAAGTGCTGGGCATTTAAAGTGAATAATTGTCCTGCTTTGTTGGTTAGAATGACTTATCAGGTGAGTTTCCAGATGCAGCTATTTTTAAATTTCCACATGCAGAGGCCCCTGATGTTCTCAGAGTCACCAGCACAGTGTTCACTGTTCTCAGCTTTGCTCCTCTATGTATACATGCCACGGATTCTGCAGCAGTCCCTGCCTTTCCTTCTCTCTCCATCTCTGGCACTCTGATTTGGCTGCAAGGTGTGCTGCAGCTCACGCCTTTCTGTACCCTTCATATTCACAGATCCTAGCTGCCATAGTCCCCAAGGGTCTCTCTGGCTAGCTTATGGCACCACACTCTGGGCCTGGAAGATGAAATCCTGAGCCAGCTCCATCCAGATGCCCTACTGTCACCCTCAGTGCCACTGATTCTAATTCCTCTTTTTTCTCTTAAGTACTTTTCTAGCTCATGTCCCCTCAGGATTGATTGCTAGCCTTTTTTGGTGCAATAAAAGAACAAAATATAAAAGTGGCCTTTATTCTAAGGATATGGAGAGCCGCCCACGAATAACAGAGATCTGGTTTTCTTTGACCAGACCATGGGGTATGGAATACATATAGCCTTTGACTGGGGGTGATGCTTATGGTGGGTATTGATGATGCACAAAGAGCTGATTGGAGTTTCCTTCACGTGCACTGGGAAAGGAGAAAGGAAGTTGTAATAAGGGGAAGGAGGAAGTGACTTCAGGGTAAACATCTGCAATTTAGCCTTCCACTGCCATAATATCCTGTAACTTATTCTAGGGCAAAACTTCATTCCCATCTTTTTACTGTTAGGAAAAGGATGAAGCCTCTCTCTTACTACTTTCTGCTGAAAAGAAGTGCTGATTTTGGGTTCAGCAAGATTGATGGGATGAAGGTTGATGACCCTGTAGAAGCTAGTACCAGGTGTTTCAGCCAGGACAAGGAATTAATCATTGGTGAATGCTCACATCTAAGATTGGAGAAATAAAATAATACAAGGTGCTATGAGGAAGAAGATCACTATCATAATTAAAGGACCCTTATTCCATCAGGGCTATGGTGAGGAAAAATCTGAAAAATAAACATGGAACTCAGAGGGGTGGAGTTATGAGAGGTAATTATTCACCCACCTGCAAGGGTAAAAGTTAAAAGTGTAGGAAGGACTTGTCCTTGTGTTAGGAGTTGGACAGGAAAGAATAACAAGCATGAAAAATATAAAGCCTGATGAATGAATCATGTTTGGGAAATTATAGAGTAGGGGTTGGAAGGGTCATGGCTTTGTCATTATAAGTGGCACTAGATTTTAGGCCTCAGATTTATCTAAACAGCTGAGGGCAGAAAGAACTAAGATAGTTACAGTGAAAATATTAACTAATGTAATGTAAGGGATCAGGAACCAAATAAGGTAACAAAACATGACCTAGCCTGAAAATTTTGTGGCTGTGGTGAGATGGAGATGGGAAATAGGGGATGAGATGACCACTCAGAATGTTTAAAGTCAGGCAAGTTAGGGTTAGGAGAGCACTGCTTAGCGTGAGTGATGTGGGACTAGGATGGCAGTCCAGTGACCTTGATCACTGTTGAGGTTCCGAGGAAGACCAGGTAGGGGTCACTCCATTTTAGTTGTAGTTCTGTTGAGAGATCTGAGGAATAAAGGCTGGACCATTATCTGACTGAATACTCTGAGGTAAACCAGACCTTGGAATGATTTCCTGAAACAGAAGTTTGGTAACTGTATCAACAGTCTCCCTGGTTGTGGGAAAGGCTTTTATGTATCCTGAAAGAGTTTAAACAAAGGTAAGAAGATATTTGAGAGTTTTATGGTAGGGCATGTGTGTACAATCTACCTGTCAGTCCTGACCAGGGTTGTGTCTGAGAAATTGATGAATAGGAAAGGAAGGGGGTGCAATGTGTCCGTGAGAAGAGGTTTTACTAGATATAACAGGTATAAGTTGTTGAGACCTCAGAGTGTCTGGGTCAGTCTACATAAACACAGAGGAATCCTGACAATCAGGATGCAAGGAGGATAGTAAAACAAGGCATTTTTAAGGTCTCAGATTATGCATTGAGTGTTAGAGGGAGTGATATGAGAGAACATAGTACAAGGTTTTGGCACTGCTGGATCAATTGGGGTAACAGCATCATTGATTACCCTAAGGTCTTGTATCAGATTATAAGACCCATTAGACTTCAGTGCCAGGAGAATGGGGGTGAGGGAGCAAGTATTAGAAAATCATTGTCTAAAAGATGCTTGATTATAGGTATAAGTCTGCATAAATGTTTGAGAGCTATAGGATATTGGGGAACACAAGAAAAAATTAAAGGATTCATGAGATGGATTAAAATAGCATGGCATGGGTAGTGCAGGTGGGGTTGACTGTATCTCAAACTATGGGATCGACCAGAGAAGAAGGGAGAGGAGGGGATCATTTTGTGGTGCACTGTGAGGGTGTCTGGAGGACAAGAGCTGTAGGGAGGGAGAAGGTAAAGTAAAAGTTAAGCTTTTGAAGAAGATCTCCACCTAAAATGGGTGTGGGACATGTTGGAATTTCTAGGAAGCTATGGTTAAAAAAGAGAGTCTGGAACCTACATGGAATAGGTGCTGTCTGCAAAGGCTGTATAGGCTGGCCATCAACACCACCTACAGAAACTGAGGACTTGTAATACAACAGCCTGAAAACTTAGGAAGAACACTGTATATGGTCTCTATATCCACAAATACAGAGAATGCCTTATCTGAGACCTCCAGTGGGACTTGGGGCTCTGATAAGGATACCTTAATGGGGTGCTATGGGCCCCAAGCCCCATCAGTCTTCAGCAGCAAGTCTAAGTAGTTCATCCAGAAATGAATGCAGCGGTGATGAGATCTCCTGTGAGGGCAAGGATTTAGAGGGTGGCTTACCTGCTCTCTGGTGGCTAAGACTGTCACTCTTCCAATGACCCTTGAGATTGCAGAAGGGGCATTCTCTTGCCCAGCGTCCTTTTTGTCGCACTTGAAACATGGTCTGGGATGGGCTCAGACAG
Organism: Cavia porcellus; assembly: GCF_034190915.1. Lineage (NCBI taxonomy): Eukaryota > Metazoa > Chordata > Mammalia > Rodentia > Caviidae > Cavia > Cavia porcellus. Next base: position 17,783,567 of record NW_026947507.1, read on the forward strand.
CTCCACCTTGTCTTGATTTACCTGTCTTTGAGCTCCTAGTGTCACTGCTAAAAAATAAGATTGTTATTTTTTCTTTTAATTTTTATCTCTGTGATTGAAAACATGAAAAGCCATATTAAGAAGGTCCCCCTGTCGGATTTGAGGGCCAAGCGTAGCCTTTTTTCTTGGGATCTGACCCACAGCAGGACTTATCTGTCTTTTCCATAGTCACAAGACATCTGATTCTCTGTGCTGGCTATTTTGAGGCCCTAGCCCTGTCTGACTGCCTATAATATTTTTAAATGACTTAGTTGCCTGTAGCATTTTTCTCTGAAGAAGTAACCCAAACTTCCATAAGGGATAATGGTCAGAGACCAATCTGACGGGGGTTAAAGTTGTTGAACAGCAGTCAGGGGTACCCTATATATCCTTTAACTAGTGGCCCTCAGTAGAGAGCATGCATTTTCAACTTGGGTAGGTACACAGCTTTAAGTTGAAAGGAGACAAAGGCAGAGAATTAATTAAGTATGCAGGTGTCAAATAAAAGAATCAACAGGGCATTTATGAGCATAATTTGAGTAATGGTTCCCCATAAGGAGGATAAAGATAAGGTCCAGGGAATTTTAAAAACTGACATATCATTCATTTGTCATACACATATTTAGGTTTTACAGTTTTATAAGTGGCTCCTGGGCTTTTAGAATGTCTAATGCCATCTGATTTTTGGAGTACGGCCTGTTTTATTAATTTTACCTTTGTATTTAGGAAAGAGATCAGCTGTGGTGTCATTTAAGGCCAGTTGAGTATAATTAATTATGGCCCCAATATGCATTATATAACCTTTTTCTGGAAAAGGTCTGGTGGATCCCAGTAAAAAGAATCTAAAAAGAATTTAGTATATTTGTTATGATGCCTTTTTGTTTGGCATCTTTTCAGCAAGAATAAACTTTAATCAAATCATGCATAATCAAAGTATAAAATATGTTTAATCAAAGCATGAGTAGTAGGGCTGATGGTTAAGTTTATAAACTGCTTTTAGATTATAACAATTGTAACTCATTTGTTCTTAGGTCCTTTTGTTGATGGACATTACATAAAATTTTGTTTAAAAATTATCATTTGACCAATGACTTCATACTGATTTGATCTGAACTTCTTGGCTGGAGCACAAGAAAAAGGCAGATGTATGGATCTGAAAATAAATATTTATCATCAGACACATCCCACTTTTATATTTGAAGGCATGAATACACCATCAGATCAGCAACAATAAATTGTCTTAATCATATGAACTTTAGTTGGGGTGTCTCCCATAAAGCTATGGAGATTATTGGGGCCTCCAATTAATGAGCAAGTGCTGGTTAAAGTTACCCAGTGCCCAATTTCTTATTCATCAGTTGAAGTCCTGTCCAATGTCTCCTTACCCCATGGGATTTTATTTAACCAATTCTAGCATCATTTTGACCAGCTGGAAACCTAGGTGGAAGCATGTTTTTTAAATCTATAACCCAAAGAAATCTTGATTAAATGGTCTGAAAATGCAAAAAAAAAAAAAAAAAGAAAAGAAAAAGAAAAGAAAAGGTAAAACGATTTTTATTGTTGAGCTCAAATAAAAAAGAAAACCATTTACAAAGCAGGCAAATGGACAAACATGGACAGATAATCTGTATAGTATAAACAGACTGGACACACAGAAAACAGATATATAGATTGACAAATATCTTACAAACTCAGAGTGCGTTCAAATATATCTGGTATTTTGAACTGTACTACAGAGACTATTGTGATCCTTTTTGTAGATTAATTAATGGAGATCTCTTGAAATAAGAATAGAAGGCAAGGAACCTAATTTATGGTTACTCTGAGATAGGTGGGTGAGGGGAAAATAACATAAATACAAACTAGTCTCAGATTGTTTCTGAAGCTAGAATAGGGACTGAGGCTGAGAAGGACGTGGAGTGTGTGGTGTAGATGGCCACCAAGCAGCCAACTGCCCAGCACGCATCTGTGTCTATGGGCAATTATCAAGTGATTGACTATAAAACAGCTGCTGGTCACCATGTGACAGGGAAACACAAGATGGCGACTGAATACTTTGAGTCACACAACTAGATGGCTGTTGCTGGTCCCCTGATGAGGGACCACAAGATGGCAGTACAGTGTCACGCGGCAGAGGGCCACAAGATGGCACCTGTCCTCCATGCGAGCTGCAGCAAGTTGGCTGCTGAGAACCATGTGTCCTGCTAGGTGAGTGAAATGCACAAGGCCAAGTATGGCGAACCAGACGGGAAAATGATGAGGCAGGAGAAGGGGACAAAAAAGGAGAACCATTTGATGGAATAGATGGCTCAGGTGGAGGGGATCAAGAAATCTGAGACTGGGGAGAGAAACTAAAGGGAAGGACTAGAGGCCACTGGGAGTGAAGAAGGGGGAAGGATGGCACAGGGTGCAAGGAAACCTCGGGCTGAGACAGTTACAGGGTTTGGTCTTGGAGACAGGGGGAGGAGCCATAAAAACAAGAGCCACATCATCTAAGCTGTCTGATGGGGAGGGAGGGAGAGTTCCTGGTGGAGCAGAATGAGCCAGAAGCATCTAGGCCATTATACAAGACAGACTGACAGAAGGAAGCATCCTCAAAGTGAAAAAGGCCTAAAAATGAAGAGTTCCTACCAACTTGCTGCCATTGTGACAAAAGCATCAATAAACTATCTGCTTTTGTTTTTTTATGGCCTTCTTGAGGCCAAGAGCACCAAGGTTATAAACCACGCACCTCAGAGATTTGTTTTTCGGGGGACAGGAAATGGACCCCATGACTCAATTATAAGTGAGCGGAGAGAATAACTTTGCTTTGGGACATAAGAGCTTTAGCTCTCCCCACAAGGAACGTGGAAGATGTTCTAGATCACACTATCAAAAAAAAGTCATGTGTTTTGAAAGTGTGACACAGAAAGTCACATCACCCATTCTCTTTGGATTTTACCTAAGTGTCTGGCGCAAAGTCCCAGGTAACACAAATAACAGTTTGCCTCAGGCTGTGTGGCCTAAGGACCATAAAAACTGCTAATCTCTGTCCAGGGATGGGAAGGATAGGTTTTCTAACACAAACTTGCGAATTTTAGAATGGAAACAGAAAACCCTGACAGCAGCTCACCTGTGATGAGTTAGGAGGGTCACTGTTGCATAAGGGTTAGTGGCGGCAAAGAAACAGTCCCGAAGGGAAAATAATGGTGATTCATGGCAGGGTAGCTCAAACTGGGAGTGGCTCCCAGGATCTAATGCATTCTGCCATCTGAGTCAGGGCACCATTATGTTAGCATTTTTCAGTGCAATAAAAGAGCAAAATATAAAAGTAAAAATGGCCTTTATTCTAAGGATGTGGAGAAGAGCCCACGACCGACAGAGGTCTGGCTTTCTCTAACTGGAACATGGGGTATGGGATATATCTATATCTATCTATATGCATATCTATATCTATATCTATCTATATCTATGACCAGGGGTTGTGCTTAGGGTGAGCATTGATGATGCACAAGGAGCGCTGATTGGTATTTACTCCACCTGCAGTTGGAAAGGAAAAAGGAACTTTTAATAGGGAAAGGAGGAAGTGACCGCAGGGTAAAGACCCCAGATTCAGCCTTCCACCACCAAAATATCCCGTAATTTATTCTAGGGCAAAACTCTTTCATTGATCTTCTATCTATTCATATATCCATTGTGAGCATTAAAAAGAAACTAAAGAGATAAGCAAAAATATTATCATATGTGTATGAAAGGTTTACGTGATTTCTAAAATATACACATACATACATATATGAAAAAATATACCTTGCAATTATCTTTTACTTTCTAGATTCCTCTTCTGAATGTATTATGAAATCAAAGTTGCCCTGTAAAACCAACATTACCTCTCCTTTGGAGATAAAGTAAAATGAAACAAAACAAAAAATAAATAAAAAGAAAAACAAACAAAACTCCTAGATTTTCAACATCAAATGACAAGCAGTGGGTAAAGAGAAAATTTTGGAATTCATCATTTATAAGCCAGCATCTACTTAAAAAAATAAATACACAGAACTCATAATTTGTACTCTGATTTTGCATGATAAATCTGAAAAACTACAGTTGGTGACTATTAACTAAAATTTGTAAGAATTTGACATCAAGATATTGGAGATATTCTGATTTTCCAAAATAATGTGGATTCTCAAAAATTAATTTTTCCTTCCATGTAGCTAAATATTTTGAAGCTTTGCAATTTTCCCATCATAGAAAAAGGAATTTAGAAATATATTTCTTGACGTTTCATTCCAATGGGAATTTCATGCAAAAGTAATATTTAACAGCAGGCTGGGAAGAAGACTCATTGCCTTGTCAAATACCAGTTACAAAATTAGACACAGGCTTAAAGGGAACAAATGGTTTTGAAGTTGATCGTTTGTCTAAACTTTATTAAAATTTCCATGAAAAAGTAATGATATTAATTGATGTATTGTCATGAATTCAGAACAAAAAACAAAATGAAAGGGTGATAGATTATTTTATATTAAAAACTAATATTACCAATAGCTAATGCTATATGAAAAATGAAAAATATTTAGATAAGTTAAACAGATGTTACACATCTATAACTACTTCAAACTGAAAGAGAAATCTAACAGAAATACGTACGTGAAAATTTAAAATCATAAACTTTCCCAGGACGAGGTCTTATTAACAAAATATTGTTCCAGCTAAAATTGTTATCATTGCTTTATTTATCAGTAAACAATACTTACATGTGTTTTTCTCAGTGAATAATTTAGAATGTAAATCGTGGGTAATTAAATAATTTCTGTATATTTTAAAAACTGTTCTAGTTAAAATGCTGATATATTTCTAGACTTGTTTGCGGGGATGAATCCCCTCCCCGGGATCTAGAGTTATTTAGATTGCTACATTCTTTCCCTGTGTTTTTTCTTCAGTCTCTCCACTTTGCCTTTGACTTCAAACTTTCCTTGTGGCTCTTTTGGCTGCAGAGATCTTCTCTGTTTTCAGTTGTCACTGGTTTTCAGGTGTATTGATTCTGGGTCCATTTTGGGTTTTCATTACTGAAAGATGCTATGTGACCTAACACTGTGATTAAGTATGTTTTTTTAATGTATTTATTTCAATGTTTTTGTTTTTACTGTCGTTATAGGGATATCAACAAGTGAAGACTCATTGCAATGGTTAATGTGGGAGTAAGATTCTATTTTTTCTAATATATTATTTTAGAAATCAGGACACTGATGGATTGTATAGAGAATAAAGAAATGTCTCTTAAGGTTTAAAATACATGAAATAGAAAAATTCCTACATAGCTTAGAGATGGGCCATCATGATCTGCCATTTTAAATATAGTTTCAATTATTCCTACAATATTATGGCTATGGAATATTAATAATGATATAATTAAGTACCACAATGGACTCTTAACTGAGGAAATGTAAATCCTTGTCCTTAAGCCACTAGGAGAAAAATGTTCAATCATCAAGTTGAGAGCATTTGACATACTCTCTCAAATATGTCAAACAATATTGTAAATTAGATTTCCTTTTAATCATACCATAACTACTTTTAAAGTTTGTCATGTATGTCTAGTAAGATTTGCATGAAAACACTGCAATTCTTATGTTATTCAGTTTGCTAATTTAAAATTACTTTTTGTGTTGAACAAAAAGATCTTTATTTTTGAAATTCTTATTATATAAACTTTACAGATTAACTTTAGCATCAATGCAGTTCTCTTGAAGCCTCTTGTGTCTTTTTCTTAGAATATCATTTTAATTTCAAGGATATGTTTGCATCAATTAGGTATTAGATTTGGCTGAATCAGAATGATTTGAATTAAGACACACATGTGCACACACACACACAGGATAAAAGAGCTTCACAGTGTCTTTTATTGTTAACACACGGTTTCATTCTAATACCAATATAACCATTCAAATTCCTGTATCACATCACTTTTTCAAAAAAAAAAAAAGGGAAAAAAATTGGAAAGTTGGTGATGTATGTTCTTAGGAGAGTAAAAGATGTTTGGGAAGTACTCAAATATCACTTTACATTACAATGGTTAGAATCATTACATAGAATCCCAGTTATACAAAAGTAAGGTTAAAAGTCTTTTCTCGGGGCAAAAGAGAATTGTCCAATTAAACATTTGTGTACAGTGTTACAAGAAATTTTGGAATAGGATAATTAGCTGTCTCTGTCACACCTCACTCTTTAAAAATCAAATCTATTCCTGTATCTTTCTCTTCACAGAGAAGTCACATAGTTCTTTCTTATTAAATCATCCACCTCAGGTTCTCTGGCTGTTGCACATTCTTCTCTATCGTCTGATTAGATTTAACTGAATTTTTAATTAATAAAGTTTATTGATACCCTTTAGGTATATATAATGATTACATGCATAATAGTAAATTTGTACCTGTATATGATATAATTTAATTCTTTCTTTTCCCATTCTCTTATGCTTATCCTTCTTCAGCTCCACTTCCCCTCCTTATTTACAAAAGTTTTAGTTTTGCTTCTTTTCTTATTTTTAAATGGATGCACCTTGAGATTATACTCTTAAGTGAAACAAATAGGGCGTGCAAGTGTAAATACTGCATTATTTCTCTGGTGTGAGCAACCAAAAGTATAAATAAGGACTCAAATGTGTGATAGATATTGTGAAATAGTAAGAAAATGTTAAATGTTAATGGGAACAAGGGAGGGAGAACGTGGAAAGTAAGGAATGGAAAACTAATTTAAAAATAGTTGGGTACAGTAATTTGGGCACTGTTTTCTCATTATAACTATACAATGGTTTGGTTGGAATAAGTAAATTAATTACAATATACCTTTTGAAGAAACAAAATTGCATCATCATTGGAGCAAGTAACATCTAGCTATTATCGTATTTTGTGGGGCTAGAATATAAAGAATTTTGCCTAAGGTAAGGAAACAAATTTCCTACCTTGCCCACTTGTCATGCCTGATAAGTTTTCCGGCTATCCTCCATGCCCGTTGTCTATTGAATTTGTGAAGAAGCCATTTTTTTATTATTATTTGTAGCCATTTTGAAATCCACGGATTATGTACAGCTATTTGTTTGATGGCAGTTTAGAGCAAAACACACATAGGCTCCTGAAAATTCACAGGCTTCTGCAGCCTCTTCAAATTTTTTTCATAGGAATAAAAGTTTGTTTTCAAGCTATTAGCTTTTGGCCAGTTTCCTGTGTAAATAACCCCAGACAGAGAGTCCATCTGGACATAGAAATTAAACCTGAGCAATCTCACCTTTTATAGAGATACTATTCTTAGTGCTTTGTCCTTCAAACTCTCAGGGATGACAGGAAACTACATTTGGACCGTTAAAATATTTACCTGTCACCACCATATCTTTCAAATGGTATTGTTACTGTAAGTTTCATAGTCTTTTAGTTCTTAATCCTTTGTACATATTTTTATCACAACATAACCTAAAATAATTAACTAACACTTGGAATTCTGTAAACCAATGTCATTGTGTCTAGGTGAAGGAACTAACTATGTCCTTTGATATAAAAGACTTAATTTTTACTGCAACTGTACTGTTTTAAATGGCTATAGGTCATGCTTGAATCACAATGGCTTTTTCAACAACCATTAATTAGTTAAATAGCTGTTTTCTGTCAATCTGGTCTTTGTCAATATATCTACATTCACATGATTAGTGTTATTAGAAATGCGATATAATTTTACAACATTAATGCAGTTTTATTGGATTTTCAAACGAAAGTTGAACACAAAATACAGGTTCTCAATCTAATTAAAAAAAAGAAAAACATAAATGTAAATAGAGATCAGACTTTTATCAAGCCAATACTTACTAGGATTATTTACAACTCCAAAACTAATTAAGAATGTTATATTTTATATATATAGAATTTTATCTCATATATATATATATATATACATATTTAGATTGCAATTAAATTCACTTTCTTTTTAGTATTTGTTGTACTTCAAACACTTAAGGTTGACATTATCAAGATGTTTTCTTTTCTAAAGTTTAATAATATTAGATGCATTGTGAGCATTTTGAAAAATGAAACAAAGTTATTAGAGTGAACTAAATATATCACAATCTTTTACAGAAGTGCTGCAGTATGAAAAACAGGATATATTTTATATGTAAATAAATGCTATTTAGATCTATGTTTTTCATTCTCCAGTGATAGTAGACTCTTCTGATTGATGGCTTTATGTAAATAAACCCTTGGACTTTGAGATACTGCTGAATGTTAGAAATCACAAAGCAACTGAGCAGTGGAGCTTTGGAGGAGCCCTACGTAGGTGTGGTGAATGGGGTAATATTTATATATAAAACTCTATTTCTTCTACATTTTTAATAAACTTCATGAAACTTTATTGGTCAATACTTAGAGATATTTTCAGCGCTATGTTTAACACAATATACTTCTACATATGGATGCAATACACATATTATCATATAATTAAAAGAAAAGTTCACATTACTTACCAAAGTTTGAAAATGTGCCCACATTTTCCCAAGACTTTGCAGAACAGTGCACAATATTTGTTTTATATTTGACATAAATCAAATAATTTGCTTCCCTGTAGTCCTAGACATACATGATGAATGAGACAGATATTTCCAATGCCAAAACTTTGTGATTTTCACTTTTAGAATTTGATTTTATTTATACAATTATCAATTCAGAATTTAATTAGAAGATCTCATGAGATATTATTATCATTGGTTAGCTCTATATCTGTAAACTGTATGTTAGGAAGGTCACAATGACAAGAAACAACGTCTAGTGGATTTAAGAGAAATTAGAAGAGACAATATCTTGCAGATGAGAGAAAATAATTTCAGAAATAACTATGAATTTTTATAAAAAATACTGCCAAAAATTTTGTAGTTGCTGTTATTTTTAGTTTTTTTTTTTTTCTCTCTTTTTATTTGAAGGGTGGGTTGGGGTAAGGCAGACTCTCACTTCATAGTTCACAGTGGCCTTAACATGATTATGTATCTCAGGCTAGCCTCAAACTCTTGGGAATTCTCTTGATTTAGGCTTCTTGACAGCTGGGATTATATGCATGTGCCAAAAAACTGGCTGTTACTGTTTTGCAGTCTATTTTCTTGTTGTGTAAAAAACTAGTAGCACATTTGTATATTCCTAAGAAAAATATGAACCAAAATTTAAAGTCCATAAGGGTGGAAAATTGATAAGAAAGATAGTTAACTAGAGAGTGCATGAGATCCAAAATATAGGTGGATGATTTTTTTGGTGAAATAAATTTTGTAATAAGTTTTCTGAGTCTAGTGTATGAATGTGGTACATATATTCACGTTAATCATATCTGCAGAATGTGTTATCAAATGTTTCAGTTATAATAACCAAGGATAACTCAAAGTCGTATCCTGAAGTTAAGGAGTAGGAAGGAGGGTTATATGTTGGAAGTAAGAAATTATGAGCCATCTTGGAGAGTTGGAGAAGATAAATCTGCATCTCATCATCTTAAGATCACCAAAGAAATATCTGTATGTAGAAACGGGAGACATGTAGGCATAACCAACAAGAGATGCTTTTGCTAAGTGAATTTTCACAGTAAGGAAAAAATGTCAAAATAATAAATACATATAAAATATTGATCGATCATGATACCTACTAATAAAACAGAAGGTATCAGTGAAAATGTCATACACTTTGAAGCTCATATAGGGTAGAATCACAGGCATAGCCTGAGTATTAAGGGAAAGAATTTCAAATGTTAGAGGCAAAGTTCATAAAATGTGATGAATAAATTTGAGAAAAGGAAAGTTTGCAGACATTTGTACTTCCACTGTTTTGGGGGAATTGTTTAGTGAAATATAGAATAAGAGCATTGAAAGAAAAGACTCTTTTGAAGCCATTGTACTGAGCAATCTACATTTAGTCTTCAATTTATTATGGCTCTACTTAATGTCTTTTTTTACACTTTACTGTTATGTAAAAACTTCAATAGAAATAATACTTTGGATTTTGATCTTTCCTTGGGCCAGTACAGATGGTGGGTAGAGTGGCAAGCCAGTACTCCAGGATACCCGGATACAGACAGGTAAACTATCCAGATTCTGTAATAGTGGTAGAGGCTTTGTGGGGCATGTGTTACTTTTTTTTTTTTAAGAGAAAAGATGTAAATGAATGAGTTTATTTTATAAACTAAAACCTTGATATTCAGGTTTAATTGCAGTATTGGCTCTCTGTGAAATATAAGTGAATACTTGATTGTAGTTTGGGCACTCATTTCTAAAAGGTTTGCCGTCACTCTTCTATAGTGAACCATGCTGCCAAGTTGTTCAGTAGAATAGGCATTTTCAATTTATAGTATTTTCAACTTATGATAGATTTATTGGCATATAAGACTATTGTAAGTAGATGAATGCGAATGATAGATGCATATAGAAATTCCAAAAACAATTAGAAAAAAGTTATTTGTCAAGAAATTTACAGTGAAGTAGAAACTGATGTTATATAAAACTTAGGGTAAACAGTCCATTTATTGGGAAGTCCCAACAATTTACTTCCATAATTAATTAATATATAATCATTGTATTATCTTTGAACTTTGCTATTTTATATGAACTTTGTAGCTGGAATTATTTTTAGGGAAATAGGAAAAATGTTCTCAAGAATGTCTATTAAAAAGAGAAGACAGCTCTTGTACACCTAAAGCCAAAGATTTAAGATATTTTGGTTGCATTTTGGAGACAGCTTTGAGAAGAGTATGCAGGAATATTGACCTTTATAGCAGAGCTTAGATTTCCTGTAACAAGAACATCAACAAATATCCACAGAAAATGAGGAAGATAAAGTAGATTTTGCAGTTGATGACCCATAAATTTTAGAAGGCATTGCAGACAGATTTTAGGAAGAAGAGGAAGTGATGATAATGAGATATTTAGATCACTTATGGGGAGGGCCATGCCAAAGTGCTTGAGACATTTTACAGGCAAGGCTGTGTGTGTTGGAAGACAGAGTGCGCAGAAGTCTGGAGGTCACTAATGAATTTCCTTTGGGAAACCAATTTGTAACCAACGTGTTGTTTTAGCTGAGAAAATGCTACTGTAAGGACTCTGGATAAAGGAAAAATGATTTACTATTTTTAAGAAACAACGAAAAGGCGATGTAAAATAGAGATGTTAGATAATATAAGAAAAGTAGTTCATGGCTAAATTATATAGAAAACACTATGTAAAGAGAGTTGGATTTGTTTGAGAGTCAGATGAATAATTTTGGAGAATTTCAAGCAGATAAATGTCTTTTGTCTAACTTAGGTTTTGAGACACTAACTTGGATTTTAGGCAGAGATGGGTTATATAAATATCCAGACAAATAAAATGGAAGCTTAGAAAATGTACACATAGTAAAGGTATTAAGAATTCACAGGATTTTGCAAATGCTTTGAAATGAGAACCAAACTGATTTTTGGTGGGATATGCATACTTTTAAAGAACAGAAAAGTGTCAGAAGAAAATTAATATCCTTTATCTTTCCCACTGGCAATTTCCACTTCCTAAGAAGAAGGCTGGTGGTGAAATTTTGTCTTTGTGAGAACAAGTCAAGAGATCTGTCTTTAAAATATTGTATTGAAAGGTATGTTAGACATGTAACTTGAGATGCTGAAAAGAAGTTGATTTTACATGTTCAGGGGAGAAGTCAGAGGTAAAAGTTTAAAGTACATATTTTATTTATTTTACTGCTTATATTTTTCTACAGTATACCATACTTTTACTGCTAGCTTTAGTCAACACTAACTCTTCTTGAATATTTTAATGTTATAAGTAATTGTTTCAGCTTTCATAACTATGCCTTGTACTTTTCACAACCTAAAATTATATATTCCTTCTGTTTCTAATGCTATGAATATTTGCCATTTCTCTTTGGTGTACTTCCCATTTACTTTCTCTGTTCATTCAATTTCTCTCTCATTTTGCTATTCAGTTGATTATTAAGCTTCACTACAATATAAATCTAATTTTAAAATCATTAATAAGCAACTTACTGACGTACTGTCCTCTTTAATCACTCTTATTACTTGCATGTATTTTAATATCTTTGTCTGTTGCTTTAAACATTAACATTATTTTATTCTTTATTGAAATGATTTCTTGTATTTATGGCATTATCTTTTTAAAAAATTTGTTGTATTTTTGGTTTTCTGCCAAATTAGGTATTTTAGATACTTTTTTGTTTGCTGAGGCAAAATATCCAACACCTAAAGTTAAAGAAGCAAAGATTTATTTAGCTCACAGTTCATAGAAATTTCAGTCCATATTTGGCTGTCTCCAAGGTTGACATCAGAAAAGAGCATCTCAAAGGAGAAATAGTTCATGGTGGGCAGAAGGCAGGAAAGCATTGAAGTAGTGAAGAAACAGCAGTAACAACAGCAGCCCTCTTTCTGTACCTTATAATCTATCCAGGCTTCATAATGTTAGGGTGGGTAAACTCACACTAAGTATGGACGTTCCCATTATCCACACTTAAACCAATCAGTGAATTAATATGATAATCTCACACACACTTAATTTTACTATCATACACTCTTCATTTAGCCACCTCCTAAAAGTCCCACCTATGAGCACATGGAGCTTTTAGGGGCCACCTAGTCAAGCCATAGCATGTGGAATCAGTAGCCTGTTTCATAAGTGCTGCATAAGCTTATTGTACCTGTCTCTGTCTTTTATTCTTGACGTAGAAATTTTCATTCATACAGTACCTCCCATACTTTTAACCTCCCATACTTTTTGTTTAAAAGCCTGATCCTTTTTACTTCTCACAGGAAGATGTCTAACATTTCATGTAAGAAATTAAGGCAAAGGATCTAGTTAGCCTTGGTACTTCTCTAAATAAACTGCTTATATTTCATACCTAGTCTGAGGTTTGTCACACTTTCATTCACAGCAACTCTCACACTAAAAGGAGTTTGTCCAAAAATGAGATCACCTCTAAAATTTAGAATCAGTCTCTCTACAGTTCATCTGCCAAACAGTTTAACCATGTTATCACCATATCAGAAATGAGGCATAAATTCTATCAGCTCCAACTTTCAAATGAGAATATTCTCCAAAACAGACTAAATAATTATATTAAGACTATAATTTAAAATAGTTGAACTGGAGTCCAATCCTAGAGAGACTATCAATAAAGTTTATGTCTAATAGAGCATGATTTACTATGAAGACTAACTTGAGACTCCAATATATGGACCATTTATAATCTGAAATCTGAGTTCTACTTCTTTGTCTATTTTGGTCTTCATTCAGAAATAACCCTTTTCCCTCTACCTCTCTTTTTTTGGTATTGCTGGATTGTCTTTGGATACATTTAGTGTCTTCCAAAATTTAGAGAATAAAGAAGTATTATGAAGAAAATAATTTTAGCAAATTATAATTTTATATTTATATATAATATATTAAAAAAGTTCATAGATTTCATTAGATCTTAATAATATTATAAATCACAAAAGTTATTATATAGGAAATATTGTTTTGGCATATTCATATCTTCTCATATGAAAAAACAGAGGAAACTTAAACTGCACACAGATCCAAATACATGAAATAAAAAGTAAATATTTTCAGTTGAATTGTTTATTTAAAGATTTTGTTGGTATGGGGATTTAGCTCAGTGGCTCAAGTGCTTGCCTAGTAAGCATGAGTTCAATTCCTAGTACAAAAAAAAAAAAGAATTTGTCAATGGAAATAACAGTAGAGATATCAGTAAAATTACTGTTATGCTAAATCTTACATATTAGCCAAAATATGGAAGTACAACAAACATTTCTCAAAAAATATAGCATTATTTTCAAAACACACAAAACAGCTCTGTTAACATACTATTCTAAATCAAGCCATAACTAATGACACTTTGAGAGAGATGTATTTTTCTATATTGAGGTGTTTTGTAAATGAAAAGCTATTTAAGTACTAAAATCAATTGAGTTTATAATACCATGCTTTCTGATGAGAATAGTGCACAAAAATGCCTGCAAGTTGCTTGTTACAAGGGCTAAATGAGATTGTACCTATGGTTATTATCAGCTCATACATTCATCATTATAAACCGCTTCATTTTTATTTTATTATATTGATTCACCTTAGCACCCAAGACAGTTTGTACACCTACAAATTTCAGAAAACATTGATTTACCTAAATTATTCAATAGCTTACTATATGGCTATTATGTCATTTAACATTTTAGATGATCAATACAACTTTTTTTAATTGCTTGTCACATACCTAAAGTATCTCAAATGTGCTTTGTTGTAATCGTTAATTTGCACTATGTTGATGACACATTTATAAATCAACTCATTTAAAACAATAAACTAGCATATGTGGGGGGGAAGTACTTTGATATGAAATGAATAATTTAAACTACTTGGGTTATAAAACACTGCAGAATACTTTATTAAGTTTATGATAATTTTATTTCTCAAACAACTAAAAGGTAGGCTGCAGTGTTTTGTGGGCATTACATACATGATTTTCCCATTTTCAACTCTTCATCAGTACAATAGATAATAAGCTAAGTAACCTCAGAGTAATATTTTCTATTTTGAAAATCTTCTGTAGGGAATTTTAACTAAATGACAATAGAACCATTGTAACTTTGGCAAAATATATCTTTCAGAGGGTAATTGATTTCTTTATTAGAAAAATTGCAAAAGTTCATTGAAATTATAGAAATAAACTTAGAGAGGATGATAATTTTCTAAAGATGTTAACTAACCTGCCAATAGTACCTCCGTTTGAATCACTCTCAAAGAGCTATTGTGAACTTAGTACTCATTTTCTTCTATTAAAAAAAGGCATATTAGGGCAGAGATTTATGCTTGTTTTGTTCATTTTACTGTGACCATAGCATCTCTGACACTGATGATACAGAACAGGTGCTCAGTAAATATGTATTGAGTGAGACATGAATAAAAGTATAATTTTACTAGTGTTTTTATTTAATTATAATACTGACATGGGCTAATTTATGAACTGACATTTGTGTTTTCACTAAATGTGTTTGTTTACTCTAACTGAAGTAATATTAAATTGAATAAAATATGTCCCGTAAACTTGACAGGATTCTTTTCGTGTGTGTAAGCCCAGTTCAGGAGGATGCAGCAATTATAATACATTAAAGCTGAATATGAAGTTGAATCTTGTGAAAAGATTATATATACTATGTAGAATGAAAAGAAATACAGCAAATTTCTAAGAGACATTTACAGTCAAGTGAGATCACAAGGTCAGAAAAGCAAACACGATTTAAATTTTGAAGAATTATTTGCGCACACATAAAAACTACTGTGTTCCAGGACTTTTCAACTGATTCTGATATTACGAGGTATTAGAAAAGCTTAGTATCGCTCACTTTAAGTACACAAATATTGTACCTTGGGATTACTGTAATGACTGTTGTAAGCATCTTTATTTGTAGCAGTTGCACTTCATATTTCTAATGATTTCTTTGATGCATTCCTTCATTAATGGCATGATATATGTGAGAGTTATATTCTAACTTGTTGATATGAGGAAACCAAAGAAATATTTTATAAGAAGCAGCAAAATACATAAAATACGTATGCATAAAATTTGTAAATATGTATATTTTTATATGTACAACATGTGTCTTCTGTCTACTTTTTACTTCATAGGATTTAAAGAACTTTTCTGGGTGAACATGTATTGATATTTTGGATTAAATGTTTACTAAGTGCTGCGTTCATCACTTCATTTGGCAATAATTTTCTCCAAATCTGTACTGAAATTTTTTATGTCTTAGAGTTTGGAACACAAAATTAAACAAAATTCTTAATATAAATTAGTAAATTTCATTTAATCTTTATCAGAGCATTTTCCAGCATTACTGTTTGATTTACTATTATTGTAATATTCAAAAGAAATCAATTTTTAAATAAAAAAATGAAATTTCATCTCTGTCCTCTAAATTGGTTCCATCCACATTTCATATTCATAGTTTATCTAAAATATAAAATAATTTAAAACTAATTGGATTAAAAACTAAAATTATTAAAGAAATATTTCTTGAAAACAGCACATGTAAACAGGATATCAAAAATAATTTTATCTAATAGAAATAAATTCTAAAGTCAAGACCTGTGATTTGAGTAGAGCTACAATGTGCATTTGAGAGAAAAGGAAAACATGGATTGGTTGATTCTGTATACTCAAAGCATTGTCTTCACGACTTCAGAAGTTTTTGAACCAGAAACATATTCTGTATTCACATTATGTAGTGTTTTGTGTTCTCAATTTAATATGAATTATTATAATTGTTGTCATCTTTCTAGTGTCATGTACCTATAATTTATGGCTGATAAAAAGTTTTCTATTGCATGTTGTAAATTGAGTCAAATTTATTTACACTGTAGACCCTCTCCTCATGTTCCTAGGCAGAATTAGCCCAACATTTGGTTAGGTTAGACACCACTTATAATTTAATTTTAGTTTAAATTTTTCCTTAGAAAGTCACAATCGAATTTAAGTAAATTCTGTTGCTTAACTATGTAATATGTCTTTATTACACAGGTCTGATTCAATTTATCTATCTATTGCATATTTACAGTCCTCAATAGACTTATGGACCAGTATTTTACCTTGTATATTACCTTTCTACAATAATTGTGGATGTATAGAAAAATCACTGCTTATTAATTGTTGAATAATTATTTGAATATTATTACCTACAATGACTTGAGTTTAAATATATCTAAATAATTTTGTAATTCACCTTGATGCTACGTTTGTCAATCTCTAAACAAGGTAAGACAAATTTATTACTGTTTCTGCTTACATTTACTCCTTAAAATCAATTTGATTTATAACCATTGAAAATGTCTTTCTAAAAAGGAAGTTAAAGTAAGTCAGTCTGAAAATTTTCCATTGAATATACTAAAAAGGAAGTAATCTACAAGGCCTGTATGGACATTCTTATGTTAATTACCTCCTATTGTCAGCACTCATCTCTATCACCTTAATTCAAATAAGATACACTTCATCCTCACTGATTTTCTAGTAAGCTTTTTAGGCATAAGATGATTTCTATCAAAAGGACAGTATTAGATATTTCAATTCAAACTTCCAGAACCAACAGAACAACAACTGAATAGTTCATGTCATATAGAAATTTTCTGTATAACAGATTTTCATAGGCAGAATATCTTTAATTTGTTGATATGATGTTGCATCACATAAGGCTTTGCTTTGTTTCCATGGTATGGGCTAGACAATCAGCCCCAGAGACAGATTCCTAAAGAAATAAACAAGAAAATAAACTTAAGTTGCAGTAATGTACCAATAAACTCACTGACTGAAAATATTGTAAGTCTAACCTGTTTAACATAATCTACCAAACTTCATAGTTTAGTAACACAGTGTAGTGAACTGGTTGTTTCAATCAGTGGTTTATTGGAATTGCAAATTATCACTATTGCCACTGTACAGTCGTGAAAGAATCATACTGCATATTGTTAGCTCATGCAAAGGTCAAAACACAAACTGGAAAATATGGCTTCCATAAACAGGCACAATTTTCACAGGTCACAAAACTGAGAAATTTTAAATCCAACCATCACGAGAAGTCAGAGCTTTCTTCTCTCTTATTTAGACAATATGATGTAGCAATTGAACTTACTTCCATTAATAACCCACGAGTTCTCTTTCCCGGGTCTCTATCTGCCAGCTTGAAAATGTTTTTAGTAGCTGTGCCCTGATATGAGATATGAGAGTATTTAGAGTAAAAGAATATATTTACAAAAGAAAGGAAAAAATACTCAATGGAGAAAACTACATGGCTATTACACGGTCTTGGATTCATTACTTCTCTAAGCTCAGATTTTAAAATGCTTAGATCCTAGGTACCATCTAGGTTTTTATTTTCTAGCACATTGCCTTTTGTTTCTGTAGAAACAATCCATACCAGAAAATATTTAGTAACATTATTGGACTCTTTTGCTTTTGTATATTAAGTGTCTCATTCTATTTCTGTTTCTCCACTAAAATGAATGCAAGTAAGCTCTTTGAGAACAAGAATTTGTTAAGGTTATGCTCCATTTCAATCCTCCTTGCAAACAGATGAGTGCCAGGTACACACTAATCTCTCCAAACAACATGGAATAAATGAATGGTAGTTTGTTTCTGACACAATTTTATAATGTTCTCTGAAAAAAATAATCTCTGCAGCTTGCTATCAAGACTGCATCCGTCAGAGACCAAAACCGTGATAGCTAAAATGGATATATATATATATATATATATATATATATATAGAGAGAGAGAGAGAGAGAGAGAGAGAGAGAGACAGAGAGAGACAGAGAGAGACAGAGAGAGACTGAGATTGAGAAAGCGAGTGCACTATTTAATACTCATTAACAATGAAGTCTATTATTCTAGACATTTTCATTTTGATGTGCTTTTGAGGTAAAATCATTTCTTTAGCAAAGTGCTATGATTTATAATAATACATTTTCTCTTCCTTATATTTCAACTCATTTCTGTACAATGTGAGTAATTATCTAAAGAAATGTTTACTAAAATATTTCTCCCAAGAAGGTCATAGGATTAGTGTGAGATGTGTATTTCCATTAACAATACAAGCAATTGTGAAAAATTAATGTAATTACATCTGTGAAACTGCAGTTATATATGGAAATTGATGGCTACATTATAAACAACAGCTAAGAATTCTACATATAAGGTGTGACATTTTAGTACTCTTGAAGGAGAATTAAATTATAAATAGAGAAGTAGCTCTTCAAAAAATAGGAACAATACGTATAATTTCTAAAAGGGTGTCCTACCTAATGTAGCCTAAGATCATCAAGGAAAATCAGTTGTACTTGGACTTGAAAATAATTTTCTTTCAAATGCTTTTCCAAATACATAGCTACTTTTGTTCTGTCAGCTTCCCAATTTACATATTCTAAACTTTGATCCTAAATACATTTTATCACTAGTGTTGTATATCTCTCTGGTTAACTCTTATTTTTTTTTTTTGTTTGTGAAGGGCAAATTGAACATTAATTAATTCAATTTGTGTTAACATTATCTCTAAATAATTGGATTTGGTATGATCCTATTGCCAGATTCCCTTACATAAGACAATCTCATTAACAGGCTTTGAGATGTCACTTTAGATCCATTTGGAAACAGAGATACAGACATAAATTCATTATGTGATGCACTCTCCATTTTTAAACTGATGAGGTTTACTCTCACTGTTGTTTAAAAGCAATAGGCCCAGTATGTAGCATTTCATGAAGGAATAGAGAAGAATATTTTTCTAAAAGGAAAAATATAAAGAAGAACATACAAAAAGTACTGGAAATTTAAAAATGTATACATTTATCCATTAATCATATTGTGATTACATAGTATTTTTAAAATATGTGAAAGCATCTCTAAATACTTTGTTTAACCCCATAAAAGTATTGATTGGGATTCAATGAAATAAAATATTTTGAAAACTAAAAATATAAAGAAATATGTTTATCATTTCTATTGCAACTACTAGCAATATAACTCCAAACAAACTAACACAAACGGTGCATATCTTATTTGAATTGCAATTAAAAAGTCAGCAATAGATTAACTCTTACTAATATGTTGGTTTAGGAGCTATAAGAGTTGCATGATTTTCACACATTCTTCCTTTCAGGAGAGTGTATTTAGTGAAAATTGGAGGAAAATGCTCCACATTTCCTGGGCTAAAATAAAGCTTTCTTCTTTGGTTTCTGTTACATAGACTTTGATCTATGCAAACGTGCAAAGGTAATAATTACAACAGATAAAATAGGAATATGTGTTGATAAAAACCGTCCTCCACTTCATAGAAGTAGAGAACTTAATTTTTATCATGAGAACTTTTGCAGAGCTTAAAAATGAAACAAAAAAGAAATGTCTTAATATTTATTTGTATTTAATATATATTTTTATTTATTTATTTTTTTAAATAGTCTGGAGAATAGCTCAGCACCAAAAATACCTGCCTGGAAGTAATAGCTAAGTTTTCTTCACTTCTCTAAATTTCTGATATTCACTCCCTATGTTAAATGAATGCAACTCTAGTACTATTTCTCTCATTACATGTTAATTCCAATAGTCTTGTATCTCAATTTCAGTATCCATTGAATATATTTCATGGATATAGGTAAAATTTAAACTTAACTTTCCTGGTTTATCATTATTATATTTGTTGTTTTTGATAGATACTTGATATTCTTAGAATTAATAATAATTTTCCCACTGATAAATCTTTTAATTTATCACTGTTTAAATGATCTGTGAGAGAACTATAAATACCTTAGTATGCTCAAATAGATTATCAGGTAGGTAACCTATGTATTCCACTTTGCCTTTGAATCATTTGTAATGAAATATGCTTTTCTCATCTTCAAATTTGAATGAGTTGCATCCTCAACTTGCCATTAAGCTGTTATCATGGAATTTTTTTGATCGTGTTCATGAGAGGTCATGGTGTCTTATCCTATATGGAGTATTTACATCTTGATTCCATATTTTTGTTTTTCAATTTTTGAAGTATACTTTCACTAGCTTCATGAAAACTGGTGAATAAAAGTAAAGACCTTACACTTATAAATATTCTTCATTGCAATCTTAAAATAGATATTTTAAATGAAATTTGTTCCTTTCCATCCTGCAGACATTATATTATGGACTTTATGGTAGTCTTTGCTACTTGCTCTCAATATCATTTTGCAGGATTTTCATTTTTTTCTTCTGTAGTATCAGTGTACTTACCAAAAAGTCAACAAAGATATAACATTGTAAGATTTGGTTAGTGTGATAAAACTGACATTCTTCTCTTGGATATCTGCCTCTAATAGATGAGATCAAAACTATAGTAAATGAAAAAATTACTCATTAAACAGCACTTTGCCTTTAATTTTCTTCAAAATAATCAATCTTCTTTGCTTCAAAGCAATTATCCCTTAATTTTTGTCACTTTCTCAGGTCATTCTGGAAGAGTGCTTTCACAATTGTCTTTAGTTGAATCATCAAGGCTGCCTCAATGCTCTCAATGTCCTGACCTTTCAAGGTCACTTCTGAGGCTGAAAGAACCTAATCTGGTGAATAAGGTGCATGAGGAAACATTACAATATTCTTATGAATCTACTTTTCTGTTGCATGGCACTGAGCAGCAGCACTCACCAGATTACTGGTCATACCTTGGAAAGGTAAAAAGATAGAAAAAAGTTCTTTTACAAGTGTTTGGAAAATGACAAGGACAGTAGGATATATATGTTTAAAGCAAGTGGGTGGAAGTATATTGGGAGAGGATTGATGGTTTTGATTCCTTTACTGTTCATGATTTCATTCAGCCATTTGTTGAATATATTGGTCGCTTCTTGTATTCATATTGGCAGTTGAAAATTGACATGGCAATCTCACAGTGCTAGGTATCCAGTTTGTGTTATAGTTTGGAGTGATTGAAATTCAACATTGAACACAGTTCGGGGCTGTAGGATGGCAGGGGCATGGCCAATGGGAGAACAAAGACACCTCAAAGGACGATAATGCCACAACTGAAGACCTCTGGGCCTAAATCCAATGAACTAAATAAAGACTGTCTCTGCAGGCATTTCACTCCTGTAGTGAATAGCAACCTGGAGATCTTCTCCTAAGATACTTCTCCAAAATTAGCATAAAATAATTCTAAATAGAATATAATCTGCTACTTAGAGAAGTCCTTGAACAACTTTCAAGATCTGTTCAATTTCCTGCATGTTGTACTCTAACCACTTCCTTGTTTGAAGACTAAATAATTATGGGCCACCCAGAGCCATCCTTTGTCTTAGCCCTCAGAGTCTCAAACTCTGCAGAGGGTTTTGATCCTCCTGGAGCCCTAAAATCATACCACTGTCTCATTTATTTAAGTCTTTGCCATACATTTGTTTGGGAGACGGGGGATGTAGGCCAGGTCCCCAATATATTATCTTATTGTTCTTTCATTTTGCAACATGTAACTCTTATTTTGTCATTTTTGATGGCTGATTCAGCCTCTGGTACCTAGTATCAACAGGAAGAAAAAAGGAACTAGAGAAATCCTCTTCTCTAGCAGTGCCAAGATATCACATTAGTCAATTTTATGTCTCACAGTCAGAACATAATTATGTAGTTCATTTATTTTCTGAGTGCTTTTGTATAATAGTATGTCTTTGGCATTTTTTTCCTCAGTAATTCATTTTTTATGCCACCTGGTTTCAGAGATTTACTTTGTTTGATTGCCCAATTCTTCTGAGTTGCTTTTCCCATTTAATTGGGCCCAAAATCTATGATCTGCAGCAAACTATATATAATTAAATGTAGGAGAGTATGTAGCATTTGAAGCAACCTGGTAGGCAGATATCAGCAACAGAATTAAGACTTTTGGTAGGATGATCAATGAAAAGTGCCGGTAAGTTCATGAAAGAAAAGCTGAAGTGCCTCTTTCTGTAGTTTTATCTTTGCTGTCTTCGTTTTCTAGAAAAAGTCTCAAAAATATGATGAGAAATAGATGTTGCAATGTATCATGCAGAGCTACATTAATTTTTACTTTAACGGGCCTCCAATAGGCTTATATCTTTGAGTCTAACATTTGACTGATTCAAACTTTTTGGAGAATATATTATTCTTCCTTTATTCTGCTGGAGTTGGAGAGATGTGTTCTAGAAGAAAATGTTTGATTAAAAATTTGGATAATTCAGAAGTACTTATTTCTCTTTCATGCTCCTTACCTTAGCCTTCAGAAGTAGTTTTTGACTTCAAAGTTTTGATGTGTCTATTTGTCTATGAAATGAATTAACTAGCTTATTGTTGGCCCATATCCTGAAAATGATCTTTTTCTACCTTTGCTAAGTTATTTGCCTACAATCTATCTAATTTCTAAACTCTCAATTCTGTTAGTAATATTCATCTACCAAGTTGCTTCAAATGCTACATACTTGCCTACATTTAATTATTTGTAGTTTGCTTCAGGTCATAGATTTGGACCCAACTCCATGGGAAAAACTAACAGAAGAATTGGGCAATCAAAGAAGGCACACGTACATTTCTAAAACCTTGTACCATAAAAAAAAATGAATTATTGAGGAAAAAGACACCAAAGACACAACTTATACATAAGTACTTAGAAAATAAATGAACTACATAATTCATTGATATTTAATAACCTGTGATCACTTTTCTATTCAATCTGATCTTACTGATGTATCAATTAAATTTTCATTTTCTTTACTCACTTGGATTTGAGAAAGAAACAGGTAAAATATTTGAGATAAAATATGGTATCAATGCTGATCATATAGAAGATCCTTTCACTTACCTGTAGCATAGTTTGATGGGAGCAAATAAAATTATGTCCTCAAACTTAACAATGGAAAACATAATAATGAAAAAGCATATTTATGTGTATCTCCCCAAGCTGTATCTGCTAAATATGTTTTGGTATATTATTCATAATATACCAAATATTTGAATAATATTTGATAATATTTGTGCATGATACCTGGCTGGATCCCAGATACCTGTACGCTCAAACTTAGCAAAAAATCTACAGACAGGACATAAAATCAAGAGGCCAATAAATTTTTCAACAATGCAAACATGGGAAGTAATCTTGATAGCCAATAAAAACCGGTGATTCTCTAACATGTAAGCTACCTGGGAGACACAGGATCCTCCCAAGATATGGTCATGTTTTTCTATTCATCAGGTACAGTTTTAACCTATATCTTCCTAGAAACAATGACCTTTCCAAAGGATCAGTGTTAGTTCAGTCATGAGTAATAATTATTGCATCTATTTTTGGTTTTCTGTTACTAAATTCCTTCTACATGATTGTATCATCTATTTCACTAGAGAGAGAATTAATCTGAGATTACTTATCTAATGTAATGAAAATGACACCTGAACACTTCACTTTAGAAAAAAACACTTTGCTTAAAATTTTTTAATTAGAGTTTTTCAAGAGCCAGTGAAAAATACCATTGAGCTGAGTATCACTGCCTTTAGTGTCATTTGCTAGGCATTTGGTATTAGTTCTACTTCATAAAGTTGTCATTCACAAAATTCTGTTTGCGTATGTGTTTGTACATGTGCTCATACACTCACATAGGAGAAGAGAAAGCCCCACTCTAGAAGAAATCTTGTAATTCTTTTTCTAATATCCAATCAGGTTATATTAGTATGTTTTAGATGTGCATACTGATCACATTCAACGTAGAGAATTTATTTCTATACATGATATAACTTGTTTCTTTTTTCCTCTTTCCCTAGGAGAAGATAACACAATTGCCATTTCTGGACTCTGAACATAATTCGTGGATTAATAATTAGTTCTAATGATAAGTTTTATTTTATACTAAGAAACATGTTTGAATTTATTTGGCTCATTTTCTGAGCTTCTTACCATATACATACATATGAATAAAATGTACAGTTATTCTGTTAAAATAATCATTGAAAATTTGTTGTACAGTATTGATTGCTAAGATTATAGAAAATGTGTAACATATTAAAAGCAAATATTTTAATTTCTGTATGTTTGACAGGCTAAATCCCACACACAGACTCTTAAATTATTCAAGTGCATCAATCATATATCTAGTTATTTTGGAATGGGGTAATTACATTATTTGATCACCTTTCCAGACTATTTTGTTTGGGACAATATGCTTAGAATCAAATTAAGGTATACTTTAAGGGACTGCAGGACATATACCAGGAGAAAGGTTAGCACACAGAGAAAATGCCACAGCTATCTCTTCTGTATTCCTATGCAATCCAGGACTTACTTCGTGGGAGAAAAAAAAATATACATTGGTTTTCTGTGAACTTTCCACTAATGGGCTTTGTTAATTTTAAAAACTTTAAGCCCTAGCTCTCCAGGATTTTCTCAAAACAAAAACTCATGTATCTTTCAACCTGGACCTTCTTCATTTCTGCTCTGTTTGCTTCTTATCTCTGTCAAGTTTCTTGAAAGAGCAATCTGAGACCACAATCCTAATTGATATTCCTGTCTACTGCCTTCAGTTATTTAACCCTATTTTTCTTATGAAATTTGATTCAAAAATGAACTCTACCAAAACAAATGAGCATTTCAAGTCCCTAAATTGATCACCAGTCATGTTGTATAAATATGTATTTTTGCTACCTTCCTATTTCTTTTTGTTCGATGCATTTGTTTCTCTTTTCTTTATCTCAGTATCTTAGAATCTAGTCCAAGCTGCACAGAATTCCTACATAATTTCCCCAAATTATGTGATCTAAACCTCGTGAATATGATAAAATACTACTTCTGTGATTAGGTCATATACATGACATACAGAGATTCTCTGAGTTATTCTAAATTAATTCCATCAGCCCTTTCAAAAACAGAGACAATTTTCTAGCTTTGGGAGAAAGGATGATTTGCACCAGGCAGAAGATTTCAGAATTTCTGTCTGGTTTTTAAATGGAAAGGAATATTTAGGGTCAAATGCAGGTGGTTTCTACAAGCTAAGAGCACCCCCTCACTAATGCAAATTGAAGAAATAAGATTAGTCCTAGGAACTCAATGTCAAGTAAAAATTTAGGCACTGATGCTGTACTCTAATCTACCAAACTGAATTAATAAGCAAGGGTAGTTTTAACCCGCTCTATCAGTGATAATTTATTACATACTAATGCACACCCTTTAAAATTAGATGCTCTTTAGAAGTAATATTTTCTTAGCCATTAATTTCATGAGCAATGTCCCTCTTTCACTTCTTTTGAAAAACCACGTGAATATTCACAACTACCATGTGCACCATTTTAGCTCTCAACTATAGAGGCTTTATTGTCTGGTTTTTAAATGTCTTTATTTAGCCATTAAAGAGATGACACAGTAAGCTATACTAAAGATGAATATGCTAACCCAAAGCTTTCAGGAATTATTCTTTTTGTTTTTGAGATACAAATTTGTAATCAACCAATAGTCAGAGTCAAAAATTTTATGTGTAAAATTTTTGACATGAAATTTATATTAATTTCAAATAAATTTGCACAAAAAATCAGATCACTCTTCTTTTGGAATTGTGAAGTCTGTGTCATTCAAAAATTGTTTCCCATGGATATGTAGAAACTAAAATTTCTGAAGCCAACTGACTAAAAGTATTTCCAAAGTAAATTCCATTGTTGTTGTTATATTGATGTCTTAAATGAAGATGTGATTAAAGTCAACCAGAGGCTCTGGTTTGAGTTCAGTAATGAGACCTCTTTGTGCAGCATAATACCAGTCTACAGTACCTGTAAATAAATATTTCAAATCTAAAAATAGTTGTAAGCCACACATAAAAAAAACTTTCCGAAAATGTCTTCACGTGTAAATACTAAATCATTTGACAAGAAGTAAAAAAATCAAAAAGATAATTCTTTAAAATGTATATTATTAAACAGTATAATAGTATAACAAATGAAAATATGAGTATTTTAAAAATTAAAGAATATTTTGCATACTGCTAAATCTTAACTGAACAAGCAAGCTTTCTTTATACTTCAATTTCTACTAAATTTACAGAGCCAAAGTGAAAAAACTAAACAAAACAGAGGACAAAGGAGAAAAAAATCAAGATTTTGAGTTATCAGTAAAGCAAGCTTCAGATATTGAGTTCATGGCTTATTGATTCCTTCCTAGCAAGAGTTTTTAAATTTTTTTCTTCACGTATGTTTTTATAATTAAATGCAAGCAGACTGAGTTTAACATCCCAAATAGTTAGTTGCTCAGCAGAATTAAAGTATTCAGATGCTTAGGATTGCAGCAGTCATTTTCAGTTCTTAAATACATGAATTTCAGATAATTTGAAAAATGGCAAAAATGGTATTTCCAGTGTTTTCTCTTCTTCACCCCATAGAGGCACAATAGGAAGTAGTGGGATTGAAGGATCGCTAGGACAAAAATCCAAGGCCTTTCAATTCTCAGGCTATTATTTCCCATCAAGCCAGGAAGACACATCATTGACTTTCTAGTTTTAAAGCAGGGTCAAAGAATTAAACTGTGACTGATTCCTAATTGTACCTGACTTTTCAGCCCAACATGAGCTTACTCAGGGGGCAGAACAAACTATGACCTGGCTCAGTATGTGCCCTGCCCAAAACGATGCTTATTTCAGTCACTTTCAAACCTTAAAGTAGGAGTAATGAGGTGTAAATAAACATTAGGTAGTATAATTAATTGTTTCTTTATGCCCATATGCCTTTTATTAAACATAAATTATTTGTTAAGACAGCTTTAGAGTCTCAGAAGGTGGTGAACATATATATAGATAGTGAGTTCCACACAGTCTTAATGGCCAAGATTTTTCTATTATCATCTCACAATAATATGAGACATTTTATGTAATCAGTGAAGCAATATTAATATATGATTACTACTTTGGATTATGTTAATTGCTTTTTTGATTTTATTTTTTTCTTATTCGGGGAACCCTAGGGTATTGCATTTAGTTGCTTTGTGTCTTTTGACACTTCTTCAATGAGAGTTTCATTGAATTTCCTGTTTTTCATGACCATAATCTTTGTTGAGAATTACTGGTGTTTTATAAAATGTCTCTTATTAGAATTTATGTATTCCTATGAGCATAAATTGCTTTTGGGTTTGAGAATGTGGTCCACAGAGGCAAAATATCGTTTCCATCACATCTGGTTAAGAACACAGTCTACAAAATGGCTCTCAGATTTTTAAAAATTTTATTTAAAGAGGAACAAAAGCAGAGAAAGGGTAGATTTAATACACAATTTCAAAAAATAGTTAGAAATCACTATTTTACAAGTTACATATTGTTCTCTTAGAAACAGTTGTTCAAATTACGAAACTAAAGCATACAAAATGGACATTCAAACAGTGAGACTGCTAAAAGTTCTGTCCAACTATCCAACAAAAACTTAGTACTATGATTATCAATCCTACACACTTAAACATACATGTACTTATATCTTTAAAGCACTTTCTTTCCTCTCTTGATTTACAACAGCAATTATACATTTTGTGTTTTATTACTCTTACTTTTCTCACTACTTTTAGCACTAGAGACACAATGTGATATTTATAAATATGATTATTTATTTCACTAATGAGGATAGCCTCAAATTGTCTCCATTTGGCTATGAAGGCCTCAAGACCATCCTTTTTTATAGGTGAGTACTATTCCAATATATAAAAATACCACATTTTTTTTCCATTCCACTCTGTGGTTGATGGGCATCTTGGTTGTTTCCAAGATTTCACTATTACAAATTGTGCTACTATGAACATGAGTGCACATATATCACTGTGATATGACTTTTTCAGTTTTTCTGGGAAAATATCCAGGAGGGGAATAGCTGGACTGAATGGAACTTACAATCCTAGTCTTCTGAAATTATCCATACTGATTTCCATAGTGGTTGCACCAGTCTACACAACCACTAGCATTGGAGCAGTGGTCCTTTTTCCCCACAGCCTTGCCAACATTTGCTATCAGTTGATTTATTTATGGCAGCTATTATTTCTAGAGTAAGAAGAAATCTCAATGCTGTTTTAATTTGCAGTTCTCAAATGATCAGTGATGGTGAACATTTCTTCATGTATTTATTTGTCATTTGTATATCTTCTTCTGAGAACTGTGTGTTCATCTCAGATGCCCATTTTTGGAGAGGGTCTTTGAATTTGGGAGCTTGATGTTTTTCAGTTCTTTATATGCTCTGGATGTAAGTCCTTTGTCTGAGGGGTTGTTGGCTAAAATTCTTTCCCATTCTGTGGGTTTTCTTTTCACTCTGTTGGTGAAACTTTTCATTATTATGAGATCCCAGTTTTTGATTCTTTGAAGTTTTTCCCATATACTTTACATTTTGCTCATGAATTCTCTGCCTACCCCTATGTCTCCAAGGCTTCTACCTAGCTGGTCTTCCAGTAGATTTAGTGTTTCAGTTTTAATATTTAGGTCTTTGATCTATTTAGACTTTAGATTTGTGCATGGTTGGAGGCATGGATCGAGTTTCAGTCTTTGGCATGTGGAGAGTCAATTTTTCCAACACCATTTATTATAGTCTATCCTTCTTCCAGTGAAAATGTTTAGCCCCTTTGTCAAATATCAGGTGACTGAGTATCTTTGTAGTTGTACTTGAGACTTCTAATCTGTTCCATTGATCCTCGGGTCTATTTCTTGGCCAGTATCATGCTGATTTTATCACCGTGGCTTTGTAGCATAGTTTCAAGTCAGGAATTGAGATGCCTCCCGCCTTGCCTTTGTTGCCCAGAATTGCCTTTGTTATTCTAGGTTTCTTCTGTTTCCAAATGAATTTTAGGAGTGTTTTCTCTGGATTGGCGAGGTATGTTAATGGTATTTTGATTGGGATTGTGTTAAATCTGTATAACAGTTTTGGGAGTATGGCCATTTTCACAATTAATGCACAATTAATGCATTTTCACAATGTTGGCTCTTCCTAGCCAAGAGCATGGAATATCCTTCCATTTTCTAATATCCTTTTCAATCTCCTTTTTTAAGCATTGTATACTTTTCAGCATGTAGGTCTTTTACATTTCTAGTTAGATTGATCCTTAAGTATTTCATTTTTTAAGATGGTATTGTGAAGAATAATATTTCCATAATTTCTCTCTCGGTGAGGTTTTTTTTTTTTTTTTTTTGTATACAGAAATGCTATTGGTTTTTGAGCACTGACTTTGTATACAGCTATAATGATGAATTTGTTTATTACTTCTAGTAGACTTTTAATGGAGTGTTTTGGATCTTCTATATAGAATTTCATGTCATGTGTAAGTAGTGATAATTTAACTTCTTCCTTTCCTATCTTTATTATTATTTTTTTTTCTCTCTCTTCTGACTGTCTGGCTTCCAAAACTATATTGAATAGGAGTGGTGATAGTGGCCATCTTTGTTTTGTTCCTGATTTTAAAGTGCAAGTTTTCAATTTTTGTTCATTTAGTATAATGTTGGCCGTTGGTTTGTCATAGATGGCCTTAATAAGATTGAAGTAGATACCATGGATTCTGAGTTTCAGAAGGGTTTTTGTCATGAACATGTGTTGGACTTTATGGAAATCTTTTTCTGCATCTATTGAGATGACCATGTGATTTTTGTTTTTGGCTCTGTTGACATTGTGTATTACATTTATTAATTTGCATATATTAAACCATCCTTGCATTCCTGGAATGAATCCCATGTGTTCATGATGCATAATCTTCTTGATGATTTGCTACATTCTATTTGCCAGTATTTTATTGAGAATCTTTCCATCAGCGTTCATTAGTGAGATTTGCCTATTGTTCTCCTTTTTGTTGGGTCTTTCTCTGATTTTGGTATGAGAGTAATAGTTGCCTTCAGGAATGATTTAGGGAGGATTGCTTTCCTTTCAATTTCATTGAAGAGTTTAAGAAATATTGGCCTCAAATATTCTCTAAATTTTTCTTGTAGAATTCAGCCATGAATCCATGAAGACCTGAACTTTTTTTGTTGGTAAGTTTTTAATTATATTTTCGATTTCAGTAGCTGATACTGGGTTATTAAAAATTGCTATTATCTTCTCGGTTGAGCTTTGTTAGTTCATATGTTTCTAGAAATCTGTCCATTTCTTCTGTGTTTTCCACTCTATGTGAGTAGAGATTTTCACAGTAGGTACCCATGATCTTTTGAATTTCCATGAAATCTGCAGTAATTTCCCAATTTTCAGTACTTATTTTGTGAATTTGGGTTTTTTCTTTCTTTTTCTTTATAAGTTTAGCTAAAGATTTGTCAATTTTGTTTATTTCCTCAAAAAACAGCTTTTGATTCATTAATTCTTTGTTTTTTTGTTTGTTTGTTTCAGTTGCATTGATTTCTACACTGACCTTTACAATTTCCTCTCTTCTATGATGGCTCTCAGTTTTGATGTGGACTTTGATCATCTGGCAAGAATCATGTTTATTAGCTAGTCCCCACTATAAAATTACATGTTTTTTTTTTACTCATTTACACATTGTATTCTTTTGGGAAAAGTCACCATAAGTCGTATAGCAAATTTGAAAAGAGTATAATTGGATTATTATCTAAAGTATAAAATACATATATGCAAATTCATACAGATATTAAAAAATAAATAGCAGAGAGGAAAGAAATTTCCAATCCAGAAGAAGTCCAAATAAAATATGTAAACCTTCTTTGATCAAGGCTGTGGAGCTTAATTCCCCAGTCATTTAAAAGCCTTCCTTTTGATGATTCCTGGAGGGAAAGACAATGGGCATAGACAATACTGAAGAATATAGTGGCTGAGATGTTCCAAAATCAATAAATATAAAGCATTGCTAAATATTGTATTTGTTAGTCACATTGCAGGACATTTGAGCCTAAGAAAAATGTAATCACTCTTGCAAAAGAAGAATTTTAAATAATAATCTGCTAAGCATTGTATTACATAGCTATAATCCCAGTATGTCTGTAGTCTCAGGTAGGAGGAATGTGAATTCAAGCTCAGCCTGAGCAACTTAAAGATTTAAAAAGAGCCTCTCTCTCTGTCTCTCTCTCTGTCTCTCTCTCTGTCTCTCTGTTCTCTCTCTCTCTCTCTCTCTCTCTCTCTCTCTCTCTCTCTCTCTCTCTCTCTCTGTTAAATACACACACACACCAACAAGGAATGCACACATACAATACAATACAGTACAGTACATTACAATGCAATACAATACAATAGAGAATTAGGAAGATCTTCTGTCCAATCTCTAATACAAAAGAAAAAAGACATACTATGTCAGGGTTACATGAAATTTAAGGATAGAAACAGAAATAGAAAAGAAAATTAAAAACATACAAAAAATACCTAAGTGGTAGTGTAACTGGCATAGTCACTGAAATTTGGCAGAAGCATTTCTAGAGAGAGAAAAAGAAATCATAGGGAAGTGATTGAAATTTTGGAATCTGGTAAATATGGTGATTAAGTTTATAAATTTATACTAATTTTCAGCTTATTTTATACTGGTATTAAATATGTACTTTTATTTTTGAATATGTACTTATTCTCTTTACATGTATTCAAGTACGTATGGGATGTCTATGTGTGTGTATGTAAGAATGTTCATGAGAATGTATTCATAAATTTCTAAGAGAATAGAGCCATTAGTATATTTTTACATTATGAACTTATTCCTATGAAAATTTTATATAATGGGAAAATATGTGTAAAACAAGAAATTACAAAAGTTGTGATGCTGTTCCAAATATTATTAAATCATACATACTTTACATAAAAAGTTATGCATTCTCCATTGGGTTTTTATTGATACACTTTCTTTAATGTAGATTTCACAAGTAATGATTACTATCATGTAAATACAAGTGGAAAATTATAATAATCTTAGGAAAATAGTTAATGATATATAATGTATAATATACCACAGAGCCAATCAACAGTTACATTTACCTTTTTTAAATTCACAGAATTTTTTAATGATTTGGAATGACATGTTAACTTATTCTTATATTTAAAGAATATATTTAAATTTTTATATTTGTATTTATTGTAAGAGGAAATTGGTTATATATGAAATAGTATTTTGAATAGTTTCCTGCACTTTAAATAGTAGAAAATTGATAAGAAATGACAAATGCATCTGTCAGCTCTATGGTTAACACCACAGTTTTAAAATTACAAAACTATATTTTCAAAAATTGAATATACATTAGACACTGGCAGCAATATGGTCCACTTAAGGAAAATACAAAAACACTACGGCAAACTACCTCCAGTTCTCTTCACTTGGCAGAGTGGTTAAGAATTAAAAACTGGTCTCTTAGGTACATAATGCTTACAGGTTCAGGATTTTGTGTAAGCAGAACTTTTTTCTAAATGACATAATCTTGCTCAAAACATCACCCAAGAACCCATTTGCACTCACAAGAGACTTTTTAATTAACAGGCACATCTGTGCTGTTACACTATATTTTTGCAAACCTAGAAACAACTTAAACCACATTATTAAATTATGAAAAAAATATATAAATCTCAATGGACTTCTTTAGTGTTTCAAAATCCAGAAGTAGTGAACCTTATGCCTCTAGGGTTTGGGCTGGTATTACTGAAATTTTTTGTAATACTGTTATTAAATATTTAATAGTATAATATTTTGAACACCTTTCAAATATAAATGACATTAAAAATTAACCTGTTTAAGCTATTAAAGGTTACCTGAGTAAATTTGATTAGAAGTCTGTGTTAAATCCTTTTAAAGTAGCAGTTAGGCTAGATGATGCAATTTTATAGGAAATTAATAAATCAATAATTGTCTTTTAAAATAAAATATATATTAAGCAACTTTGTAAAGTTGAGAATGCTTAAAAAGTTTGCAAAGAAACAACTGGGATGGGGGAAGAAGAAAAGGAGGAAGGGAAAAATATATATACACAACATAGCTAAGAATTATACTGCTAATTTATTTTAGTTCACTGATGAGCACAGATTTTGCTTACATTTCTTGATCAATTTTACATGTCTTTATATTGTAATCTAAGCAAATATTTTGAAGATAACAATGTGCAATGTATTAGCCATTACCAATTGCTTATATATCGTTATAAATGTCAATATCATTTTTATTGTTTCTCTTTAAATAAAATTTAAAAGAAAATAATTTTCTGAATCTGTTGTATCTTCAAATAATTGTTTTGCAGAGCATCTAATCTAAAATTTATAAATAATTTGCTTCAGAATCATACAACTATATGCATGACATAAGAGTCGTATTTTTATCTATTCTTCATTTTTATATAATACACTATTTTCTTTTTGTTCACTGGAAATGTTGACTGTAAATTTTCTGTGTGACTTTTCAATCTTTTAATTAGAATTCAAAATCAAACCCATGGATTCCTAATATTTGATAATAAATATTATTGAGAAAAGTCAAATATAAAAAAAAATCTTCTACAAATCCTTCTGTCTTACAGTGTTTGCTGAATTAATAGCTAATTCTTTACTCCTCAAGTATAGTATGACAGAGATATAATGAGCCATCTATTTGAACATAATACTATTAGCTTTTGTTAAGAAAAATATAATTGTATGCAGTAGAAAGTTTTTAATATTAGGCCAAGTGTTTTAAATCATTTCATGGTCAATTGTTGAAGCTTACTCATCTTTCAACAATATACCAATATAAGAAGTGATTACAATTGATTTGATGGAAGAGTAAAACAGAACATTACAACGTTTTTTCAATAATTTTTAAAATAATATCATTTAATTTCCTTTGATATCACTAGATATCACTAGCAGGAAAAGGTTGATTTCATAAGAACTGCCTTCTCTTAAATGAAATATTCATAGCATATTAGCAAACTATGATGATTTACTCCTTATATAAAAATTCAGTGCAACATGGGATTATGCTGTTTCTTTCAAAGAAAACAAAATTAAAGGTACAATGAATTGTATGATTCCATTATTTGAGAATATAATTTTGTGATAAACCTGTGTTTTTTAAATAAAAGGCATGATACTTAAAACTGATATTCATTAATTCAATCTGTAGCAAATACTTTTATACCAAAATATATAAGCACATAAACTTAGACTGTGACTCTTCATTTACTTCTTTATAATGTACTTTTTAAAAATTTGCACATATCTAAATAATATATATAATATAATACATAAAATATGTAAAATTTTATATAAATATATACATTTATATTAATATAAACGTAAATTAGTAAGTAATTTTCTATTTGTATAATCATTAAATAGAAACTTACAATATTGTATGTCTACACACATATTGCAAATTTTCATGTAGCTTAATTATTATGAAAAGCATGTCTTTATTGAAAAATTCAAAATGTTTATATAAGCCTTATTACTGAGGCTTGAACTATTGAACAGTGATATCTTTAAAATAAAACATACTTCAGAGGACTCCCACTTACCTGAAAATTTGCATTTGCTATAAATATTTTTTTTTAAAAATGCAAAGCAAAAAATCAAAAACAAAGCACATCTTCCCTGAAGGAGCAGAGAAATGAAAACTTTTCAAGTACAGTTACTTTCATTGTGCATCCTGGAAGACTTCTTCAAGTGGGAGAGACATAGAAAATGCCATCAAATACTTTGAAGCCGTCAAATACTTTTCAGATATGTCCAGAAAAGGGGAAAATGTGACAAGATTATTAATATCAGAGTCTTTGACTTTTTAGTGACCTCCATTCACCGAGTCATGTGATTTGCCAAAATATGGTTTAGCATTCTGGTTACAAGTGTAAGGACTGATGATTGTAATATCAGAAGAATATTGGGGTCTGAGGAACAATTTATCCTGGAAGAGAGAGAATTTTACTTTTAAAAAAATCAGGAATGTGATTGAAATGATAGACCGCACAATCAAATTACCAAGGGAAAAAGTCAACTAAAAAATGATATGGAAAAAATGATGGAGTATTTCCTTGAATATAACAATATGGGCAACAACACAGGTGTTTAAAAGAAAGACTTGAAAGAAATGATGTCATTAGAAATGCCAAAAAGCAGAAGAAAGGACGATGATCTGAAGATCCAACAACAATTTTAGACAGATGTAAACATCGCTGGAGATCAAGGCCATTGGAATCTACTAAGATAAATTTCTATATAAAATTGTAGGAACTCTCTTAAACACAGTTTCCCTATTAGTCAGACAGTAAAACAGCACAGTTCTCAAAGCACTCTGACAATAAAACAACCAGGAGATTGACACGTTACTTGGTTATATGTCAGAAAATATTTCTGATTTGAAATGTTTTTATGTATGATTCCAATATTTAACATCCCTTCTTCCCTTCCTCCTTCTTTCTTTCCTTCCTTCTTTACATTAATTCCTTCATTCTCCTTCTTCCCTATATAAGTGGGGGATAACATAATTAGTGATTCTTTTTATTTGATTTGTATGACTTTTGGCTTTCAACATTCACGTTGTCTCTACTCAGGACCTGCTTTTCACAGGAAATCTGCATGTTTCACTGAATTAGTTTGTCTATTTTTGCACAAAAATGAATTAGTATCAAGCCTGTCTCATTTTTGTGTTATGTCCCTTGGCCACTAGCCAAGATGTAAAGCTTGCCAGGCTTTCTGGAAGCTGTTTTTGGTCTCTGGGGATACAGCCCACTGAGGTTTGTTTAATGATTTTACATGTGCCAGACGATTTCTAAAGGTATTGTAGATTTGCTCTTACATTAATTAGTTTCACATTCTAGATCTGATTTCTTTACTTACCAGTAAGTATATAAAGAGGTACCGCTTCCCATTGTTCTGCAAGTGCTGTGCCTGTGGCTGGAAACTATCTGGGGAAGAAAAAGAGAAAAGTTAGTTTCACTCTCTGAATCAGCAGTTTCACATCTAGCATGAAGTTATTTTCCTGTAGCTTACTCAAATGGCCTTTTTTTCCTTTTACATTTTTTTATTAAAGTGATTTCATTTCTTGGTCTGGAGTCTAAATAGAAATAACTATTGACTGATATGTTCACCATTAACTTTGAGAGTCTCTTGTTGTTCAGCCATTTGAAGATACATTAATTTCAGAATATGTTTCATATGCTTTTGCTACTTATTTGAACATCTCTGTGTCTTCCTGAAAACCTTTGGAGCTATATGTGGAAATAGCATCAGCAATATGTAAAACTTAGGATGAAACTTTGTGATTAACTCACAGGGTTTTTGATCTGCTATGTTTATCTCTTTTCCAATAATGTTTCAATGACAGACTCAGTTCTGTTTTGTTAACAGTGGTAATTTCTTGGGCAATTTGATGTTTTATTAACTCTTTAAGCTCACCAGGCTCCATTAAAGTTAGTACATTAATATGTGAATACTAAAGGAAAAAGAAATAATAGGATTTTCTGATGGTGCTTAGATAATAATCATATTTTCATTCCTGGAATGTAGCGTTGTAATGAAGTTGCTCCTAAGTATACTAAACAGTTTCCTGGAAGTATAAGAGTGACATCTCCTAAAGTTGCCTAGTTGATTACCAGAAAGCAATGAAAACCTTATGAAAATCAGATCATTATATTAACTTCTGCTTTGTTAATTTTTCTCTCACTGATCTCTCATTATATAGCAATACTTATGAATAAGCATTATGAGACTATATATACTGACATTCCAACTCTGTAGTTGATTATTAGTGAAGATACTATATCTTCCTGGTGAATTTATTTGGATAAATAGGCAAACAATTACACTGTTTAAGGATTATAGCATAAAATATAACCTATTTGTGTACTTGGGAATTAAATTATTTTATTCTAATTAAATGAAAATACTGTTAACTATAAGATCTCATGAGTTAACCTAGCTGTTGAAACATTTTCATTAATTGCTATGTGATTTTATTTTTCTTTATTACATTGAGTTAACATTGAGTGTGACTCATTACTTAAAACACCAAGGTATTAAGTCATAAGGATCTCTGTCCAGGGACCATGTACATAGCAAATAATTATAATTAAAGTAATGGAACTGAGAAAGCATCTTAAAAGATGCAAACACTAAACTTGATGAAATGAAATAACCATCTAGATAATCAAATATTTCTTCTAAACATATATACAGTGTCGAAAACAAAGGATACAATTTGCTATTGTACTGAAAGATATTGTTATGTTCAATAACATTTTTATTTTAAGATGAATTTTGACTATATATAAATATATATGTATATTGTACATATTATTTAAAATTTTATTTAGACATACAAAATCTTCATTTCAGTAGATGGAAATTTTGTTTACATTTTACTTGTGAACCACGGAACATGAAAGAATAGCCATTCATTTAGGAGTATTTACTAATTCTTATTTAGAGAAAAGATATTCCTTTTCGTATTCAGATAGATTGCTCCAGCAGTTACTAAATTTTGTGATGTAAATACCGGTAGTTACAGGACCTGTGGTAGGATTACTTTCCTGAGCTATCAAGAGTTAATCATTGATTCCTTAGAAAAAGAACTTTCACAAGAAGAGAAAGAAAACACAAAGACTCAGATTTCACAAACAGTGTATTCCAAAATTTTGGTTAAAATTAAAGGCAAAATGAAGGAAAATCCTGAACAATAAATGGAGGAAAGAAAAAAAAATTAAAATGTTACAAATAAGTTTCAACTAAAATACCAACAGTATTTTAACAACCAATTGATAGTCTTACATGCCTTGTAAGTTCATGTGATTTTCAAACACAGTATCATATAAAACTATCTTATGATCTAAGCAATAGAGCTTGAATTTCCTAACAAGAGCCAAGAGTATTTGAGAAATTCATTCTAGTTTCTCTCTAGTTTCTCTCTGGTTTCTCTCTTCCTGTCATGCCAAAGGAGTGGTGCCTACACACATTCCTGCACCACTGGAGACACAATGCAGATGTTTTAAGCCCAAAATAGGACAGAGCCTGGCTCCAGACGGTGTGCCAGTGTCTGTTTCCTATACAGGTCAGACCCACCCATGTAGGCTAAACACAGTCATATGGTATTGTTCCAAGAACACCTCTTTGTGGTGCCATACGTTATAGAAACAAACACTAAACAAGTAGGCTACCAGATGTCAATATTGATTATCAGTGTGATTGGCTAGAGAGCTAGGTAACAGCTTAGCAAAGCACATTTGTAGGTGTGTTTGGGTAGGGAATGGAGGCATAACTTGGACACTAGATCTGAAACAGAACTCAGTCATTAAACCAGAAATGTTTGTATCTAGTTTTCCTATTCAAACATATCAATAATAAAGTTTAAATTATAAATTAAACTCAGCACAGGTTTAATAAAAACTAATAAAATTAATCATGTACTATAATAAAATATTAAAATGTTATTGATTATTTATTTTTGAGTATTTTAATGCTTTCAGATTCATACTAATAACAAGCCACTGAAACATCATAGAGGAGTAGTGTGTATGGTTTATTAAACGATGAGGACCAGGAATAAAGCTCAGTGGCTCTTTTTTTAGAATATCCTGCAATACTCTCTGTAGAGTTGAATTGGTGGTTGCAAATTCCCCCAGTTCCTCTTTATACTGGAAGCACCTTGTTTTTCCATCAATTTCCAGGGACAGTTGTGCAGGATATCTCAATCTTGGTGGGAGATTATTATCTTTCAAAGCTTGAATTATTTCCCCCCATGCTCTTCGTGATTTGATGGTTTGTGCAGAGAAATCTGCTGTAATTCTGATGGGTGCTCCCTTGTAAGTGGTCTGTTTCTTGTCTCTGACAGCTTTTAATATTCTGTTCTTGTATTGAATTTCTGGAATTTTTATTATTATATGCCTGGGTGTTGCTCTGTTTGGGTTGTAGGTAGCTGGGGTCCTGTATGCCTCATACATCTGAGTATCTTTACCTTTTGCTAAATTAGGAAAATTCTCCTGGATTATTTCTGTGAATAGCTTTTGTAGTTCACTTGTTTGTGTCCCTACTTCTTCTTTTATGTTCTTAATCCTTAAGTTATGGATCCTCTTATCATCTTCTTGTCTTTGTATTATTGCTGTTTGTTTCTTTGTTATTTTTAAGAAGTTTTTCATTTCATTCTCCCATATTACAATTCTGCCCTCCAGTTCAGATAGTCTGTACTTAGTTTCTTTCAAGCTGTTATGCCAGTCTTCGATAGACTTCTTAGTTTCTTGGTAGTCCCTTTGAACCTGCTTCACGTATTCTATGCTTTCCCTGTTTTCTCCATCAAACAATTCTCCCCTCTTTTTCTGTTCTTCCATTCCACCATCTGTTTTTTCTTGGGTGGGGCTTAGCATTTCTCTAACTATTTTGCATACTTCTAGCTTCAGGTCGTTGATAACTTCATTCCTGAATTGATCTATGAGGCTCTCTATATGGTGCTTTATGTGTATTGGTGCGGTGTCCGCTATTGCCTGTTTCTCAGAGTTGGGGGCCGAGGAGCCTTTCTTGTTGCTGCCTCTTCCCATATTCTCTGTTCCTTATATATGTAAGCTTATATGAGAGGCCCAGCTTCTCTCCCTGTCAGCCACAGCCTGATCGAATTGCACCAGTTAGGTGTTCCCACTCACCGCTGCGCACCAGGCAGCCTACGCGGGGCCCGCCCCTCCCGGCCTCCGTCAGGCTCTGGGATCTGGTTTGGGCCAGCCTACGGGGTCCACCCCCCCACCCCAGAAATAGTGGAGGCCACAACTAATGGAGCAGAGAACAAAGTGAAGAAGACAAACTGACAGCTACTGACAGAATAAGAGCTCAACAGACATGAGGCAGAGAAGATTGGATGATAGGAACAGCTATTTTGGAGAAAATGACATCTTAATAGGTAATACTGATTTAGTATCATCTTGTTTTGAAGTCTCATCTAGCTTTTGTCCTTCTGTCTCCAATGGTCTAAATAGGTTGTATCTTACTGGATCTTACTATGTACGATAGTATAAGCAAAAACCTTTTAAAGACAAGGAGATTATACAGAAACCATTATTCATTTTCTGTTAGTCGATTCTAAATACTCTGTAATGCTGTCATTCTCTTAAATGGTTTTACATTGTTTTGATATACTTAATGCTACAGTATACAAAGTTGTACTCAAGGATTTCAAGGAAAGAGACAATATGGTAACTACTTTTAGGTCAGGATTATCTGGTGGTGAAACACTATTCTGCTTAAATGGTTATGTTTTGATCTGTGCTGTTTCGTTGTTATGCCCTCTTTTATCTCAATCTCCACTCCATTATTTACTTTTTTAATACTTTTTAAAAAATTTTTATCCTTTTAATTAAAGGAAAAAAAATAACAGGATATATTATAGTAACCCACTTTGACTTTCCATTACCTCGATTTAAAGCCCTGTATTACTCTCACCATCTGGTTTTTAACTGATGTTCCCCTATTCTGTTTTGCTGGATAGTATCAGGTTCGAAAATTTAGGCATCAGCTGTGAAGATAATGAGATTCATTATAACGCCCATTCTCGTTGACTTTTACCTACTTTTGAAGACCTACAATGTCTCCAATGGTTTGGTTTTGTCGGATTTGTTCTTTACTGTTTTGTTCAATTGTATTATAACTAATGGTATAGGCAATTCTATTAGAGATAGCGGGAGGCATTATGGTAACCATTGTTGATCACCTTGTATTATGTTTTCACATTATCTATTATGTCCACCCTTTTGATTTGATTGACTCTGTTCTGTTATGTCACATTTGGTTCTACTCCCTTCCAAAAAAGTAATAAGAACTGTGGGAGCAACAAAACCCAAAATGTGTAATTGTCATTGTACAAAAGAGAGGAAAAGAAAGTGCTCTAAACTATATAACTGCATGTATATTTAAGTGTATAAGATAGAATATGATATCACAGAGTTTTATTGGATCATTGTACAGAACTGTTTGCAGTATCATTGATGGAATGTCCACTTTACAAGCTTTAATCTTGTGACTTGAACAATTATTTCTAAGATGACAATATGTAATCCATTAACTAGTAATTTCCTACTGTTCTTTTTTTTTTCTGCAAATCCGTATAACTTGTACCCTTTCTCTGCTTTTTTTTTTCTTTTCTCCTTAAATAAAAAAAAAAAAAAAAAAGCTAAAAAAAAAAAAAAAAAAAAGCTCAGTGGCTCAGTAGCACAGACCTGCTTGGCAAGCATGAGATTGTGAGTTCAATTTCTGCCAGTGAGAGAGAGAGAGAGAAAGAGAGAGAGAGAGAGAGAGAGAGAGAGAGAGATCATTTTTCCTGAGACTGCAAAAGACAGCGACCTGCCCAATACTATTTTCTTCTAACTGAAAATGTTGTAGAATATAATAGGTTCGAACATTTTATTTGTTGCAGAAATTCAGAAAAATTGGCAGCTGAACTAGTACACAATGCGTATTACGCCTTTTCCTCCATGTACTGGGGATTGAAACCAGGATTTCATACATGACTTGCAGGCATTTTGGGCTTAGGGTTAAGTTCTGGGTTAGGGTGAACTATATTCCCAGCACAATGTTGATTTTTTTGAAACTTTTTTTTTTTTTTTTTTTTTTGTCTTTTTCCTTTTTATCGGTACCGGGGATCGAACTCACGACCGCCTGCTTGCAAGGCAGGTGCTTATGCCGCTGAGCTAAATCCCCAGCCCCTTTGAAACTTTTTAGACAAATGTATGTTTTTATTCTGTGTCACATTTGTTATATAAAAAAAGAAACCTTGGTAAAATATGGTATGTTCATACTCCTGAGATGGTGAACTAGATCTTGATTCTGGCCTCTCTAAAATTATGTGTGTTCTGGCAGTATTCATTATGTATTGAAGAACTTTGTCAGTATAGGATTATAAAAAGATCACCTTTTCTGTATAAATTCTTTACACTATACACACTCCTTTTGTAGTATCTGATATTGGTACTTTTTTCATACTGTTACTGTAAACAGAATAACTTCATACTTTTTATCACATACAAATGACACAGCCCAGTATGATAGCAGACTATGTTACACTTTAAGAAACATAAAGCATGAGTATGTGTTTGGGTGTAGTAATAACTGATGAAACAAATTCATCGTATCTAACATTCTAACAGCAGTAAACCTGCAAAAACCTCCTAGCAGGACTTTCAGCTCTTTCCTGTTGTTTCCACTCTTGCATGTTTTAATAACCTTCCTTCCTTCCTTTTTATTTGGTCTTTTAGTTCCATTTCTGTCATAAATTGTAAACATCTTTGGGGACATTTACTTTATTATCGTGTATATAACTCATATATACATGACTCATTAACTTTGAGATATTGCTGAAAATGTCAGGATTTTAGTTATCAATTAATGTTGAAAATGCAACTTGTAGCTAATTAGCTAATGCAATAATAAACTGTAACTTATTTAGTTACATTTATTTACATGGTAAATTGTTATTTTGTAGGTAATTTAGATATACTCAATTTTATTTATCTAATAAACGTTTCAAAAATGCTTAGATATTTTTATAACATTGTCAACTTTAGATTTTATGGTATTTTTAGTGTTATTAGTCAAAAGTTACCATTTTAAACCTTTTTAAATTTATCTTTCTTGGATCTTAGACATGAATGTCTCATGGAACTCTACCAATTATTGTATGCCATGTTTTTGTTAGGGTTCTCTAGAGAAGCAAATTCAATATAAAATAATCATGACTATACAAAGGATGTATTAGTGGACTTTTCAGGATCAGAAGGGAAAGAGTTCCAATGGCCATAATAAACGTGTGTACTGGAGAAGTGCAGAATCCCTTAATAGTCCAAGGTCAAAGACCTAGAAATTCAAAGCAGAGACACAAGAGCAAGTAAATGTCAAAAGATGTGATGTGAAGACTTGACCAATATCCAAAGGCGATGGTGAAGATAGGAGCTCTTCTGAAAAAAAGGGAGCCATGTCCTGGGGCATCCCCACCCTGTTTTCTGGCTTAATGTTAATCTTCTACAGACACTCAGAATTTATAAAT
This sequence comes from Cavia porcellus, assembly GCF_034190915.1. NCBI lineage: Eukaryota > Metazoa > Chordata > Mammalia > Rodentia > Caviidae > Cavia > Cavia porcellus. The sequence goes on from NW_026947507.1 coordinate 17,827,025, forward strand.
CTGCTAGGCAGTTCACAGTCATTCCAGTTGATACGTTACAATCAAGGATCATATGTGGTCTCCATAACATTACATAACTTTCCCAATAAACACACATTGACTTTCATTTTGAATCATTCCTTCTTGGTTTTTGAAGTTAAATCACTTTTGTCTGTAAAAGTTTTTTTGTTAAATACTATATGGCGCAGTTACCAATAAACACACATTGACTTTCATTTTGAATCATTCCTTCTTGGTTTTTGAAGTTAAATCACTTTTGTCTGTAAAAGTTTTTTTGTTAAATACTATATGGCGTAGTTACTTTTGTTTGTTCTGAGACCTAGTGACAGGAGACTAAGGAGTAGCAAAGCTGGCAGGGAAAGTAGACATGACATTTAGATTACAAAATCCCGGCACAGAACATTTCCCAAACTACTGCATGTGAATTTTGGAACAGGTCTTCAGTAGGATAATCTAGACGTGACTTCAGCCTGAGTGGGATCACAGCACTCAGGACATGGACGTATACATTCTCGTGGGTTTTTAAGAGATTTTGGCAATATAAAGGGACATGGAAATGAGGAAGGGCTTTCTGTCATGGCTTTACTCATGATAGCTCAAGATGATATCATCAGCTTATTCTTTTATCTTGCTTTATCCTCTTTTATTTCAGCCCAAACTAGATTTGAGAGTCAGTTTCTCTCTTACTCTTCATTTTTAATTTTTCAAATAAAATTTAGCACTACTTTTTGCTTATTGCATTAAATTTTTGTTTAAGATGAGAAGAATGAGGAATTGGACTCTAGAAAAGAGAGGTGAGGAGCCCAGAGCCCAATAACCTTTATTTGGCATGACACGTTTAGAAGAAGCTACCCTATGATAAAAGTACCACCAAGAGATAAAGAAGCAATGTTTTTAATTGTAGTTCATATTTAGTACAGATTACATTTCACAGTTGATTGGCTCCAAGGCAGAGTGGCATATCAGAGAGGCACTACCAAGGAGAAACAGCTGTGGCTGGCACAAGGTAACAAAGTACCAGATAGCAAGCACCCAGCAGAGAAGCAGAAGTAGGAGTCTGTTTCTCCCTTTCGTTCCTTCCTTTCATACCTGCTCTTTGGGTGATGCCACCCACACCCAGGGTGGGTATTCCTATTATTCACAACAAGAACTGTGCCAAAGCAATCAGTGAACTATTTTAGTAATTGCATGTCCTTAATCTCAGCTATCGGGGTTTTGGCCTAGTCCAAACCTCCTAAACAAGTGCACAGTGAATGTTTTAAATAAAAGAGACCAGTAGTATGATTTTGGAGCATCCAGGAAGAATCTTCCCTCTCCCCCTCCCCCTCCCTCTCCATCTCTGTCTCCAGAGTAAAGACAGAGAACTCAGCCAGACATCTCATATATATTTGATTTTTGAGCAAAGGAAGGAGATATGGAGGCAAGTGTAGTAACTAAGCAGGAACTTGAGAGTCAGTTCAAAGACGTCTCCAAATTGTATGTTTTGTCAGTTAGGATAACAGCCTTATAATTAAGGTTGGCAACTTTGTTGTTCTGGGACAGGGGTTATCAACAGCCCATGTTTTGGTTGCCTCAGCTGAGGTGTCATCCTTAACAACACTATTCATATGCCCTTTTCCAACACAGCCAGAGGACCTTGTGCTCAGTAATACAACCTCCACACCCTTAATCCCAGCATCACACACCCTAGATCCAGCCACCTCAGAAAAGGCCCATCCATGTCTACATTAGGCTTTCTGGGGACATCTACACCCAAGCCATAACATTATAGCTCTGTCTTTTCCATTAAAAAGCTTAAACCTTCATAAAAAATAAAATATTGAAGGTTTTATGCTATTTCTATTCTCTATAAATATTCCCTATTTGGCAAATTAATTAAAGATGAGCATTTGGATAGTTTCAAATTTTTGTTTGAAGTTTCTGTAAGCAAAGATAGGATGAATACTCCTGTAGGATTATATGTAAACATGTTTTAATTCCTCCAGGACACAGACCCAGGAGTAAAATTGTTAATCTAATTTTATAAGAAATGAGCAAATTATTTACAAAGGAAAGACAAGGAAAACTCTAAGTTGACTACAAGATTCCTACAAACTCTACATGGCCTCTATAAACTCTTTCCTTTGAGTGTCAGTAAAACTTGCAGATATCCTGGGAAACCATTACTAAAATAAGGCCAGTGAAATTTGCAGATATACTTAATGTCTCTAATCAGTTGAAATTGGATTAATGAAATGAGAGTTTCTAAATGGACCTAATATAGTCAAATGAACTTGTTAGACAGATTCAAGAATAAGCATGGCTCATGTCTGTAACCCTAGCCATATGAGAGGCTGAGACAGGAGGATTTCAACTTCATGTCAGATTGGGTAATAATGGGGAACCAATCTCAAAAAACAATAAAAAAGAAAAGAAAAAAAACTAAACTAAATTAAAGGGTTGATGCTATACCTTGGTATGTCTTGTCAATCCTATGATAGAAAAATGAATTAGAATTTAAAATAAAATAACATAAAATAAGTAGCGAATTTTCTGTTATTGTTCAAGGAAAAAATACAGACTTGAGTGGTCCATGTGAAAGGCACCTGATAGTGCCCACTAGATGCTGACAGTGGACTCCATCCACACCAAGAAGAAAATAATGGCCTCATATTTAGGAAAATAATGGCCTCATATTTAAAAACAGGAAAAATAAATTTATTCAATAACCTCAGAGCTTTTGAAGGATGATCATCCTAACTCTAGTCACCTGATGATAAGTTAGCCAAAAAATAATTTCAAAAATATGAAGTCAATTAAGCCCTTACATAGTCAGTGCTAACAAGATATATGGGGCCTTGTGAAGATAGAAAGACCAACCATGTGATTAAAGGGCCTTGACTCAAGTATTGCTAACTCAACTACTAGAGAAAGCAGAGCCACTGGTGGTGGAGTCATGTCTTCAGTGATTCAGTCTCTCACAAAATGCACTGGAGTCAGAGTAAAAAATACAGGACATCAGGACTTGGAGGAACTTTCCTTTTGGCAGGATTCTTGTTTACGGAACACTAAAGTAATTCTCTCATTATGGAACACTGAAATAATTATGCAGCTTCTAAATTTTTGGTGAAATATTATAATACAAAGGTAATAAAATGATTGTCCTCTTACCACTATCAACATAAAAAAAGTTGGTTGATGCTCAATCTCAGTAATAGACTAGGTCTTCTTGTACTATATTTCCAAGGACTACTCAAAGCTGACATCCTTGTCTTTTTTCTCAACTTCATAGAAAAGCACTATTTCATCACTAAGTGTGTTGTTCAAGACTTCCTTTTTCTTACAAAATTTTAATCTAATTTTTCTATCAGTCACTCAGTGTAGTGGAAAATCCCCTCCCCCATCAGCATACTTCAGTTTGTTAGTTGCCCAAGTAATAGTTCCTGCCCCCGTTCCTCATTGCTTCTGTTTCTTACCAAGGGCTGGTCAGTGTGATGCATAGCTGGTCACAATGGTGTGCATCATATAAGCAAATCCCCAGTTGACAAGTCATTCTGCCTCTGTACTTCCTGTTTGCTTGTTGTATATAAACACTAGACTACCACAGACCATGGCCTGATATTCTGGGAATGGTTCTGCTCAGTGCCTGTCTACATAAATAAATCTGCCCCCATGTCCCGGGTTTTCATCTAGTGTTTCTACTTGCTGTTTCATTGGAAATAATTTACTCGAAGATCTGCTTCTCTTTGCAGTTGTATCAGTGTTTTCGTCATATATTTGAAACGCTACTATATTTATAACTATTTGAAATTACTATTATTCCTTATCATGATGAAAAAATTCTTTTGTGTTTAGTATGTTTTTCTCTCACATTGTTATTCTCATATTACTATAGACATTTCACTGACAAATTCTTTTACTTAGGTTCCTTATTCTATTAGTACTTATTTAGTTTATGTATATTATTGGGCTTATGTCTATCATTTTACTTTCTGTTAATATTATCCCACTTTCCCCAGTTTCTTTCTTTTTCTGCATTTTATTTAATTAATTTTTTCTTAATATGGTATCATTTTATCCATTGTCTTATTTATTGTAACTATGCAATCTTCAGGGAAGGTATTGTAGCTCACTCTTTGGCTATCTGGTACCAGATCCAGTATTCGAATCCACAGTTGTTATTCTCAGGAATTACATGCTCAATTGCCTTATGCATTCTTGTCAATTTGTATGAAAGTAAGTTAACTTTATCATATCAAATAAAGAATACTTATTGTTCTGACAAAATGGCCACATGAAAATGTACAGTCACTTTTCAAAATTCTTGTTTTGGCTTTTTTTAACTTTTAAATTGCAAATTGTGTGAATCTGTGCACACAATTATATATACATATATATATATATATATATATATATTTTTTTTTTTTTTTTTTTTAAGATGGCCCCCTATGTCACATGGATGTGGCTGAATCAGTGTCTGTGATTGGCTCATTGTCTGGCACTGGGATTGGTGGTGTGAGTGCCACACCCACCCCGAGGTGGAGCCAGCAGCATACAGTGTAATGGCAGGAAGAAGGTAGTCTTTGTCATTTGCTCCTTGAGCTTCCTGCTTGTTGCCCCATGAACCGCTGCCCCTTAGCCATATCATTTTGCCTTGGAGCCAACTGAGTATGGACTGAAACCTCCAACCTATAAGAAATAAACCTTCCCTTCTGTAACTTAGGACATCGTGTATTTTGTCTCAACAACGGGAGACAGATGTAACTAAGACAGAATCAGTCTTTGAACTTCTGCTGTGTTCTGCATACACTGCATAAGATTTCATCTAGTTTGACACCATTCAAAATTCAGTCATAGAATATCATTACATTTATAGCTCTTGAACACTATCTTCATGAGTTTTTAGAATTATGTACAATTCTTCCCCTGAAATATTGAATTAAATATAAACTAACCTTCAAAGTTCACTAAAATGACCCAAAAAAATGTGAACAAAGGAGGAAATAGCAAGAAAAAGTAACACAGAAACATAAGTCACACATGTATTCTGCTCTCCACTTCTCCATCAGCATCAATGACAAAGCTATTCAAGCAGCTATCTTTTGGGAAGAATGTAGAAGCTGTTAAATTAAAAACTGTCAACTGTATTGCAGCTTTACACTCTCTTTCTCGCAACACCAAAGAATATCTACTTCATCTCCTAAATACCAGGACTAACCAGAGATGTATACATACTTCTGCAGTTTGCTGTACTAATAAATGTCTGGAAGCTAAAGGCCACAACTTTGAGCACCTTGTAATTTTGCGGGAAAAAGTAAACTGTATTAATTGCACGAAGTCACAATAAATTTAGTATTGCTATATGTACACAAATTTCTCTTTTCCTGATGTATGCTTTGTTTTTTGTTTTTTTTTTTTTTCTTTTTGACTCTGGGTATCATATATCTGACCAGTTTTCATAACTGGACAAATGACATCTTTTCCTGAACTAATATAGAGATCTTATAATTTAATTTGTTGGTTTTCCTACTTTCTCTTACTTTCTTGAAACTTTGTAAAATTTTACTTCTTACCAAGAGCCAGAATAAGACTCTTCATTTTCTAGCAAGCTCTTATATTTGATTATTCTTTACAATGACTTACAGTATGGTCTCTGCTAATAAAATTTACTTCATCTCTCTTTTCTTCTGCTCATTCTAATTCAGAAGAATAAATTTATTTCATTTCTTTAAACAGAACAATCAGCTAGGGATTTACCTCAGCAGCATAAGCGCCTGCCTGGCAAGTGTGTGGTTGTGAGTTTGACCCCATACTGAGGTCAGTCTTTTTGTATACTCTAAAATCTGTGTACAATTTATTTTCCTTATATTTTCATGCAGATATTTCACTCAGATGCTGCCTTTTAATTATTAATATTGGAATTGATAACTCCTTATAAATATTGCTTTAAATATATAACATTTTGAACTTTATGGGTAGAAAAGTATACAATTTTAGGTCAGGTAAATAAATTAATCTTTTTAGAATCTCCATTTAGTTTTGTATGCTAACAATTATAAAACCTTTAATCAAAAGCAATTCCAGTATTAAAAGCAATATGTAATGAAAATGTAATTTGTAGCAAAACTACTCAATCTAACAAGTAAAATACTTCAGTTACACATTTGGAATTTATGAAAACCTTGTATTTACCAATAAATACCCAACATAATCTACAACATAAATTAAACTTTTTAACAATAAATTCAAAATACTAATTTAATATATAAACATCATAAAGCAACTTCCATATTAAAATATGTCTGTAAAAAGCAGTAAAATGGCTTTTACTAATTTATAAAGAATTCAAAAAAGTAAGAAATGAATTAACATTATTCGTTATAGCAATCATTCAGTTACTAACTAGTGTTTAAATGTTTATTATCCATTTTACTACTTCTGAATACCATGTCTTTTCTTGTATGAAAATTTTAATATGAGTCTCTACAAAATAAAATTCTTTTAAATACCATTTTCACAGTACCATTAACCACAATTTTAAATAATTCATTATATAAAATATTTACTTATTGTTCATATTTCCCTAATTATGTCACAAATTCCATGATTTTTCTTTTCACTTATTTGAATCAAATTCAATCAATCAAAATTCAATAAACCTCCTGTAATTAATTAAATAGCATACCCTTAGATACCCATCTAAGCACACATATTCAATGTTTGTATTTCTCCATATATTTTATCTTGCAATTTGTTCACTGAAAAAAATGAGTTTTTTTCTACAGAAATTTGTAATTGATTACATTTTTTTTCTGTTGGTTAATATATTTCACTGACATTTGTATCTCTCTAAAGTGAGAATTGAACCTAAGATACTTTTATTTTCTGGTAATGTTTTGCATGTTATCTTTTCAACTAGCATTTGAGTCAACATAAAGAGATGTATATCTCTAAGTGTGATGTTAAAAACAACACTGTGAATTAATATGAAACTACTATGCTCCTAAAACCCAGTATGACACTGAACAGTCCTTCCACCAATGTCTCACTTTGTCCTTTATTCTGCATTCTTACTATATGGCACACCTTTAATTTATATCAAGATGACTTATAGCACCACTGAAGATTTTGTTTGCATCTTGTTTTATGGGTATTTTCATTCAGTATCATCTTATACCTTCCATAGTGTGACAGAATGCTATTGCATCAATCACTAGTGGGTTCAGATACATGAAGGTTTAATGAATATGAATGAATGAATGTCATCAATGACATTTGTTGAAAATAAAGTTTGAGACCCCTGACTTAGGCCAGTTTAAATAAATTTTATATAAACAGAAGTTCAATTTTGGGCTCTTTTATTCTTTTCAAAATTATTTCTAAAACATTAAATTATTTAGATATTCTCCAAGTTAAATAAACAGGAAGTACAGATTTGAGGACATGTATATTAATGTTAAACAAGGAAAAATACAGTTTTATTTATTTTTAACCTAAAATATTTAAGCTGATTTTTGAAGGTCAAATATTTATTAAATAATCATATATTTTAAACATATTTATGAAAAATATGTAAAGGACAACCTATAATGTAAAAAGTATAGGTAGGTTAGACTACAAAGAGTCCTTAGTCTTTGGTCAGTTAATATCCATTTATATTTTTGCAGAAGGTAAAAATAAGATAGCATGCAAAAATAAGTCTTTGGTTAATCATTAATCTATTAATGTTAAATTTAGGTATTTTATATCTATCTATCTATCTATATATATATATATATCTCAACTATATTTAAAAAATTAAATACATTCCCACATCTCCATAATTTTGATAAAAGTTCCAGTATCTGAAGAATTTATATTATTTTCCCAAGGCACCTAGCTTTCAGGTAAAATATGAAAGTAGAAACTGAATAAATTTTATTCCTGGAAGCAGCAACATATTATAAGGGATTTTTTTCTGTTTTGTAGTTTTTATATATTGTATTGTCATTTTCTTCCTTTATTTTCATAGAATTCTTTTATTAATTAATTTTAGATTTATCATAAAGTTGGAAATTGGACATTCTTTGAAAAATGTAAAATTCCTATTTTCCAATAGATTTAATTTAAGAAGGTCAGTTTCATTTCTCTAATTGTAAATTTAAGTAGTAGTAAAACATGTTTTCATTGTCTTACTCCTGTTTTAAAAGGATAGCAAGAATTAATACAGACTAATATGTTATACATTTTTTGCCATACTATATATAAAATCATAATTTTTCTAACAAGTATTGAGCATAGAGATCTACATGATGTACTGCATTTTGCTTTATATTTTTCATGTAAGTTGGAAACTTGAAACATTTTCAAAGAGCTTGTGTAAGCCTGCTGAACTCTATCAACTATGTATAGAATTCCCAAAGTAAATACAGTACAATTGATCTAGAGCTCATTTATTATTAAACATTTGTATTTCTTATACTAGATATTATACATATGCCTTAAGGAATGCCACTGTTAATACTCTTTGTATAAATGTATGACAATCATTTAACATTAATTTTTAAAAAGTTAACTTGCTGAGAAAACTGTAACTATAAAAAATACCCTTTTTTATTTTACTCTTTTCTGTCTGTATTAATGAGTAAGAGAAATTTTAATTATGTTTTCTCTTTATTTATGAATGTTTCTTCATATCACCAATTTAAGGACCATCTATCAGTTACTTGCTAGAACTTTTGTTTTGTGGGGTGAGTTTTTTGTGTATATATACCAAATCTTTACATTGATATATATATATATTTTTTTTTTCAAATTATGTTTTGGTATACTTTCACAATTTTATGTAGTAAAATCTATTGTTTTTTTATGAATTCCACTCTTACTGTAAATTCATGGAGATTTAAAAGTACACTTTATATTTCTATAACTTTATCTGAAGTGCTCTATGCTAAATATTTATTCAATTGTAGGTTTTTATCATGTTTTTGACCAACAACAGACTAAAGACTACACATAAAATTATAATGGACGCTTTTCTTTCCCTCAGTGTTCCTTTTTTTGTGTGATTTTCATGGCATTTTAAGTTATGTTCCATGCCTGGAGCAAAAAGTCTCAGGGATTCGGTGTTGTATATACTCCTAACCAGTTATTCTTAATGTATTAGGGCCATATCTGCTCCATAAATTATGTTTCACATTATCAGAGACTCTAACCAGTTTTTGTTAGTACAAAAAAAATCATTCCTTCCTGTTGTAAAATGGCTACAATGATAGGAATTTTAGACTGAAAAGTGAATCTACTGTAAGATATATATAAGTTCCAGAAAAGCATTAGAAAAACGTGGAGATCGAGTATATTGATATTTATATATATTTCATATCAGTGTTACCTGTGTTTTTTTAAATTTAAAAGGATTAAAATGATTAAACAGAAACTCAAACAATAGAAGATTAATGATTAATTAATATATTACATATTATTCTCTTTAAAGTAGTTGTTCAAATTATAAAATATAGACATGAAAATTTGATCAAACAATCTAAGCACAAATCATTCTTTTTAATGAAATAGTGGAGATCAGCAGTATAATTATCATATACTACTCATATATAGACATACTATACTTATATATTGTATATTTACTATACTTGTATATCACACATACTATAATAACGTATCACATATGATAGGCATTTTGATTGGCTTTGCATTAAATCTGTAGAACAGTTTTGGAACTATGGTCATTTTCACAATGTTGGTTCTTCCTATCCATAAGCAAGGGATATCTTCCCATTTTCTGATATTCTGTTCAATCTTCTTTTTCAGATTACTGCAGTTTTCAATATATAGTTGTTCTGCTTCCTTTTTAAAATTGATTACTAAGTATTTCATTTTCTGGATGCTTCTGTGAAAAGTGCTGTTTCATTAATTCCTCTCAGTGAGCTTGTTGTTTGTTTACAGGAATACAATTGACTTTGAGTATTGACTCTGTATCCAGCTATGCCCCTCTATTTGCTTATTAAATCTAGCTGTCTTTTGGTGGAATTTTGGGGGTTTTCTATGTATATTATCATGTCATCCATGAATAATGATAACTAAACTTCTTTTTTTCTATCATTATTGTTTATTTCTCTCTTGTCTAATTACTCTGGGTAATGTCTTAAGAACTATACAGAATAGGAGTGGTGATAGTAGACACCCTTGCCTTGTTTCTGATTTTAGGTTGAAACCTTTCTGGTTTTGTCCATCTAATATAATGTTAGCTTTTGGTTGGTGACATGTGGCGTTCATCAGATTTAGTTAGAGACAGTCTATTATAATTGCCTCTAAGGTTTCATATTGAATGAGTGTTGTACTTTATGAAAAGATTTTTCTGCATCTACTGACATGATCATGGGATTTTTGTATTTGGCTGTGTTGATATAGTGTATTTTGTTTATTGACTTGCATATGTTGAACCACCCCTGCATTGCTGGAATGAATCTCATTTGATAATGGTGTATAATTTTCTTAATGATTTGACGCATTCTGTTTGCTAGTATTCTATTGAGGAATTTTGCATCTATGTTGATTAGGGAGATGAGTCTACAGTTCTCTATTTTGGTTGTGCCTTTCTCTGGTTTTGATATCAGGGTAATAATTCTATCCAGGAATAAGTTATGGAGAATTGCACATGTCAGTAATTCCAGCACTTGAGAGGCTGAGATAGAAGGACTGTTGAAAGTTTGAGACTAGCCTGAGCAAAAAAGTAAGTTTAGGGACAGCCTGAATTGCATAATGAAGACTCTGTTTCAAAAAGAAAAAAATAAAATAAAAGAAGAGTAAAAATTTTCGAGGTAGGTATTAATGATATGCTGAGTCTCCACAAGATCTGTAGTAATTTCACCCCTTTCATACTTCATTGAATGAATTTGACTTTTGTTTCCTTTTTTTTGATAAAGTTGTCTAATGTTGTCTAATGTTTTGTCAATGTTGTTTATTCTTTCAAAGAACCAACTTTTTGATTCATTGATTATTTGCATTTTTATTTAGTCTCAGTTATGTTAATTTCTGCTCTGATCTATATAATTTCTTCCATTCTGTGAGCTTTGGACTTGACTTGCTCTTCTTTTTGAAACTTGAAATCTAGCATTAGATTGCATATTCTGATGTTGTTCAGTGTAATACTCTGTAAACATCTACTAAGTCCATTTGTTCATGTTTGATTCAATTCTGTTATTTCTTTGCTGATTATTTGTCTAGTTAATCCATCTCTTTGTGACAAAGAGGTATTAATATACCCTACTACAATTGTGTTATTGCTTCTTTGTTTATATCTATTAATACTTGTCTATATAGTTGGATATTGCTGTATACAGCATATAGTTGAATCTTTTGTTTGGTAAATATATTTATAATTGTTATCTCTTTTTCTTGAATTTTCCCCCTAACAAGTATATAGTGACATTCTTTATCTCTTTTGTTCATTTTATTTGAACTTCATGTCTGCAAACAAAGCAGCTACCCTTGCTTTTCTCTAGGTTCTGGTTGCATGGAGTATTATTTTCCATCTTTTGACTTTTAGACTATGAATTTCTTTTTGAAGTAAAGTTGTTTCTTTTATACACCATAATGTTGAATCTTATTTCTTGATTGTTTCTGCAAATATATGCCTTTTGTTTGGTGAATTGAGGCCACTTACACTGATAGTCAGCTTATATGTTGGTTTATCTTTCTCGTTTTTTTTTTTTTTTTTTTTTTTTTTATTTTTGGTCCCTACTTTTTACCCGTGTTTAATTGTGGGCCCTGATGGTTTCTTTCTGATGTTGTTCTTGGAATTGTGTTATTCTTTATCTCTATCTAGGATATTTTTCAGTACTCTTTGGATGATTGATTTGGGAGTCATGAATATCTTCATTTCCTCTTGTCATGAAATTATCTTATATCTCCATTAATTTGGAGATAATTTTTTGGGGTTCATCAGTCTGGGCTGGAAGTTGTTTTATTTCAAGTTTTAAAATACTTTGCTCCAAACTCTCGTGACCTGAGTATTTGTTGAGAAATTGAATGTGATTCTAATGGGTTTCCCTTTATGAGTGATTTTTTTCTTTGCTCTAAACAGCTTTTAATATTCCTTTTTTTGTACAGAATTTCTATGATCTTTAATATTATATGTCTGGATTTAGATTTATTTTGGTTATGGTTGTTTGAAGTTCTGTATGCCTCATTTATCTGAATATCAGATTCTGTTCTCATGTTTGGGAAATTTTCTTAGATCTTCAAATAGTTTTTTATGTCATCTGTGTTGACTCCTGCATTTTTATTGATACCTTTCAGTTTTATGTTGCTTTTCTTTGCATCATCTTGGACCTATTGAGTCCTTATTATCACTGTCCCTTGTTACATTTAGATCTTTTCTTTCTTGATGACTAGGCATGATTCTATCTTCATTGCACAAAAGTCTGTCTTTAGTTTTGTTCAAGTGGTTTTGCCAGCTTTTAATACAATTTTTAATTTGTTGGATAGTATCTTTCATCCATCCGTTTCTTTCCCATATTGTTCACTCAAGGTTTCCATCATTTTTCTATGATCCTCTATTTTTTTAAATATACATCTTCTCTAACCTTGCTGAGCAATTCCTTCCTTATTGTCGTCACGTCTTTTTGTTTACCTAAAAGATTATTTTTCATTTTATTTCTTTTGTAGTATCAAGGATTTGTTTCTTTACCATACTCGCTATCTTTTCAAAGTTTCAGGTTTGTTTCCTTCAATTTCTTATGTGTAAATATGTTCGGTACTTGTTCAGAGTGGCTGGAAGTATGAGATTGCATTTTGCTTTTTTGTCTTGCTATTTTATATTTCCAAAAAAGTAATATTTTGTTTTGTGTGATGATCCTTGTTTGTTGCTGTACTAGGTACCTATATCACTAGTCTAAAGGACTCTATAGGAAAACTCTATCCTTCTGGATATGTATATACGAGGTTTTTAGGTAGTTTCTCTCCCAGAATCTTACCTTCCCAATTAATTGATAGTGGGATGTTATTATGTATTTGACTCCATCCCCAGTTCTTTGGTGTTGGGCTGTGTTGATCTTGCCAGTGTTGTTACAGAAGAAAGAACAACTGGTTAAAACAGTTTGGACACCCTACCTAAAGTAGTATAGTTAGCAATAACAATAATATCAAGCACAATTTAAAATCTTAAAAACTTTGGTAACACTTGATTTTTTGTTTTAGTCTATAGGAGCAATGTCTGTAGTTATGCAACAGAACAGTTCGTCAAGAGTTTGTATGTAAAGTGTTTTCTCTTGGTAGAGTGATTTTACTCTGGGTGGGAAAATTTAGGGAAGATAGTGTATAAAACAAAGATAATCGGAAAGGAGTTAAAAGCAAGGCAGGAGTACGAAATGGGATCATGCAAGATTTGAAGAACTATTGAAGAGGGTAGGAAAGAACGAATGAAGAAATATTTGAGGGATTATCTGAACTTGGTCTTTGGATTTGGGGTATGATAATTTATATGACTGGTATTCTTCCCAGTCATTTAAAAAAGAGAGATAAAAAGAAAGAAATTAAGTACGAAGGCAACTAAAGGAGAAAGAAACAGGGAGAAAAAATAAAAAATGTCAGAGAAAAGAAAAAAAGGAAGAGAAAGTAAGATAAAACAAATTCAAGATAAACTAAAATCAAATCCATTAATAAAAAACAAATAAATTTTAAAAATAAAATATAAATAAAAATTTAAAAAGAAGATTGCTGCATGCAAAAAATGAATAATATTCAGTATATGCATGAAATGATGGAAATTTCATTACAGATAGAAGAAATAAATAACAAAAATGGAGCAGGAAAATGTTATATATTGATAAAGTGATAAAATCCACAGGAAAATTATAAAAGAATTATGTAGAAAAAAAGTCAGACTTCATGAAGTATTTTCATGTGATTACACAGGTGCAAAGTGCTGCATGAAAAAACAGTTTTGACCTTTTCCTGCCTCTTTTTATTATTTGTTTCTTGTTTTTATCACTGTACAGAAATTTCCAGCATATTTATGCATATGCTGAATATTTTTCACTTTTGCATATTACCCACTTTAATATTATATGATTTTAATACCCATTTTGTCTGATTTTTCTAACACCAATGTTTATCAACTATGTTGTCTTATAGTGTTCTTTGTTTTATTTCCTGAGTTCATATTTAATTTCAGCATCAACGTAATACTGAGCTCATAGGATAAATTTGGAAACAGCTTTTCCCTATTAATTACTTGGAAAGGTTTGAAGAATATTAATGCTAATTGTCTAAATTTCTGGAAATATCAGTGGTAAATCTATGTGGACCTGGATTTTCTTGTTTGACACTTTATTACTGCATCAATCATTACTTGTCGTAGATCTGTTCAGGATATTTTTATGTTCTGGATTTAATTTTGGTGAGTCTAGAAATTTATTTTGCTTAGATTCTCAATTTATTTGAATATAAGTTTTAAAAATAGTTTACAAAAATCCTCACAATTTCAGTGGTATCTATTATAATATCATTGTTTTTGAATTCTAACCTCAGTTCTGTCTGGCTTCTGATTCTTGAGGGTAAGAACAGCTAAGATTTTATCAGTCTTACATATTCTTTTAAAGAAACAATTCTTCAATTCTTTGACCTTTAATATTTCTTTTAGTTTCAAATTTATTATTTCCTGATCTTTATAAGTTCTTTCCTGCTGCTTTCCTAAGTTTGTGTTTGAGTTTTGCTTATTTTTGTAGGCTCCTGAGATGCACCATTAGGTTATTTTAAATGGTCTTTTCTTTTTTTTCTAATGTATGCAAACATAGCTCTAAATGCTGCTCGAATTTTTATTGTATACTATAAATTCTGATATATTGCTTTTTAACTCTCAGTGGATTCTAAGAATTTTTAATTTATACTTAGAATTTTTTCAGAGATCCACTGATCAATCAAGAGTTTAATATTTGATAACCATTGATATTTTTTACTTGTTCTATGAAATAAAATGTACAAGGTAGTAAAATATCTGGTTGCTCTAACCTTATTTAAAACTGGAGGGAAATGATGAGTGTTATGATTCCTGCGTCTTTTCTTCAGATACAGTCAGATGTGCTATCTGCTTGTGCTTTATCTCTGTCCCACAGCAAACGTGAGGATCACAAGGGAATAACAGGTATTCATTTCTGATGTCTGACAAGAGGGGAATGTGTCCTCTTCTTCTGAACTCCTGCTCATTCAGAAGGAAAGTACATTGTTTTAGCTAATTTACTTAACTTTCTTCACCAATATTTCTAAGAATCTCCTAGTTGCTCTTTTTCTCAAGATGGAGGCCCATGAGCCTTGGGGAATCTCTGTCTCCGTACAAAATCACATACCTGCTGCTTTGGATGAATATTCCAATGTGACTGTGTGTATGGCAGGCTTTTAGTTCATGATTTCCTCTGCTCACCAATATTCTTGACTATATATTAAAAATATGCCTGCTGGTAAATTAACTCAATATGAATATTTGTTCTATAAGTGAATTTTCTTGGCTACTAATTATAATTATTTGCTGTGATATATTATGCTCACTGATGTGTTAAGTGCTATAGACAGTTATTGGTTTTTAGAAACCCTACCTCACATAACTTTTACCTGACAGGTTGTGTCTTGGTTATTTTTCTCTCATTTGCTGGAACAAAATACTCAATGCCAAAATTAAAGAAGGAAAAGTTTATTTAGCTCGCAGTTTATGGCAGTTTCAGTCCCTAACCAGCTGGCTCCCAGCCAGGATTGCATGGCAGAGAGGCAACAGTTCATGGCAGCAGAAGATAGCAAAAGCAACAAGTTCAAAAGAGGGAAAGCAAGAATGTTTTTCCCTTTATATTGTATGCAGGCTATCACCCACTAAATAGGATGTAGCACTCACACCATGTCCTTTCCCTCTTCTTGCAAAGATGTAGATGTTTACAAGGTGAGGACTCTGGTCTCCCTCTGAGTCAAACTTCTAAACTTCTCAATCTAACACAATGTATCAACCATTAGAAATTATATTTTTTCCCTTTTGCTCCCTTCAAATATTCATTGTTATCTATGGTTGTGGAATCATTTACCACACCACTGGATAAAACAACACATCTCAACTCAAAGTGTCTATAGCTCATGAATCTGGGCGAGGTTCAGCTGGAGGACTCTTACCTCTGAGTCTTTCATAGGATATGAGTGAGTTGTCATTTGGCCTTGCAGTTGTCTCAAGTGAAGTACTCGCCTTCAAGCTCTCCTATATACTACCATTGCTCAGGTCATGGCTGGTGTTTGATCTGAAATAACAGTTCAATCACATATGAAACTTTTCATGATGCAGCTAACAGCATGCCAACTTGCTTTCGACAGTGGGGGTAGAGGTATTAATGTAATATGTCTTCTCTTTTTCCATATAGTATTCATTTTAAAACTTATGAAGTCAATGTATAAAAGCATGACACCCAGAAAGTAGGAAACGTGTTTGCAGGGCTTGGGTCGCTTAGTGTGAATATGTGTGAGACCCTTTCTGTGACACTCCAAACCTGTCTGCTCCAATATTAGGCTTTTACCCTTTTCCATCTCATACATTACCTGCTATAAACTGACTCAGCGATATGTTCAGATCTCTAATACCTTCTGTTTACTCTTTTCTTTACATCTATGTGTTTCTTTATTTCTTGTATTTTTAAGCTAATATTTAAAATGCTTAGGGAATGTATTTTTGTACCTTCAAACATCATGATCAAGAACTTAGAAATACTCTCTTGTCTAACATTACTTTTATGCATAGCTTTCCTAAGGTTATCACAAGCAAGGACAAAGGATAAGGGATAAAGTACAATTTTATTGTTATATATATATATATATATATATATATATATATATATATATATGTTTTGTCAACTCATTAATGTATGTCTTTTTAAAATCCTGTTTAAAATTTTAATACTGAGTTATAACAAAGGCTACAGGGCGTAGTATATCTACCAGGCTCTAAATATCTCATTGATTTTTACCTTTAACTGTATAACCCCATAGGTTTTTGTGAACTCTGTATTGGGTAGGTTATACCACTTCAAATATTGAGTCATCTTTTATAACTTTTTAAAAAGCAAGGTAGTGTTACTAACAAAACCCACTATGTTTTTGCACAATATTATAATTTTTTCTAAATATATTCCTTTGTACATTCAACTTCATATTCATAGTTCTCAAAGCAAGCCAGTGTGCGTCTTTCTAATATTGGAGCAATTTTAAGGATATGCCTGAGTGATTTACCAGATGGATGTCAATTATTTTAATCTGTATGTACCCTATCTAGTTCATTTCTCCTTCTACAGAAAGGTGAATTTCCTATGGAAAGCAAAATTCAGTCATGTATTTTTGCTATGGAGCTTGTTTATTCCTGTGATTTAATAGAACAACAAATCATCGACCTTTTAGTCTCTCTAATTGTATATCATTTTCAATAGATTGGTTCATCTGAACGCATAAACATGTGCAGTGTTTTTAACAACTTAATGAGAATCGTACCATGACCCCACAAATTTTCTTTTGATAACCAAATTTATGAATTGTGCTGCATTGGCATGCATGTATTGCTGCAGTAGAATTCATAATAGCAAAATTTAGAAGTAGCCAGTATATCTATCATCATATGAATGGATAAAGAAAATTTGATATCTATACATAATAGCATAACACTCAGCTATAAAGAAGAATAAACTTGAGACTTTTGTAGAAAAATGGTTGCATCAGAAAAATATAACAATAAATTAGTCACACAAACTTAAACACTGGATGACACTTCCCCTTTTAGTTGCAAAGAATAAACAGAAAGAATAATGAAGAATGGATAGATAGAAACAAGGAAGAAATGTCTTCCCCATTTGAAGGAGTCTAAAAGATCAAGAGCAAGCAGAGAGGAGGAGGAAAAGGGGAAAGAAGTAAAATCAGTATATACCACATAGAGGAACACAACATAACTTAATAAACATAAACTTCATTGTCATAAATATGAGCAAAGAAATATAGTAACAAGAATGAAACTGGGGAAAGCGATTTAGTAAGTGAGGGAGAGAACTGAGCGGGAGGGGAAGAGACTAGCAAAGAGAAATAAACTGTATTATATTCAGGTACTGCTACAAAATGTTGACATCATTTATTGCAAACATGCACTAAAAAAGAAAAACAGATTGAGTGCAAACAATTCATCCATTCTCTATGAAACAAAACATTATGATGCCAACTATTTTTTAACTTTAATTTTATTTTATTAGTACATGTTTACAATGCATAGAGTTTATACTCATCTTGAGTAGATGCATGCACATAACAGTGATTTTTTTCTAATACCCTTCCCTTTCTCATCTACCTCTCTCTCAAATGAAGTATGGAGCACAGTATGCTCAAAACTTTTGTCTCAGGTTAATTTTGGTTGCCTGCTGAGGGTCCCACCCAGGTTTATCTCTAAGTACATATTGCATGTTCTTCCGTTCAGAAAATTTTAGAATGTTTACCATTTATGATAGAATGCAGACTTTCTCATCTCAGTATGTACCCATTAGTGTCTTTTAATGGGTTTCAAATCCGTTTTTATCAGCGATTTTAATCTTTGCAGTTAATCTTTTTTAAGATCTACCAAAACTTCAATTTTTATAAACGATATTCAGGAAATGTCAATTGTAAGAAATGCAAACTATTTATCTTTTAGGTACGCTAACATAGACCATATCAACCCCTTCCAAATAAAAGGGATATGAGCATATTAGGATATGGAAACCAGTAAAACATTACAGTACATTGAAACCAGTAAAATGTACCTTGAAACCATTAAAAAAGCTGTTACATGTGGAGAAGACAAGATCTTGTATTTCTGAAGAAGAAATTTGGTGCAGTAGAATCTCACAGTATGTCATGGTCTCTCCAGAACCTAAATTTTTAACAACTGGAAAACAAATATTTAGCAAAAAGGAGAAGAAAATCACTGGGGATTGAGAAACTTCCAATAGGAAAAACAAAGCACAGAGAAAATGGAGAGTCACAAGAAAAACCCATGGAAAAAAAGGAAAGGAGGCTAACCCTACCCCACTCTCAGTGAGAAGCACCTTTCTCCACAGTCAGGAAGTAAGTGGAAAAGACAACAGCCCCTGGGGCAAAGGACAAAATAGCCCTAAGAGAAGCCCATAGATAGCTGTGACAGTACAAACAGTATGAGGTTTTACTTTGCGAGTAACCTGTCACCCTAACTCTGGGTGACAGGTTAGGATTTGTGAATAAATTCACATATTTGAGAGTGATTTAGCAGAAGCCATTTTGAGAAGGGAGTAATAGTTTAACACTGAGCTACTCCAGGAATCAAGAATCACCACAACCATACTTAGGGTGTCTGAGATTATCCTATCTCCATGACTAGATGGAGAGAGACAGCCATGAGAGATAGCCACAAAGAGGGTAGAAGCTAGATGTAGACTCACTGAGAAGTTTAAGTCCAAGTGGGAAAGGTCACTCTCTGCCATGGGAATCTGAAAAACTCATGTTGTTTTCAGAAGAGTAAGTGCTAGATTAAATCCATAAGTCTTTAATAACTCAGCCCCAATGCCTGTAACTGGAACAGAGAGAGCCTAGTGGTCTGTTTTCCATATCTGATAATATGTTCAGGAATCACCTTGGTTTAAATGTTTACCATAGCCTGAGGTGTACAAAGGGTCTTCTGGAGCGGGGAGGACAAACTCTGAGACCATAAATTTAGGTGGAGAACACAGTAACCTGGGGAGCACAGAGAAGCCCCGAAACTGGGGGTTGCTGAACTGAATATAGCCATAAGGTGGACACCATTAACTGATTCTGTGCAGGCTTATTCATAAACAAAAGAGTGACTGCAGAAAGAAAGCAGGATTCGGGATTTAGTAGGTCCTGGAGAGAAACAAATCTTTCAAAAATCCAGAGGAAGCTTCTGGACTAATATTTTTTCACTGTCAGTGTTTTTTCTTTCCTTTTTTCTTTTGTTTTTTCATATGTTTCATTTCTAATTCTACTGTCCTTTACTTTAAAATTTTTCTCATTTCTCTCCATCATTTTGTGATATTTGTATTTGAATGATTCTTTTCCTTTTCCCCTTATAAAACGTCTTCATAATTATTATTACTATTATGAAGTTTATTCATTTTCAGATAGTTGATATCTTGTTATTATTGAGTTGGTTTTGATTTTTAGTGATGGTATAAATGTTGCATCCTTTAAATATTTACCATATGCCAACATTTATTTCACATTTGTGTCTATATTATTATTGCAAATATTTTCTCTTCTTAAAGTTCATAGTGGCAGCTTCTACTGATTATTATGCTATGCCAATATCCAGTTCATTATTGTTGCTGTTTTCTTTGTCAGTGGTACCATAGATTTGCTACAAATTAGATTTTACCATACAATGATATATTGTTTGTCATTGTGAGTCAATATTACCTTATTTGATTAACAAAAACCTGGATGCTGAGCCAATTATACTGCAATCCTCCCCTCCCAAAATTAATAGACATGATTGAAACTAGAGAAGTGAAGGTTTTCGGTTAATCAGACACAGAGCACATCACTGGATAAAAGAAAACACAGACTAAAATAATCTCAATACTGACAACAAATTCCTTTCAATATAATCAACCATAACCTTAGGACATGCACATGCATTCACACACACACACACACACACACACACACACACACACACACACATTGAGAAACTTTTTTCAATTTACAGTAACTGCATTTGCTGTGTTGCTGTCACAGCACAGAGCTCACACAAACAAGAGTTGAAATATGAGACAGCAAAGAAAAAAAATGGCTCCCAAAATAATTAAAGTCCAGGAAATAATACTAAAAAAGAAATTCAAAATATATGCTTTTGAAAGCATAGCCAACAGAACAGATCAATGTGAGGATAGAGCATCATAAGTATAACATAAGGTTGATTCAAGTGACATTTTACACAGCAATACCTTAACATTAATAGGACATGAAAAATAGCTCCAAAAACAGCTAGATTATGCAAAGCAGAGTAATCTAAGAAAGCTTGGAATTAATGAAACATTGGAACTTGCTCAAATAGCAGAAAACTTTCCAAATGCAGCAAAAATCTAGTGGAATAAATATGTTAAGTAAACACTTAAATGGAAGGGGCAAGTTTTCAGTTTTCTGTTTCAGCAAACAGTTCATTTTCTGTTTTCAGAAATAGAAAAATAATGCATTGGCAGGAGCAAGTCTATACTTTCAGTAATAGCTCTCAATATGAACTGTCAACCCAATGCTGATCAGAGGAGACTGCAATTGAAATATTATTGTATTGGCTAGGGGTTGTACACAGAGAACAATTAGCATCAGGACATGGAATTCATAATATTATTTTTATAATGGACACCATGAGTTAACACAAGAAAATGCAAGAAATCTGTCCACAATACCAAAGACATAGAATATTTAATCAAGGGCCTAAATCCCACAGCGGTGTCCCACATGAGTGCAGATGAAAACCCAGAACTCATGTCAATGCCTCCCACGATTTCAACTGAAGGTCCAGAGCCCACAAGAAGGACTCATGCCAGTCTCTTTTATGGATTCGTGCTGGGTAGACCGAAAGGTCAGTGGTGGAAGCCAGAAAGTCCATGCCAGCAGGGTGAAGAGCTGTGCTGGTGGGATGAGTGTGATTTCTCACTTGAGAAATCACACAACAAGGGCCAGGGCTGTCCTGAAAGGCACAACAGCCATACTCAGTGACACGGAGGCCCCGAGCTCCTCCGATCACAAGCACAGGTACACGCCAGGAAGCCAGAGTGGCGAGTTGATCCTGGAGACCAAGCAGCACACATTTTTCCCCTCCAGAGCCAGGAGACAATGCTCGTTGTAAGAACCAAAGCTTCTCCAGGAAAACCAACAGCTCAAACAGCACCTTGCAGGAGAACCCACAATGCCTCAACACAACAATGCAGTAATGCCTTAATGTCTCAACAACCTCCTTCTCCTCCACCTATTTATGCGGGCAACTTTCCTCAGGTGGAGGATCTTCACTCAGTGCCATGCTGATGTAATCCAGCTCGTGTTAAGTTGACCACAGGTTCTTAATTCATAATATATATATATATATATATATATATATATATATATATATAATATCAGAATATGAACCATTGTAAAACAAACACAAACACTACTGCACAAAAAGATCAGAAAAATAGAACAATCATAGTGAAAAACAGTGATATCAAAAATAGACAACAAAAATAGATAAAAAGTCAACTAAGAATTATCAGAGTACAACCACACCTTCAAACAAACAAAAGTAATAGGTATGAACAGTGTTCTAACAACAGAACACATTGTTTTGAACATCCCATTAAACTTTACCTGAAATATAGTATGTCAAATCCATATCACATGCATGAATAAATAGAGGAAATGTTTAAATAATAGAAAAGAGAACCATAAATATAGCTCAATGGCATAGTGCCTACCTGGCAAGCACTGGGTGCTAAGTTCAATTCCCAGTACCAAATAAAATAAAATAGATAGAAAAGAATTAAAATCATCTCATGATATTATCAAATCATAATACTGTAAAATCAATAGCAAAATAAACTACAGAAATTGTGTAAAACCAGGAGGTATAAAATAATACATTATTAAATAATCTAAAGATCAAAGTAGAAGCCAAGGAGAAATTTGCTTCTAGAATCAGATGATATTTTTAATAGTACATACTGGAACACATAGAATGACATTAAAACTTTCCTAAGAGGGAGGCATATAGCTCTGAAAGTCCAATTGCAAAAGATACTTGTTGATTGTACAGTTGTAATGACCTCTTTTTCCCAGTTCTGTCAGTGGAGGCCAAGCGGGGAGCCAAGGCAATATCCCAAACATGGAAGAATCCATGTGATACAGAGCTAGAACTCTTGCTCTTTTCAAAAGTAATAAGAACACACCAATTTTCAAATGTTGCTGCATGGAGAAATAGATCTAACATGAGAAATATAATGTCAGAAAATGAAACAAAAAGCTTCACATGCCTGTAGAGTCTCACAAGCTGATATCTAAAAGACATATCAATAAATAATACTTTTCATATAAAGAATCAGAAATTAAGAAAAATAAAGAAAAAAGTAAAAATTATGACTGAGATTACATAGATGGTCATATTTTATTGAAGATTATAAAGCATTCATAATTAAAGTGTTATAAGGAATCATTATAAAAATGTTTGAATATTGAAAAAGCATATTTCATTAAATATTGTATCAACAGATATAACTTCAAATAAAACATATGAAACAGAGAAAAAGAAATAGTAGAAGAGAAAGGTTTGATAATAATTTAAGAACATAATGGAGGACCAGCTTGGCAGGTCTTGGGCCTGCCTTCAACTTCTTGGCTTCTCGCCATGCTCAGCCAGCTCCAGGGATCTTGGGCCTGCGCCCTCAATTCTGGAAACTGGAAGCCACACGTGAGTGTCCCCACACCATCCCAAGCCACGGGAGTTTAAGATCATTGCTCCCAACAGCCAAGGAACTTCACAACTTCCTGCCACACTGGAATGGCTCTGCAGGTCCTGGGCCTGCCTGCCCCACCCCCAGGGACCCTCTCTCAATCCAAGGAACTGGGTGGCCAAAATCCCAAGAGCTGAGGCCATAGAAGAGGATTTCCAACAGGCACAGGAAAAGCATTGGAATAACACTTGAAACACAGAAATACAGGAAAATGACAAAACAAATGATCAAAATACAATCTCAAAACTCCATCCCATCCCAAGAAACCTTAGGAACTATGTACATAGAAGAAAATATATGCCATACACCTGAAATATCTGTCATAATAGCAACTGAAATAAAGAAGCAACTCTGGGAAACTTTAAAGGAATTCAAACTAGAAATAATCTCCCAGGTAAGAGAAGAAATGATAAAAGAAATAAAAGAGAGGGGCTGGGGATTTAGCTCAGCGGCACAAGCATATGCCTTGCAAGCAGACAGTCGTGAGTTCGATCCCCAGGACTAATAAAAAAGAAAAAAGAAATAAAAGAGATACTGAACATATCTAAAGAAGATACAATTAAAAATTTAGAGGAACAAAAAAAGATAGAAAACCTGGATGAACAATATAAGAAACAGATTACATGAAGCAGATTCAAAGAGATATACAAGAAATCAATAATTCCATTGAAAGTTTTCAAAACCACCTCAATGAAAGTAAAGATAGAATTTCAGACTTGGAAGACATGATTGCAGCTAGTAAACAGGAAAGGAAAGGTATTTTCAAAATAACAAGAAATCAGGAAATAACAATTCAACAGCTGCAAGATGATGCAAAAAAAATGTAAGATTGATAGGGATAAATGAAAAATAAGGAGACAACATAAAGGATGTTAAGAGGATATTTAAAGAAGTAATAATGGAAAAGTTTCCAAACATGAGAATGGAAACTGACATCAGATTCAATGAAGCATATAGAACCTCAAATACTCATAATCAAAATGAAACTACACCCAGACATATAATAATCACCATCCCAGAAACCCAACATAAGAATAGAATATTAAAAGCTGTTAGAGAGAAAAGACTGATCACCTATAAAGGAAAACCTTAAATTATCATTAGTTGCAGATGACATGATACTCTTCATAGAAGACCTCCAAAACTCCATTGAAAGTCTCCTAGATATGATAAATAAATTCAGTAATGTAGCTGGATGCAAAACCGGTACTCAAAAATCAATAGTATTTTTATACACTAACAACAAAATTATATAGAGAGAAATAATAGAAGCCACACCCTTCACACTAGCATACAAATAAAATGAAATATTTAGGAATTAATCTCACAAAAGAAATGAAGGATCTATATAAGGAAAATAATAATACACTGAAAAAAAAATTGAAGAGAAAACGGAAAAGCATCCCTTTGCTCATGGATAGGAGGAACAAATATTGTGAAAATGGCCATTCTCCAAAAACTGTTATACAGATTCAGTGCAATCCCAATAAAAATACCATCAATATACCTCATAGATCTAGCAAAATCACTCCTAAATTCATCTGGAACCAGAAGAGACCTAGAATAGCAAAGACAGTTCTAAGCAGCAAAGGCAAGGCAGGAAGCATTACAATCCCTGACAAGGTTATACTACAGAGCAACTGTAGTAAAATCAACATAGTACTGGAATCAAAATAGAGCTGAAGATCAATACAATAGATTAGAAGATACAACCACAACTAAAAACACACTCAACCACCTTATCTTTGATAAAGGGGCCAAACAGGTTCACTGGAAGAAAATTCTTTAATAAATGGTGTTGGAAAAACTGGCTCTCCATATGCCGACAACTAAAACTAGACCCATGCCTATCACCATGTACTAAATTAAAATCTAAATGAATCAAAATCTGAATATTAAAACAGAAACACTGAATCTATTGGAAGACAAATTGGGTAAAAACCTTGAAGACATAGGGGTAGGTAGAGAATTCATGAACAGGAATCAAACTGCATGGGAAATACTTTCCAGAATCAATAACTGGAATCATGTCTTATTTAAAACTTTCAGCACATTAAAAGAAATCTCCAGCACAGTGAAAAGTAAACCCACAAACTGGAAAAAAAATCTTAGTGAACTGTCCTTCAGACAAAGGACTTCTGTGTAAAACATACAAAGAATTTTTTAAAAATCAGACCCCCAAAATTCAAAAATCCAGTCCAAAAATGGGCATCTGAGATGAATACACAATTCTCAGATGAGGAAATACAAGTGGAGAATAAATATATGAAAACATGTTCATCATCATTACTCATTAAAGAAGTGCAAATTAAAACAATACTAAGATTCCACTTAACTTCTGAAACAATGACCAGGATCAAGAAAACTACCAGCAACAAATTCTGGAGAGGTTGTGGGGGGAAAAGGAAGTGTCCTCCACTTTTGGTGGGAGTGTAGACTGGTGCAACCATTGTGGAGGTCAGTCTGGAGATTTCCCAAAATGGGATTGGAATCCCCATTTGATCAGGCTATTCTACTTCTAGTCATATTCCCAGAAGAAGTGAAAACATCATGCTGCAATGATGTATGTGCACCCATGTTTATAGCAGCACAATTTGTAATAGCCAGATCTTGGAAACAACCTAAGTGTCCATCAACTGAGGAATGGATAAAAAAATTGTGGTATTTTTATACAATGGAGTACCACTCAGCAATGAAGAATGATCACATTGAGATATTTATAAATAAATGGATGCAGCTTGAGACCATATTCATAATTGCAATAAATCAAACTTACATGTGTAAATACTGAATAGTTTCTCTAACATAAGAAATGGTAAAAATACATAAAAGTATGTGGTAATCATGATTCCTCTTTATATTGCTTTGAAGCCTTATAATGTTTTAATTCATTAGTTGGAATGGTTTTAATCTGGGTTGTTTTATTTTATTGTTCGTGATGGTATGAAGAGCTATTTTAAAGAAAAAAGACACTATAGTAGCTAGTG
This sequence comes from Cavia porcellus, assembly GCF_034190915.1. Taxonomy (NCBI): domain Eukaryota; kingdom Metazoa; phylum Chordata; class Mammalia; order Rodentia; family Caviidae; genus Cavia; species Cavia porcellus. The sequence goes on from NW_026947507.1 coordinate 17,853,504, forward strand.
CTGATTTAGTATCATCTTGTTCTGAAATCCCACCAAACTTTTGTTCTTCTGTCTCCATCACTTTTATCATATTGTATCTTATTGGATTTTATTACATGTGAGAGTATAGACAAAATATTTTATGGACAAGGAGAAAATATGGTAACCATTGTTCATTTTCTGTTAGTTGGTTCTGAATGCCCTGTGATACTTTCATTGTCTTACACTGTCTTGTTATGTTTGATACTATAGTCAAAGCTATACTCCAATATTTCAAGGAAAGAGACACTGTAGTGGCTACTGTTATGTCAGGCTGCCATGTGGTGAAACACTATGTTGCTTAAATTGTTCTGTTCTGACCTATTTTTTATGTTCTTTTTTATATTAAACTATTTTTAAAATAAAAAAAAAATAAAAAAGAACATAATGGGTAGGCATGACATCTGACTATAAGAAAAGAAATAGTAAAGTTGAAAAAAGAAAAAATTGAAATTAGACACATTTCACTAAAAAGATTCAAAGAAACTAAAACAGGAATAACAATTACAAAAAGAAAAAAAAACATAACAACAAGGACATGCAAATGTAAGATTAACACAATAGAACTAAAATTTATGTCATTGGAATTTCAGGAGAAGACACAGTTAACAGTGTCTTCTCTGAAAATCCCAAAATAAATGACAAAATTTCTCTAATTTTAAAAAGTTTGGTCTAGAAATTTAAAAATCTTAGCAAACTACAAAAGGAAATATTCAAAGAAACACTTCAACAAATGATAATGAAATTCTGAAAAGTAAATACAAAGAAAACAATGTTAATTGTAGAGAGAGATCAATAGCTTAACACACATTAGGAAAAGTGGATGTCCCATCACAATCAATAGAAGCAAAATGTCTCAATAGTTTTCAAAGTGTGACAGGACACACACACACACACACACACACACACACACACACAGAAGCAGAGAGAGAGAATCTTTGGAATTAAAGTTTTACATTCACAGAAAACATTTAAGAAATAAAAAAAAGGATATTCACAAATAAAGACTAAGAAAATTTGATGACTGAATGTTGAGTCATCAGAAAGAATGAAAGGATTAAATAATAGAAACTCATATATATGTATATATGAGTTTCTTTCAACAGCAGATCTCGGGTCCTTACTGCCACTGAGGATGGCTGTGCTTTTTGTGGAAGCTCTGGTCCTTAACTTGAGCATTGCTTGCTGGTTCCAGTACAGATACCTCAGTAGGCTGGCACAGATCTGTCACACAATTGGCTCAGATTTTCTAGCTTCCACCACTGATGTTTGGGTCTTCCAAAAGACGAATCTTGGTATGGACTTGCATGAGACCTTGCTGTGGGCTCTAGACATTCAGGTGGAGTCTGAACATGGAATTGCCATGGAATTCATTGGAACTTTAATATTTGGACAGACCTCTTGCACTCTTCTGCATTTGACTTTTTGGGTGAAACTATAAAATTGTCCTACAAATTGTGTTTCCTGTATTACCTCTATTCCCATAAATACCCTGACTACAAAACAGATACAATAAAAAATAATATTTTCTAAGATCATCAATGTTTCCAATAATATTTAACAAGTTTCTCTGTCTGTCTTAATGTAGATATTTAAGGTTAAACATGAGTATCTCTGAATTTGAAGTACTTACTAACTGGATCAGCATCACAACCACATTATTAAGGTGTTTGCTTGACCTGAATTCTTTTCTAATAGGAACATAGGAATCACAACTCTGGAAAGAAATAACTGAGGCTAATCAATACAATGTACTGCTCTTCAGTCCAGCAAATAGTAAGACAGGAAGCAGAGAGTGGGATATAATTAGATGTAGAAGATAAACACAACACACACCGTGTTTAGTGCTATGAATGGATGATTATTGAGCAACTATTTTGGATTGCTGACTCAGCTTAGGTTTTCACGTTGAGACTGTTATCTATTTATTTTGCATGTGGAATAATTCAATCCTCCGATTTTAGCTCTGTAAATAGCAATTTTTGATGGTAAGATATGTTTTCTACTTCTAAATGCTTCATTGAAATATTAAAACCATATAAAGAAGAACACAGCTTGTAAGTGTGCTTTTGACCTGATTTTAATCAAGTGAGAATTTCTAACCAATTAGCAACTAGATAAGAAACAAAACATAAAAAGAGCCAGAGAAGCATACTTTATTTCTGTTTGACAATAAATCCTCCAATGATAAATGTTCCTCATCCTTCTAACTCCACATACAGTTTTGAGATTTTATAGGAATGCCATTTTACAGCAAATGTATATTTATGCTTCTTTTAATAAACACAGTAATTTGTTTCACTCTCATTACTTTACATATATATTTTAGGCCATTCATTCTCAATGTTCGTGGGGCCATTAGAACTTTCTATAGTACAGGAACTGTACTACACCTGCACTGTCATGCATATGCTATAAGATACAATAACCAGGGTGGCCTGCAGTTATCTAACAGTTAAAAATGGTTAGTGTAGCTGAGAATCTATATATTTAATGTCTGTAAAGTTTAAATTTAAACATTTGCAGTTAGAAACCATAGTGAGAGCATAGTTAATGCATATTTTCTCTAGCCATACCACAATTTAGTCATCTACACTTCTGTAGAAAACTTTTTGAGTAGTTCTAAGTTTATACTATTCTAAATGTTATCGTTATATACAATTTTCTTAATATTTTGGGTGGAATTATAGATAATTTTTATAGAAAAATTATGTAGAATTGCAACTTTAAAAATGATCTTATTAAATAATTTTTCAAATTAGTACTACCAACTTATCCTCTCAACAGCAGTGTATGGGCACTATATTAATTCCACATCATTAATTGCACTGCTTGTCTCTTTTCTACCATTTTGGTGAGTATTCCATATATATACATTGAGGCTATGATTTTCCTGTTTACTTATTAATAAGGAAGTATCTTTTCATATACCTAAAATGAGAGGGGTGCTTTGTTATACTAATTTTCTTTTCAAATACTCATAGGACTTGTAGAAAAAGGGAAAGATATCACAGAAGTGTAAGTCAAGGAATATTTTAAGAAATTACTCACTAGTACTTTTCAAATTAAAGACCACAAAAACTATGAACAGCTTGAGATTCTATTATACTCAAAAGATGCTGCACTGGCAAAAATGCGAGGTGGTATGGTGATAGAAATTTGCTATAGAAGAATATCTTAAGCAAAAATTAAATATTCTAATATAGTTTTTTTAAAAAACAATGTAAAAGTGGCAACAAATAGACATTACCACAGGATGGTAATAATAAGAGGTTATCTGTGTAGAACAGGTTAGAATTCTTTATAACAACTTCACATTTTTTATTTCAATTTACAAATGTTCTAAAATTAAAAATTAAGAAAAATTTAGAATAAAGTGTTTTGCATTTTTCATTTTCTTTACATCCTACTTGAAATATTAATAATAATTAAAGTATTATTAAATATATTACTCAATGTTAAATTAAAATTAAAGTTTTCAAATATCTATACACGCTTGAGAATAAAATATACTTTTCCAAAATTTCATTGTAAAAGATCACAAATATTTAAAGATGCCTCCACTGTAGACTGAGAGATTAAAAAGAACACAGATTGCCAAAATGCCTCACTGCACTGATGCTCTGTGATTGAATTACTGTGACAAACAAAATGAGATTTTGTTAAGGTCCACAGTGCCACAGTCACTAATATTTCTGCCCCAAGCATATAGTAGGTAACACAATCCAAAATAAGTTTTCTTTTTGAGGAACAAATTTCAGTTTTACTTTATCAGCACAAGAGATTAATTTCACAAGAGCTGAATATATTTCCCATCAGACATTGCCAAGGTCAATGTCATTTGGACTCAGCTGGTGCATTTGTGCTGGTTACACAATTTAAGCTTTTCTACAACAAATATAAGTCACAGTCTATCATTTGATTTTTAAAGTTCGAGTTGAATATTCTATTTCTAGCTCAACTTTTACATGCTTTGCTTTTTTCCTTCTTTCATAATTCCAAGCTTCCATTTACGTATGTAAATCTCAGATTTTATAGACTAAAGTTTGTTAGTAAACACCAACAAAAGATTAAAAAAAAAGTCTAATAGATTTTTGATGGTAAGTACATTCAAGTACAGACATGCTACATAAGCTTGCAATAATGGTTATTTTAATTAGACCTACACAGTGATAATAAAATACATGTTATATGCCCATATGTGGGAGAGTGAGCACTGTGATAACCTTTGCATAGCACATTACTTACACAATTGCTCTTTGTAAATATTAAAGCGAATCCTTTCTGTGCTATTATATTTAAATTTTTTTTGTATTGAGACTCGAACTCATGACTTCAGGCTTACGAGGCAAGTGCTTGAGCTACTGAGCTAAATCCTCAGTCCCAAAATTAATGCTTTCAAACAATATAAAAAACAGAATAATATACATAGTTAAAAATTTATAAAATAATGAACTTATATATTATAAATCAACTGACTTTAAATTGGTAGCTCTAGACATATATTTTCATGTTTGATCTATTTAAAAATATCTTTAAATGTAAGTGGTTTATGATTATTTTTCAAATAAGAGTTCTACTGAAGCTCTTCTTTCAAATTTCTCAATCCTTATATTCTTATTTAAACATAACAGTCTTGTACATCGACATGCAGGAGTCAAATATTATATACTTCTAAAAGTAAAGTAAGATCAATTTCACACAGAATAATGAATTTCTACTTGATTTTTAATTTTTTTAAAATTTTAAAGCGATTAAGATAAAAGAGGACATAACAAAGCAGATCAGAACAGAACAATTTAAACAACACAGTATTTCACATCAAGACAACTCAACACATTAGTAGCTACCATAATGTCTCTTTCCTTGAAACAGTTGAGTATACCTTCATACACAATAGTATCAAACATAACAAAATAATATAAAATCATAATAGAGTATTGCAGGGCATTCAGAATTGAATAGCATGTTGAAAATGAAAAATGCTTACTGTATTATCTCATTGTCCATAAAAGATTTGTAGATACTATCACACATATTAAAATCCAATAGGGTACAGCATGTTAGAACCAATGGAAACAGAAGAACAAAAGCATGGTGGGACATCCAAACAAGATGATATTAAATCAGCACAGGATATTATAATATCTTGTTTTCTTCAAAATATCTGATCATACAATCACAGATAAAATCAAACAACAAAGGATGAAATAACTCCAACTAATGAATAGGGACATAATAAGGCTCCAAAATAATGTAATGGGGAATCATGATTACCATAAACTCTTATGTACTCTCACCATTTCTCACTCTAGGGAGACTATACGGTATTTATATATGTGAATTTGAGTTTATATATGTGAGCTTATTTCACTTATGAGTATGGTCTCAAGTAGCATCTATTTATTTGTAAATATTTCAATGTGATCCTTCTTTATAGCTGAGTAGTACTCCATTGTATAAAAATACCACAACTTTTTTACCTATTCCTCAGTTGATGGACACTTAGGTTGTTTCCAAGATCTGGCAAGTACAAATTGTGCTGCTATAAACATGGGTGCACATATATCACTGTGGTATGATGGCAGAAGGAAATTTGCTATGGTCAACCTCCCAGAAAATGCTCAGATTTCTGGTTCCCATTTACTAACAGGAAGACAGGAGAAAGGGGGTAGGGGAAGTGGGATGTTTCACTCTAGGCTGTGCACCAGTAGGTTCACAATTGCTTAGCAGGGAGGCAGGCTGTTTGCTTGGTTTCCCAGCTTCGTAAATTCCAGCATGGTGTTGATCTCAGAAGACACTGGTGGTTCTCCCCCTGGAGGGGCGGTAGTCTGCCACACTGCAGCCACTTACAAGGGAGGGGAGCTGCTTGCTTGGTTTCCCAGCGTCCTAGGTTCCAACATGGCATGGATCTCAGGAGCTTGGTGGTTCTCCCGCTGGAAGGGTTGCAGTCTGCCACACCACAGCCATTTTTCCTATGTGTAGCTAAACTCTCAGTATTCTTTGCAGGGTCGGTTTTGTGATCATGAAGCTCTTGACCTGTTCTTTATCCTGGAAGAATCTTATTTCTCCATCCATTTTGTAGGATAGTTTTGCAGGGTACATCAGTCTAGCTGGAAATCCTTTTCCTTTAGGATCTGAAATACTTCACTCCATGCTCTTCTTTACTTCATTGTTTGTGTTGAGAAGTCTGCTGTAATTCTGATAGGTTTTCCTTTATAAGTGATCTGTCTTTATCTAACAGCTTTTAATATTCTATTCTTACGTTGGATTTCTGGGATGGTTATTACTATATGTCTGTAGTTTTGTTTTGGCTATGGCTATTTGGAGTTCTATATGCTTCAGTAATCCTAAGGTCAGTTTCCATTCTCACTTTTGGGAAATTTTCAGCTATTAATTCTGTAAATATCCTCTTGATATCATTTGTGTTGTCCCCCTCTTTTTCATTATCTCTGTCAAGCTTATGTTTTTCTTTGAATCATCTTACAGCTATTCAATTGTTATTTCCTAATTCCTTGCTATTTTTGAAAGATCTTTCCTTTCCTGTTCACTAGCTGCTATCTTGTTCTTGAGGTCTGAAATTCTATCTTCACTTTCACTGAGGTGGTTTTGAAAACTTTTAATAGAATTTTTGATTTCCTGTATACCTCTTTGAATCTGCTTTAGGTATTCTGTTTGTTTTTGTATTATTCATCCAGGGATTCTATCTTTTTGTTTTGTTCCTCTAATTTTTTAGTTGTGTCTTCTTTAGATGTGTTCAGCATCTCTTTCTTTATTTTTATCATTTCTTCTTTTACCTGGGAGATTATTTCTAGTTTTAATTCCTTTAAAACTTCCTGGAGTTGCTTCTTTATTTCAGTTGCTATTATTTTAGGTTTTCCAGGTGTATGGCATATATTTTCTTTTGCATACATGGCTCTTAGGCTTTCTTGGGATGGGCTGGAGGTTTGAGATTGCATTTTATTCTTTGGTTTTATTCTTTGGTCATTTTCCTATATTGCTCTGTTTCAGTGATGTTCTAAGGCTTTTCCTGCACAGGTTGGAAATCATCTCCAATGCCCTGGACTCCTGGGATAGAAGGGAGGTTGCTAAGCATGGTCTAGTCAGGCCTACATGATCTCTTGTACCACCTTCTGTGTTCCAGGAAGCTGGGCAGGCACCTAACCACTGTGGATGAAGGTGAAAATTTCTCCCTGGGGTAAGACCAATGTGCTAGAACTCACTTCATGTGCCCTCAACTCCCCTGAATGAAGAAGGTGGCTGGGTGTAATCTAGTCAGGCCTCAAACCTTCCCAAGCTCAATCTAGTTGGCTGCAAGCTGGGCAGGTCCCTGACCACTGGGAGCAATGATCTTCAACTCTCCCAGTGCCTGGGATGGTGTACAGGGGCTCACCTCCTCGACGAGCCCAAATCCCTGAATTAAAAGAAGGTCACTGGGCATGACCCTGCAAGCATTCAGAGGCAGTCTAGTGTGGCTGCAATCTGTGTGGGCTCTTACCAGTGGGAGTGATGGTCTTAAACTCTTCCAGGATCCTAAATGCTTGAGATGGTGTGCAGGAACTCACCTCTTCCTGTGGCAGTGCAGTTCTCTTCTCTTGTGACAGCGCAGTTCCCCAGATTCTCAGCTTGATTTTGATGAAAACACTCCTCCAGTTCAGTAGTGTTTTTTTTCATTTTTCAAAGTTAAATATAATCATTTAACAGTGTTCCATTGGAGATGATGACCTATATAAACATGCATGTAAGAATTTTAAAATGATGATTTCAAAGCCATTGAATGCAAAAATAACATGACATATTTATAAGACAAGATTCTTTCTTGGTTTGTTTCATTTTAGTAACAGATTATTTTTTATGGGGGTTGGTGTTGTCCATTTTTTACCTTTTATGGTCAACAAATGTGTCCTTCAGCATAAGAAAAAATGGTCAAACTCTTAGCCACAATAACCAATTTGCCAACCACATAGATGTGGCTTAGAGGTGCAAATAGACCTCATAACACAAAATTAAACAGCCAGATTAGTTTCAGTGAACTGAAAAGGATGCAGAAAATTTTATTCTCCTTTAAATATTATTAACAATAAGATACATTTTATTCTAATTTTGGTGTTTATTTTTGCCACTAAACAGCAACATCCTAAAGAAAATGAAACTATCTCTCCTAAGAGATAGATATATACTTGAAGTTAATTTTGGACATGTCTATCAAGCCTAATCTAAAATTAAGTACAACTTGACATGCTCAATTAAATTTTGAACACTATGAATTCAGATTTCCTGTCAGGTGTGTGGGGTGAAAACACATTCCTGTGTGAAAACATGCATACAGAAAATTTTTTGACCTATGACACTTTGATTTCTGGCCAACATTCTTTACAGCAGTTGCAATGTAATGAATGATTATGTCCACCCATAATTGATGTATTGTAATACTAACCTCAATTTTGTAGCAATAAGAGTAGTGTCTTTGGGTGGTGATTAAGTCATAAAAGTTGTGTCCTCAAGAAGAGATTAGTAATTTTATAAAAAACATGATCCCTATGTAAATGTTGTCTCCTTGTTCATGTAGAGATTAATGACACCTATTATATACATATGTGTATATCTCTAAGCAATTCCTTTGCCCTGGATCAGAGAATAAGGTTATTTGTGAGAAAGTAAGTCCTTCATATGGATATACCAAATATTTGATGTTAATTTTCCCAACCTAGAGAACTTTAAAACATAAATTTCTGTTATTTCTAAGGCACTTAGTCTTTAGCATTTTGTTTCAGCTGCCTGAACTAAGAGATTTTGGCTAATCAGAACTCTATGAGGGGATCTACCATGCTTATAAGTAAAATACATAAAATATCTGTAAATACACTGCCTATTCAAGTTTTTAAAGGAGGTCAAAACCAATAGAAAAGTTATGTTGGAGTATATTTAAGTAAAATTGTTCAACATAATTTATGACAATTGTAGTTTGAAAATACAGAATTTTTTAAAGACAAACTTAAAGTTCTATAAATATTCTCCACTGAATTCTTTCATGTTGGAAAAACACTAATTGGTCTTTGTGGGAATACAATTAAGAAATTAAAATGTATACATGCCAAGTCAATAAAATCTAAATGGGCAGAGTTGAAAAAATGTCGCAGTTAATCTACATTAAGCCCCATTTTTCAGCCAGTAGAGTTACAACACTGTTATTTCAATATCAAGTTTTAATGTTATAATTTCATAGCAGGCACTCTTTATTTTCTTTCACCTGGTATCTTTTTAAATTTGACAATTAGAGAACAGCATTTACTAAGTTAAAATTAAATTGGGTTAATATATCTGAATGTGTTTTCACTTATTTAAGAAAGAAAATATTGTAATTAGTTTTAGTAGATATCCTGCCAATCTAATACAAAAATGAGACTTTAAGTTTTGAAATTCTGGCACATTTTGCTTTTGGAATATTCCAGTGAATCAAATAATTGAATGTGGTATATAAGCTTAATGGTATTGGAAACTGCAGTGCCCTGGCTTGTTTTAAATCAGAATTAGAGATGTGCCAACCTGTCACAACTCTTATGCACAAAGTACACTGTAGTTCTTCACACCTCTTTGAGTTCATATCAATCATTTGAAAATAACATTTTTTCCTCAGAATGAGCTGTCACTATAAATATGAATAGTGGCTGTTGAACTGGAATTCATCCAAATTTTCAGCAAGCCATTTGGTTCATTATATAGCAACCCAAATGCCTTACAAAACCGTATTTTCTCATACTGTTTTAAAGTAAACACAATAATATCTCTGCAAATATTTCAGTAATTATTTAAGATGCTTTATTCAAGTTATATTTAAATATCTGAGTATTTTTCTGTTCTATTAGCATTACTGATTCATTTTTCAATAATCAGCCAATTTTTTTTTTTCTTAAAATCAAGTGTACTTGATCCAGTAATATGTTAGCTCGGTTGTGTGTGATCATCAAACCACAAAAGTTCTTTTTAACTGCCCACTTTTCCTTTTATTATAAATCTATAAAGACTTAATTCTATTCAATAAACATAGTACCCTGGGAGAGATAATATTTATGAGACACACATCAGATTAAAAGAATTCTGATTTTAACATATTACAATACCTGATATTTTATAAAAGTTCTGTAAGTTAGAGAATTTTGTCTGCTAGGTCACAAAGTGTGACACAATCTGTTGCATGGAATTTAAAATGTAAAATCAGCTACATTATTTCCCTAGAGGAATACATCTGTTGCCCCTCCTTCCTGGAGAGCTTGATTCATACAATACCGAATTAAAAATAAGTTCTTACATTTCAGGAGAAAATGGTTAATATCACACAGGTTTCAATTTGTACAGCTGTTAGTTTCATTGTTTGGTTATCAATCCAAACCAACTCTGAAGATTCCTATGCCAGACATATTTTTGATACCTTTTACAATAACATTTTTAAAAAATGATAGAAAATGTATTTCAAAATATTTGGCAAAAATAATGTGCCTTACTTCGGAGACTTTGCTGATGTAGTATGAATATTGGGGCATTCACTTTTGAGCCCTACATCTCACGTTGCTTTGTGTCATTTTAAGGTCATTCAGTCACTTATCTCTATAGACAAAATGGGGCTAAAACTCTAAAATGTCTATATCTCTAGGAATTTATAAAAGCAATGCAACAAATGTAATAGATATAAAAGGAATTTGATGTACTGGAAGTGTCACAATTCAAGATGAGTAGAGAAATCGCCCGCTACAGTGATGCTGGAAAATCCAACTTAATTTCACTTACCTATTATCATGATGTCTGAAAATACATTTTTTGCCACATACTTTTTCCATTTTTTGATGAAATCTAAAACTTAACTTAGGCTTTGGTGGCCAATGAATGCATTCTTTGTTGTGTTCTTCTAATTCTTTCATTTTGTCCTTGACTATCTGTTTTATTTAAGAGAAATTTCAGTCTTGAATATTTGCAACTGTGTAAATTATTCCATTCTTTCACAGATAACAAGCTTTTTAGTCAGTTGAGGCAGTGGGAGTCACATTACTCTAATTCACTGATGGTCATTTTAGTGGATCTTCACTTTCATTCACTCACAAATTTCTGTTATATTACTACCATTAAAATTACTTCATTAGATATTCATGCACATACATAGACATAATTCTACATTCTCATTACTGTCATACACTTATGTGAAGGATAGCTTCAGACATTGTTCAGTTTCTTAGTAATTCAATAGGTTTGAGCTACAACTCAAAATCACTTCTTATTGATGATTTATTTTTCTTCAAATAAAAAGTTGCAAAATTATTAAGTATAAACTTCAAATTCTAATCATTTTTAAGTGAGCTTCACTCACATATGAAAATTTATGACACTATCTTAAACTATGCAGAATGCTCCTTGTTCTTAATTTTTGCATTTAGTACAAAAACATGATCATATTTCCTTAATATTTTGGTAACATAATGATTTTTCCATCCCTTATGATGAACCTTTAAACAAGAACATCGTATTGTGGATTTATTTTCTCAGGTAATTATAGAACATGAAATAATTTCATATTGTGATTTTGATTTGTATTTCTTTACTTACTAAAATTTTGAGTATGTTGTAGACAAATTTTAACCATTCTTATTTTTTTTTTTGGAGAAATATCTGTTCAAGTTCATTGTCCATTCTAAAAAATAGTCATTTGTTTTTTGCTGTCATGAGAATTTCTATGCATTTTATGTAGTAAACTTTCATAAAATCTTTGACTACAAATATTTTCTTCTTTGTTGCAATTGAATGTGGAGTTAAGATATAGAATATTGCTAGAGAGAATATAGAATATAGAGAAAAGAATAAAGAGGTACTATAAAAGTATAGCTTTATTCTCATGTATAAATACATCACATGAGCTACTTATACTACTTTGCCTAAAACAATTCAAGCAAGTCCCTGAACAAATACATAGACTCACTGGCGGTCATGACAGTTCTATCCAATGTAGCCAAAAATCTGAGAGAAATAGTAGCCATCAACAAATAAATGAATAAACAAAATATGGTATAGCCATACAAATAATTACATTCAATCATTTATATATATATATGTTACATTGTCACTCTTTTTACCATTGATGAACATCAAAAGCATTAACCTAATTAAAGAAGTGAATACAAAATGCTGCATACTCCATGATTCCATTCAATGAAATTTCTATGACAAATAAATCCATTCAAAAGAAATGCTAACTGGGAAAGGAGGAACAGAAAGTGAGAGTGACTACTTAATATGTAGTCACTTTTAGGGTGATGAAACTATTCTTAGAAATAAAAGATATAAATGTACTAAATATCAATCACTGAATTATACCTCTTACAAAGATAAATGATCCTAAAAAGACAACCCCTTCTTTTCCAGTTTCTTCAGTATTATAGGAGCTTCACTTAGGTGAAAACTTCTCGATTTGCCAAATAGTTGTGATCATAAAGAAAGAAGTTTGTTTCTTCCTTAGAGAAAACCCATATAAAGAAACCCCAGTTATAGGATGAAATTAGTAACCCAACTTGTAGTCGTATTCCTCTAGCTTAAGGATTGTGTGATGTTTATTTTGAGAATGGGTGTGTCATGAGTTGCATCTTCTTGGATACAAAGAAGGGTGAGATTCTTTTTATGTTTGGGCAGGGTGTTACGATATTTCTTGTCACAACTGTCACAATATTGTTTGATGTTAGTCAATAATAGAATTACTTTTCTAAAACTAAAAATAAGGGGTTTTGTTATATATAAATGTTACATCTATTTAAAAATTTTAAAAAATATATTAAATATCCTAATGTTGACCTAATGACTGTCTTGGAGCAGTGATCATTTCCTTTAAACTCATGCAAGATTTTCATTACCTCAGTCTTCTGAAAAACATTCTGCTCTCTCCAGCAAGTGTCTCTTTTTTAAAACTAATGTCCTCAATTATATTGGGACCTTAATACCTTTTTAATATGTATTTATTAATGGATTAGGTTTTTTGATGTAGGGTTTTGCAATGTAGTTGAGTCTGCCCTTGTATTCACTATGTAGTCCAGGCTGGTCTCAAAGTTATAGGCACTACCACTCTACGTAATTTTTGAGTTTATTATTATTGATGACACAATTTTTTATCAAATGCTTTTTTATTGCTGAGACAAAAATCCTGACACCCAATGTTGAAGGAGGAATGGTTTATCTTGCTCACAGTTTGTGGAGGTGTCAGTTCATATTTGGTTGGGTGGCATGACAGAGGGGAAACAATTTATGGCAAGCAGAGGCAGCATGCTACAAGCCACTTTCTGTTCCTTTATGTTATATCCAGAGTACCTATCCTTAGGGCGGTAATACTTACATCCAGGATATAGCACCTCTAAATCCTGGTCAGAACTAGGATAAACCAATCAGTGGATTAATTTAGTAATCACACAATGTTAATTTTGACGTCACATATAGCCACCTCTGAAGAGCTCTAGCTGTGACCATGTGAGACTTGGTGGGAACATCTAGACATAGACCATAACACCTCCCCTTACCTTTACTTTGTTTAAAACTCTGATATTTTTGTAATTTTAACAAATGATTCTGATTAGGAAAGGTAAAATAAGCTACAGTGATAGCACTGTATTTTGTGTTAGAGAAAAAATTAGAAGATTCTGATGTTTCCATTCCTAGAAATAGCTCATGATCTGGCTAAGATGACAATAATGAATTGATGTGAAAAATAAATGAGAATTATGACTGAATTTTCTGTCCCATGCTAAGTGACATCAGTCCTTCTAGAGAATGGAGAAAATATACTGGAAAGGAACATTTATATCAGAACTTGGGTCAGTGTTTTACAAACACATTCCTTCAAATTCTTTGAAATCATCTTGAAGAAGAATTAGGTACAATGTACTATGCAAAAAAGATGAAAATATATCCATTACTGAATACGGTGAATGTTTACTTTAACATAATATACTGTTATTTTTCTCTTTCCAGCTACTGAAACACACATAGAAACACATGATTTTGAAAAGCTTTTCTATAAAACATGATAAATGTTTGGGAAGATAGGCACAACTAATCTGATGAATAATATACAGTTTATACATGTACTGAAGTACTATATGATATCATACTAGTTTGTTTGATTTAATATTTTTTCTTGTTAAAATAAATTTAATTTTAAAATATTAAAATGCAATATTTTATGTATACTCATTAAAATCTTGTTTCTTCTTTAAAATAACTTTTTTCTCATTTGCCTACATTTATCTCACTTGCTCAAACCTGTAGCCCACTCTCAACTACATGGTGATACTGTTCTCACCCCCAGTTCTGAAAAGATTCTATGCGTGATTCTAACTTCATCTTTGTCAACTTTCCCAGCTCTTAATTGCCTACATCCAAAAACTGGCATTATTTAATCACTTTTATTTGTATTCAGTTAACACTTGTGTTGCTTCAATTCTTAAGTATTTCATTAATAATGAAACATTTAAAAGTATTTTCCGCGTTGGTAACCCATCTGTTCTTGAAAGTATTGAAATTACTGACTATTAATGTTTTGCTATTTACTTCTTCAGTTCAGTGAAGATTTGCTTTGTAGATTTAGGTGTTCCAGATACAGGTGCTTATGCATGCAAATACGATGCGTTCTTGACACACTGACAACTTTCTCACTGTACAGTGAGCTCTTTTATTTATTTTACAGTTTTTGATGTAAAGTTATTCTCAATATAATTATAGCTACATTAGACACCAATTCCACAGAATTTGTTTTTAATGCTTCATTTTATGCTATTTTTCGTTAAGTTTAAAAATAAGTATTTTAAAAATAGATCTTTTCCTTAAGCATTCATGTGTTGTAGTTCTTAAATTATGGGATGTGATTCATTTGCTTTTTTTTTTGTGTGTGTATGCTGGAAATCAAACTCAAAACCTATGCTTGCCGGGCAGGCCCTGTGCCACTGAGCTATATATCAGGCCAATTCATTTGCATTTTTAAAAGACACTAATAGGTAAAAATGTAACATTTCCTCTTGTTTCCTGGTTTTTATAATTCTTTTATTGATTTCTTTCCCTGTTAATGTTTTGCATTTTAATATATTTGATATATTTTGATTTCTTTCTCTTTTTTTGTATAAGATTTTCTTATACAAATTTATTTTTGTAAGTTTTTCTTATTTCTTTCTGACAACAATTAGGTTTATACAAAGTATCTTTAAAAATCTGTCTTCCAAAGAAATTTTACATTTTATCTTCTCTTCTTCCCTACATTTAATATTATTGATAAGTCATTCTCATCTTTGTCTTACATCTATTAAACGTTTAACTAGCTACAGTTTTTAACATTTTTGTTTTTTAATATTTATATTAGACCTAAAATGAGTTATGCACCACTAGAGTATATTCTAATTCCAGCCATGTTTTTAGTTTTACTTTTCCATAATTTTTCACATTAATAGCTACCATCCTTTCATTGCCACTGGAAGAAATTACTCTAGTAACGTTTAGAGCAAATTTAAGAGTGATTAACTACTACTGAAAGCTTGAGAAAAATCTATATTCTTCCTTTCTAAAGGAAAGCACTGCTTGATACTGCATTGTTGGTTGACAATTTTTTCTTTTAATTTTCCTTTCAGTAATTTGAATATATCATATAGTTCTATCCAAGGTTTCCACTGATAAAGACAGTGGATGTCTTTATGGAGATGTCTTTTTTAACTTATAAATTCCATCATTCTTAATATTTTCGTACTTCTCCTTTGGAGTTATTTTTTTTTTCAAAAGTTTGATAATATCTCTATAAAAATCTCTTTATATTTAATACAACTGGAGGTACTGTGAAATTCACAAATCACGATGTTCTCCGAGTTTTGGAATATTTCTGTCATTAAATAAGCTTTTCCACATTTTATTTTCTTTTATTCTTAGATTGTTCTGTCATAGACTCTCTCTCTCTCTCTCTCTCTCTCCCCCTCTGTGTGTGTGTGTATATATATATATATATATATATATATATATATATATATATTTACATGTACATAGAAAGAGAGAGAAAGAGAAGTGAAGGGGAGATTTGCTGGTATCTCATGCTTGGAAAGAATTTCACATTCCTTCAGTTCTCTTTTTTCATTCTCTTTCTTCCCTCTCTCCCTCTTGTCTGTCTTTCTTTTCTTTTCTTTTCTTTTCTTTTCTTTCTTTCTTTCTTTCTTTCTTTCTTTCTTTCTTTCTTTCTTTCTTTCTTTCTTTCTTTCTTTCTTTCTCTTTCTTCCTCCCTTCCTTTCTTCTTTCCTTTCTTCCTCCCCTCTGTGTCCCTTACTGCCTCTGTCTAAATACTCCTGTCTCTTTAGTATCACTGATGTTCTGCTTGATGGATCTTATTGTAATTTTCTTTCTTTTTAAAAAATTTATTGTATTCAGTAACTCCAAACATTCATTCTTTGTTATAATTTTTTTCATTGAAATTATACTTTTGTTCCTGTACTGTTGTCCTTATTTTGTGTTGTCTGTTTGTTTTTAACTCATCAACTATGCTCAACTCTATTATTTTGAATTCTTCATCCAGAAGATTAGAAACTTCATGTATTTAGGGCTTGTTATTGTTACTCCATTTTGTTCCAGTTGAGGTATAATGTTTTCTTGATTGTTTATGATCCTGTAAACATCAACTGATGTTTGTGATTTAAAAAGTAATCACTTATTCCAGTTTTTACAGATTGACTTTAGCAGAGAAACGAGCTTTAAAATCACACAATCCAGAGATTCTGGGCAGGCAAACAGGAAAAGTTACAAAGCAGGTTTGCTTCTAGTGGTGAAATGAAAAGTTATTGGAGACTGATTTAGTGTCTGGGTCAACTTATGGATGAGACTGGGGATTGAATCCAAGGAGAATATCCTGGATCCTGGACCGTGGGTCGTCCAGTTTTGGGTCTGACTCTGGATCCACAGTGATAAGCCTGGACATAAGATCTTCTGGTGTAGACCAGATCTAATCATTTTGATCTGCCAGATATGGAGGTCTGCTGGGATACAAGTGTCTATTAAATTCAGGGGTAGGTTAGAGCCTATATCCATAGGATCCGCTAGGTTTTGTTCAACAAGGAATGGTCTGATAATATGATATGACTACTGGACTAAGTATCAGATCGGGCCAGAACCCTTAGTCTGTAGAATCACTCATGAGTCTCTGGTGCATGTCGCCCAGCTAGAGGTCAGGGGCTATTGTAACTGGCCTGGTATTGAAGAAAGCCTGATTCTTTTCTGAATTCTAAAGCTATAAGGTCAGATCACTTGCAAACATAGATGTCTGTATGACCATCAGACAAACCTGGAATTTGTATCTATAAATACTACTGTGGATTCCTGAGCCAACCTGTTTGCTTGGAGACTAGAGCTACAGGGGCTGAACAAGCAGTGTAAGAGTCTGCATAATCAGTCCTTAAATGTTGACCTAAAGCTTGGTGTCACCATGTTGCTAGGCTTCTCTGGCACTGATAGATTCCACAGTAAAGTTGGTTGTTTACTTTGTGTTGTTTCACATACGTGAATGGAATCTCCTTTTTTTTTTTTAATTTAAAGAAAAGGAAACGAAAAAAAAAATACATGGAGATAAAAAAAAAGGGTAGAAATAATACAAAATTACAGACAAACAAAAGGTAAGAAATTGCCGGTTGATAAGTTACACATTGTCATCTTCGAAATAGCTGTTCAGGTTATAGAATTAAAGTATTTAGAATGACATTCAAAAAGTGACCCTACAAACCATTCTGCTCTATGATCGAACAAAAGCTCAGTAATATGATTATCAGTCCTACATATTTGTTTTACATCTCAAAGAGGGTAAGATTAAACATATCAAAATAGAACAGAACATTTTAAAAAAATTAAAAAACAATTTAAAGAAATACAGATTTCAAAGCAAGTCCACTGGAGATCTTCATTATCTAACTGTCTCTAGCTTCTTACAAATAGTTGTCCCTATCTTCACCCACTTTATATACTTATTGCATATTATAGAACTAATCAAATCATTACAGGATGATGAAGTCTTTTTAGGTCCTCAAGTTCTAAATTAGGGAAGACAATAGTAACTACCATCACATCTCTCATTCTCTTTGTGATAGCCGTCCCCATCTCTACATATGCTGAAGTTGAACTCAAGAAACCAGTCCAATGTCATTCTAATCAGCGAACAATAGATTGCTAGAATTTATATTATAATGCTACAAAATAAGCCTCGGGTTTCTCAGTGTCTCTTCCTCAGAGTATCTGTTCCTTACATCTTGCATTATATAATCTGTTCCCGTAAATAATTAAAAAAAAAAAAAACATGTGTGAATTTCTACCTATATATCTATCCTCTCTATATTATAGGGAAAACCAAGTCATAGCAAGACAGCAAAACAATTTCCTAGAAAAACATGCAATGGGTGAGACATATAAGACTACAATATAAATGATCTTCTGTAGCTACTATGTTTTCTCTTGTTATTTTCAATAGATTTGTCCACAACACTGGCTTATTATAGTTAAACATAGTATCACCTATTTTTATAAAAACTTAACTTTGACAGCATTGTAGGATTTGAGAGCTGTTACTAATTCATACCAGTATGGATATCCTTTACATCTTGTCATGCTCAGAGTAGTTTCCTCTACTTTTAGGGTTGATACTAACAAGCATACCAATTTCAAATAGAATCAGCCAAGGCCAACCAATAGTCTTATGATTCAGATACAATTAAGATCAGTCATAGTAAGACAATGTAAGTAATACAGGATTTCAGTTTAAGTTAATAGGAAAGTAAGGATAGTTACCATGGTATAACCTGCTATTTTTGGTTCTAGAGGTCTGTGTCCTCAAATCTGACATGAGTGGACAGACCAGACCAAATTAAATTCAATCTAAATATGGCACTAGGACTACTGTGTCTTTTAAATCATTATACACCATTAGCAATGACCTCTGCTTTTTTAAAATATAGTTTCAGAGCTGTCTGTACTAAAGACTATAGCTTACCATCTCTGCCCCATGTCTGCTACTCCACTTTTCTGCTATAATTTGTCCACCTTATTCCCTCATTCCATTGTCTGAGGCCTCTCTGCCACTGTTGCTGGAATCCTGGTATCTCTTCCTCTCTTTCTCTGTAATGTCCTTCAGCGCTCTCTGTAGGGTTGGATTGGTGGCCATGAACTCCCACAGTTCCTCCTTGTCTTGAAAGTATCTTATTTCTTCATTAATTTTTAGAGAGAGTTTTGATGGGTATATGAACTTTGGTTGTATATTTCTTTCTTTCAGGACTTGGAGTATTTCTCCCCACTCCCTTCTTGACTTAAGAGTTTGTGTTGATAAGTCGGCTGTTATTTTGATAGTTTTCCCGTTATAGGTAACCTGCATCTTTTCTCTGGCTGCTTTTAATATTCTGTTCTTTTGGTGAATTTCTGGAATCTTGATTATTATATGTCTAGGCGTAAATCTGTTTTGGTTGTAGGTAGCTGGTGTTCTATGTGATTCTTTTATCTGGATATCATTTCTTTTTGCTATACATGGGAAATTTTGCTTTAATATATCTGTGAATATTTTTTTGTATTTCATTTTTGGATGCTCCTGCTTCCTCACTCACATTCTTTATTCTTAGGTTATGTATCTTTTTGTCATCCTCCAGTTTTTGAATTGCTTCTTTCTAGTTCCTTGTTATTTTTAAGAGGCTTTTTCTTTCACGTTCATATGCCCTAAATCTCTCTTCAAGTTTCAGAAGGCTGTCTTTAGTTTCTGTCAAGGCATTTTGCCAGTATTCAATGGAGTCTTTAGTTTCCTGATATTCTCTTTGGATCTGTTTCATGTATTCTAAGTTATGTTTAAATTCTTCTTTAGATGTTTCTCTTTCTTTTCTGATTTCCTCAGTTCTTCCATCTGTGTTCTCTTGGGCGGGGCTTGCCATTTCTTTAATTAATCTCTTTATATCTTGCCTCACTTGGATCAGGAGTACAGCTTTAAATTCCTCTATGAGATCATGTAGGTACTTTTTAATTTCGGCTGATGCTGTGTCGAGTAGTGGATGGTTACTATGCTTGTTCTCTTCAGTGTTTAGTTCTCCTGGGATAATTTTCTCCTGTTGGGCAGCTGGAGATTTTTTTTTTTTATTTTTATCTCTTGTCATGTTTCTGGTTTCTTTCAGACTGTCCTGGAGTTCTCTGGCCCTCTCTGAATTGCTTAGGGCCTTTCAGAAGCGTGCTGGCTTGAGTTTTTGCTGTCCTCCCAAATTTACTGTTATCTGGGGTAGGCTGGGATGCAGGGGTGGTACAGGCTAGTCTCTAGCCTCTGTGCCAGTTAATTATAAATTAGGCTGTACTTTCTGGTTGTCACTGAGTTGTGACTATTTTGTATCCGCTTATTGGGCCCCAAGCAGAGGCTTGGTTTAGCCCCAGTAGCTCCTGCCAGTTCTCTTTGTACCAGAAGCAGCTGAGTAATGTCACTATGGCACAGGGTTCTGCCCAAATCCCAGCTGTTCTCTTCCAAACCTCTCTGTGACAGGAGCACCACAATAGCAGATCTGCCCAAAACCAAGATGTCTCCCACTAAGTTCTCTGTGTGGAGCTGAAGCCAGCATGTAATCAGGCTCTGCCAGTTTTCAAGATGTCTTCCACCAACCCTCCCTACAGGGGGACCTGGTGATGTCACCGCGCTGCAGTTTCTGCCGCCAGACTAAAATGTCTGCCACCAGACTCTGTGTTATTGATTTCCCTGTGGTGGCGGGCCAGCTGTTCTCTGGCCAACCCCAGCAGCCGTGGGGTTCCCAGTACTCACCAGAGTCCGGCGCAGATCCTCATTCTGGGACCACCACACACCCAGCTGCCCACCTTTCCCGCACTCCCGGCACAGCGCGGAACGGTGCACAGTGTGCGCTCCCGGCACAGCGCAGAATGGTCAGATATCTGTGCACTGTTTAGATTTGAAACGCCAGAGTCTTGTACATCTCCTCTGGTGCAGCAGTGCAGTCCTGGCTGCTACTCAGAGTCCCGGGTCTCAGGTTCCCGCAGTCACCAAAAGCCAACACAGCTTTTCCTGCTGGGTCCACGGGTCAGTTTGTTGATTTAAAGGCATGGGATTTGCAGCCTCCCATTATCAGCATTCACAGTCTCAGCACGACTTTAAATCCTCCAGCTGTACTGTCTTGGTTAATAAGAATCGCTATCGATTTGTCTGGCCCTCTCCATGTTGTCATTTTTTAGCTTCTAGTATGAATTCTCTGGAGAGACTCTTTGCTTGATCCCCTAACAAGCCGCCATTTTTTTCCCTCGGGATCTCCTTTCATATTGTGTATTTAGGAAATATAGATTATAGAGTAATATATTTTACAGTTTCACATTTCTCAATATATTTCATGATCTACAAATTTCCTAAATGAATGGAGATTTTTGGCTCCTTAAAGTCACTTTTTTTGCTCACAGAAAATTTCAGTTCTATAGGCATTTTCTTTTAATTACTTCAAGAATGTTATCCCAAAAATGCATAATACATTTAAATAACTGCACATAAAGGCACCAGATAAGTGAAAGAACAAGGCTTCTTATTGCACCAACATCTATCTTTCTTGTCAACTACACCACCCCAACTGCCCAAGCTGACAACAGTTAGAGTAAAACTGTTAGAGCAAAGCTGTCCTTGCCACTTACAACTCAAATTGTAGGATTACTTCAAATTAATTACAATTGTAAGTCACAATGTTTGGGATAGGTTTGATGCATCAACAAACATTGGAAATGCTATAAAGCCTGTGCAAAGTGCTAATGATTAATTTTCCAATATTGCAAATGCAATTTGATGGCTTTAGAAGAGATTTCTATGAGAACAGTTCTGAACTAGTAAATCTGTTGTGTTGAAATACTTGATAGAATATTTCATTAAGCATTTGAAAGATGTATACAAAATCAGGTAACAAAATTTTTATAGTGCTGGCACAAAAATGAAAAAAAAAGTACAGTTATTATCAAGTAACAAGATATTTCTTAAAAAGATCATGATGTATTATTTCTCATCATTGAATATTATCATAGTAATAATAACTATAGATTTCTATGTAACTTTGAAAAGCCATATATTTATTTTCTATGAAAATGAACTAATGGAATTTGAAAAAAAGTTTTTCTATTAAGAAAGCTTTAGGAGATAGTAACTATCCAAAATGTTTGTCACTTTTTAAAAATATATATATAAATACTTAAAGAATTTTTACCCTTTAATCTTCAACACTATTTTGCAATATACCTTCCATATACCTCATATCTCTAATACAACTTAAAAAAGATTTAAAAAGTATTAGCCATGTTCTTTACTTTGAACAGCTTATCTATTTCTTAAGCTAAGTATTAATTATAATAATTCAAACAAGATTCAAGATTTTCAAAGACCTATTCTTTAGAAAATAAATATATGTTTTCCATGTATAAGTGTTAATTGTAATCCTCACTTAAAATCATGTAATAAGGTTATAAATTCCCATGTCTTTCTAATAAACTTATTTCCAGAATTGATAATCAAATCCAGGTTTTCACTCTCAAATTTAATTCATTTATCTTGTTTATTTATCTATCTATGTATTTATTATTTATGAGGAAATAGACCAAAGTTGATCTCAGCATGTATTCTTTATCTTTGTTATCCATATTACTAAGATAAGAGAATTCTAGATTGTGATGGAAATACTTTCCACACTGGTTGAAGCAATTGATAAGTTCTGAGTTTTTAGCTAAATAGATATTATGAGCCGAGGTATATTTGAAGGAAGTGGGTCATGAGGGAACTATACCTGATCCTTGTCCTCTTCTTAGATCTTCCCAACCTCCTTTGCTTCCTTGATATTATGAGTTCAGCAACTGTATTCTGTCTGTCTGCTTTCTCTGCCTTGAGCCAATCAACCAAAGGTGAAAATCTCTGAACCCATGAGCCAAAATAAACCTCTCCACTTTTGAGTTGTGCATGCCAGGTACTCTATTCCAGTGATGAACTCTCACTAATACAAAGCGTGATGTGAATATGGTGAGAGTAATTATGTCTGGGGATTTCTGAGTTCTTTATAGCATGCTTTCTTGGTACCATGGCCAAAACTTTACTTTCTAAATCTAATTTCCCAACCATAACTTATGAAACAATGAAAAACTTGAAATACAAAGCAGATAGAGCTAGATTTATTTTACTCACTCCCCAGTAAAAATGAATTACTCATGGCACTGAAAGTTGTTGAGAAAGACTGAGACCATGTTCAGAGATGGTTGAATGAGACTTAAAGAGACTACTGCATGCACCAAAATATCACAAAACCTATTTTTACAGTACAGAATTTCTATCATTCTGTAATGGACTATAATGATTAAAGAGTTTAGAAAATTGAAAATACTCATAAATGTCATAGAGAAACTTTGTGTAAGGCTTTGTTAAAGGAGAACCATATAGTACAGTAGGAGACAGAAAACACATGCAAGTATGGTGATTCAAATAATTAAGTTCATATTGTCCTCTATTTACTTGGGAAACTATTTACTTGGGAAACCAGAATGTTTTTAATGTTGAATAGAAACCACAATGTTATGTTCAAGGTACCTTGGTTTTATAAAAATGCTCACTAAAGTTTTCAGTGGAGTCTTTTATATCGCCCCTGGAATGGAGCAAAGTCAAGCTGTGTAAAGGATTGCATCAGGTAAAAGCCATCAATAAGCATACCTGAGTCAGACTTTAAACAGCACTTTAAGATTTGTTAGTTTGACTGCTCATCATTATTATGTAAGGAATCAACTCAAGAAACAATCATTTGATAAACCATGCAACTTTTCCAGTCAGTTACAAAATATTTCATTTTACATACAATGCTAGCAAACAGTGGGCACTCAACAAGTATTTGTTAAATGTGTGGACATAACTGAGCTGAAACCATAGCCTCAATAAGTGAAGTACATGGTTTGAGGCAAAAATATACATGATTTTAAAAATTTGGATTAAAAATGAGCAAAACAATTTCAACCAAACAATATTGACATATGCAGTACTCATTAGTGTTAAAATAAGGCATGCCTATCTATACATTCAATTCATGCAGTCAAGTAATATTTATTAACAATCTATTATATGATATATACGGCATATCATCAGCTTCTAATTTATAAGCAACACATTTAGCCAGCATGTTTAACAATATCTAAAACCTTTTATATCAAGAAGTAGCTTCTTTATAATTAAAATGTCTTGAAACAACTTTGAATTAATCCATAAAACCAATCAATTTCCTCAAGGGTATTTTATTTGGATGCCAATAAGACACATTCTAGGAGAGGAATGTCAGCTATTGGGAAGTAAACTATAAGAAATTAATGAGCATACAATTGCAGCTACAGTCCAAGGTAAGAGTAGTATTATTCTACAGCTGTAATTATGACTCGGGAGGCCGAAATGATGTTAGGATGTTGAAAACTGTCTGGATCCGCAGATGATCCTTTGCTTATTATTAAGGGAATGAAGAAGGTAGCTGTAAGGTGCATTATCTAAATCAGCCAGCATTTGCTACAGCATGGCTTATAGGTAAATCAAGAAGCTGTTTAACACTATTCTTAAAATACTGAGTTGAGAACGGGTTAGAACAGAACATATTTAATAGTTTTACTTCATTGTACATCAATATGTCAAAATGGGCTCAATATCCCATTTTAACATACTTCCCAAATTTCGTATCTCTTATGCATGTAAAACACGTAATAACATATTATTTTATAACACTTCTATTTTGATTTTGTATTCTAAGGTTGCATTTTGCTTTATTAAAATGTTCTTATGAAAATTAGAAAAATTGTAAAAGTTTTAGTGATGTTAGATTGATAATTCTCTTATTTGTAATATATCACCAAAACAAATAAAATATGTCCAAAATTATTAGTCAGCAAAATGTAAAGTTGCTTTATATCAACAATAAAAAATCATATTTTAGCCTGTGTGCTCTATCATGAAAAGAATAAAATTAAATAATAAATTAAAGATTCATTATGTCTATAACTGACCCCACATTAAAGTAAGAGACATCCACATGATCACATTGTAGTTCCTTCCCATTCCTTCCATGTGTGCTGAAGCAGAATGTAAGAACTTTATTTGAAGGAGACTTAATACAAAATTCAACTTAAAATTTTAAAATTGAATTAAAATTTTATTCTATAATCTCTTATTTAGATGTCATGTCATTTGGGGTTAAGTTATTCCTACAAACCAGTTAAAACTTTTAGATTAAAACACAGTGGAAATTCAGCTTCGTTTAGCATGTACTTAGTTCTTCAACAACAAAAGAAGGTTGTCAAGAATTGGTTTTAATAAAGTAAATGACTTAAATTATGATAATGAATTTGTGTGTATATTTGTTATTTTAGTTAGATTTAAGATTATATTTGAATCATCAATCAAAGACTCCTTATTAATATAAAATAGCTATTCCCAGTTCATTTGTTATGGTAACTCACCTTCTCAGGGTCTCACTTTATGATAGAAAGAATTATTTAAATGTTAAATGTTCCAGAACTATGAATTTTCCAGTTGTTATTGATAGATTCTGAAATGTTTTCTTGCAATGTACTGCTGATTTACATTAAATAGGTTCAAGCACCTATTTCACATAAAAGAACTATTTCTTTGTATTTCTGTCCTCCACAAAATGCCTGTATCATTTTCAGGATGATTTTTCCAATTCTTTCTTTTAACTATCCTTGCAAAAATGTATTACTTAATAGAGGGAGAAGATAATAAAAATAAGAATTTAAATTGCCCTGTGTTTTGCAGAAACCTACATTTTTATGGCCATTTAGTGCTGTTTAACTACATGTTTTTTGCTTCCCTTGCCAAACATTTTCCCCAGCCACAGATGTCAATTCGTACTCATCTGCTGCTCTGTTTCTTACTGACACCCTGCAGATTGCTAGGGTTGTATTCCAGCTCAAATTGGATCATTTGAGTAAGAAAAAATAATAAAATCTGTCAAATTTTCCTTAAACATCTCTTTACCTTCTTTCCCAGTTTTATACTTTTATAATCAATCACATTTTTACTACAGTTTTTTAATGTTTGGCAATTCAAATATACATAGATCTTCGTTTAGCTCTTGGAAATTCTCAATGTATGAAGCAATTCCTTTTGCAACATGTGTTATATGAGAAATTGTGTATATCAGAGACTTTAACATATCATTCATTTATATAATAATTACAACATTAAATATAATAATTTTGCAAAAGCATCTGAGAGAGTCCTGATAAAATTTATCTGGGTAGTATTTATATTCTAAAAGTCAAACAATATTAATTGATAAATATTTTAATGTTTTTGAGTTGAACATTGTATGTTCTGTAAAGAAAAATCTAAAAAAGTTTGGTCTCCACATTTTTAAAAACTTCAGACACTTGATGTACCATTTCAATATTTTACAAATATTTAATTTGGATAAAAGTTAATCATTTTTTGAGTATCCTCATTTAGTCAATGGAACCTCTCTGTAGCATTTCAGCTTACGAACGTCTAATACCATTTTCTGTATACACAATTTTCAACCTTCAGCCCCAACTACTTTAAAGGATTCTGTATCTTCATGCTTATTCCCAGTATGACTTCAAAAAAGGACATAATTAATTTATATGATAGAGAAGGTGTGAAATGTTGTTGTGTATACCCAAGAGCTTTACTGTAACCTATTTTAACTCCTCCTGTGGAGATGGGATATTTCTACATATGTTTATATATTTTGCCCCTATAGTAATTTTATGTTAACTTAATAAAGCTCATTACGGTCACAGATTTGAGAGCTAGACTTCCTTGAATTATCATCTAACTCTTCAGTGTATTCAGTGATATTAGTCACCTATGTTTTAGATAACAAATTTATAAAAATCCTCTAAAAATTATCAGTGGCTTATAGTGTCATGAAGAAGGATTTAAACAGCTAATACTTTTGAAGAGTGCCTCATATAATCCATGCTTAGTAAATGAGTTAATGTGTTGTCTCTGATTATCTATTTTTGGTGATAAATCATTGTCACTTAAAAATTCATTAATTTACTTGAGATAGTAATGAAATATATGCAAAACTTGCTGTTCAACAAAATAAAGGTTTACATAGACCTTTCCTACTTTTAGTACATTAGAGATGCTCTTTAATGTTTATAAGTAAATCCATTCATGTTATATTTGTAAATCCCAAGGTGTATATAGAAATAGAATAATAATGAGTTATTGGTTAATAAGCAGTCTCAAAATTGTCTCTCACATTTTGATCCATAAAACCTTCTAAGAAATGAGTCATGCAATACATGTACACAAAATTATATACCCCATTAAATTCCTGCTATGCTTAAATGACTGTAGAACTACAAAGACACTGTATATAATTAGAAAATTATAATGTATTATGGCTTTATTCTATGCATTTTTCTTAAAGCTTTGTCAAATTGTATTATTTTTATTGTATATTTTCCTAAAATGATAACTTTTAATATCAATTCATATAATCACAAATTATACAATTTAAAATAATTTAAGCATCTGTCTTCAGCAATATCATTTATATCTTGATATTCGATAATCTTTGCTAGAGATGGCTAAAAAAATGAAGCATCCACATGAACCTTTTCCAGTTTCTGGTCACTGCTCTATCAAGTACAATCCCCAGGGCTCCTGTGCCTCCTTTATTTTGTTTCTGGCAGTCTTGTGTAAATTGGAGTGTTCCTACTCTCATCTGCTCATTCCTTTACTGTCATAACAATCCCATTTTGTATTGGAAATTGGTCTTCTCTGAGGCTTAAATATTGTTTTATGTTCTTTATAGTTTCTATATTCTAAATGAAAACTAAGATTTATGATGCCCTGGAGAGACCACTTGGTTTCAGTTCTTCAAAGAAAAATGTTACATTAAAGACAGTGTTGGTAACCCTGCAGTGTATCAGAACAGTTATGAAATATTAACTCTGCTAAAAAGAGAGATAACAGCATGCTCAGTTACGGAGCTGACAATTATTGTACGTACTAATGTGGCATTATGAATATCCACAACAGTTCTGAAATTACTCATTTTCTAAAATGGTGCTCGACTTACACTTTACCTAGAATTAACTCCCCTCTGTCACATCAGTTTTTAAAGCATTCTCTGTGTATCACTATGCAGAAAATGCTAAATAACCTCAAGGGGATCCATCTGTGGTCTTGTAGAAGAAGAATTTGTCTTTCAGGATAAATGTGAAACATTAATAAAATTCCACAGGATGCCATATAAATTCTACTTCCATTGAAAGCAAAGCAATCTATTGTTTCTAAAGTTTATCTTCAAAAGATTATTCTTTATGTCATTTTCTGAACTCTAAATAGAATAGCTCAAGAAACAGCTGACACTTAATCCATCTATGTAAGGTCTGCACAAGGAATGCTGTCATTTAAATCATTAGATGCATTTCAATTTCTTCCTTTTTCTCAATCACTTAAACATATGATTCTAGGGTCGAGCAAGGTCAGCATTGCATAATACTGCATCATTTTATATGAAGAAATGTTTTTGAGATAATACAGCTGTTGTTTTCAATCTTCTATGTTCCCTATACTTCACATAATTTTTTCATAAAGGTCATAATGTTGCATCACTGAAGTTTGTTTTTTTTTTTTTTTTTTTTTTTTGACTCTTACTTTATATCAGAATCATTGTGGCTAATTCAAGTTTCCTCTTTCAGAGTTCTGTTTCCTTAATGACTGTGAAACACTTTCCTACTATTAGTTACCTATCAAAACTCATTTCCTATTAATTAAATTTTACTTTTAGCGGCAATGTTTACCACTATATAGTGTCTGCCTAGCAAAAGTGTTAGTTGTTCTCTTCCATAATAGAAAACCTTCTATCACCATCACAACACTGAGTTTTTATTCTCCATCCTGAGTCATTTGAATGGGGATGTACATGAACCTCAATTATTCTCTCTATAACCTGACACCAATTGTGCCGGTCATTCATAGATAAAAGGATTTTCTTGATGTTCTTGCATCATACTTAATTTTCTGGTATCAAACTGTCTCTAAACAATACTTGGAAATAAGAAGACATTTCATGACTATAAAGTAAGATAATTTCAATATGCAGAAATCTCACAATAGGAAAATAACTAGATCCGTAATAACATTGGACTGCAATGAAATTAAACAAATTATGAAATTTTCACTACTCTTATTTTTATGTCATTATTAAACCCACATAGTATAATTCTGGTACTCAGTGTGAAATATTCTAAATAATTCATCTGGATGTGAAATTAACATTTTTAAGGTAGAGAATCAAAGAAAAACTTCTTTATGGAAATTAGGTAACTTGGAAATATCAAAGTCTTATTTGAGGAATGGTGCTTGTCATTTTAATTCAGCAAGCTAACAGCAGTTACTGAGAACAACAGTTAGATTCATATAGGGTTTTAATTTTTTCTGACTCATGTTCTGTAGTGCTTTAGAAATTATTTGTGCCATAATCCTAGTGAAGTGGAGGTTCAAAAAGAAAAAAAAAAAAGACAATACAACAGAAATAATTTAAAAAAGAGTATGAACAGTAAGTTGTCTTCATTTGGATTATATCAGTGTCCATAATAGTGTTATTGTGTTTGTTTGCTTGTTTTTTGTCTTTTTTCGTTTTTATCGGTACAGGGAATAGAACTCACGACTGTCTGCTTGCTAGGCAGGTGCTTATGCCGCTGAGCTAAATCCCCAGCCCCCATAATAGTGTTATTATGACTGAAGTAGAAAGGGAAAATACTGAATATAGATCAAGCAACTAGTTAACTCTTACTAAGCATGCAGTTCACATAGATGTTTAAGGCATCAATATATGTTATAAATACATGGCATGTACAGAAAAATTTAGAGAATCAAAGGCTAAAATCAATATTTATAAAAGGCATTCATAAGTATATTCTAATCATCCCATTAAACTTTTTTTTGAACATCTTTTACTTGGTAAGTTCTTGCTACATACACCAAAAGGAGAAAAGAAACAAAAAGATATGTGTTTGTATATTGTTAAAGTTTATATTCTAACCGGAGGGATACTACCAAAAATTGAAGGATTATGCAACACCTGGGTAAGTAGCTCTGTTTTAAGAACAACATCAAATAAAAGATGTTGTAAGAATAAAAATATCAAGATTTTTTTTCTAAAGAGGAAATATTTGATCTTGAACCAAGAAATAAAGTTTAAGTATAAAAAAAAAAAGAAGTACAGAGAATTTGACAGAAGACTCATTACCAGCAGCCAATATGAATAAAAGACATGTGTAAAAACATAACCTGGTGAATGAGCAAAAATAATAAACCTGTCATGTTTAGTACATGAGATAAAGAAGAAAAAGGTGAATATGACATGTTGAGTTGAAGAGGCAGATCACAGTGATTGATCATGTGAGATGACGAAAATACAAAGATTTGTCCTGAGTTTAATATAAATTACAAGTTATAAAAGTGTAAAGAAACAAGAAAATAATTAATTTTTAAAAGACCAAAACATTGCTAAAATAATGAGTATTGTGGCACTTCTGATTAATATAAATTTGAATACAAGCACTTACAATGGGATTACTATTGGGAAATATGTGAATTTTTAGCATTTATACTTATTAGTGACATAAAACAAAAATGAAACTCAAATTTATAAACATTTGCTTCTGTTTTACATAAAAAAGTAATTCCAGAACTGCAATTGTCAGGATCTAATATCTGTGTGCTTGCTGCCTGAACTTTTCATTAGATGAATTTGACATCTCTGTTCAAAAGATGTGCTGGCTCCAGCTGAAACCAGAAATTTAGCCAGTGCAAAAGTATAAAGGGCTGTATCAGAACATGGGGTCATTTTAAGAATAAGTATGAAATGAACATAAACCACTTATTTTTCCATCTTATTAAGAATGGAGTCACTTAGACAAAAGGAGATTCAAGGAAACCTAAAAATTTAATTTTAATTTTGCCAGAATGGGTTTGAAATTTTTCCTAAATGCTGTGGAAGAAGTAAATAGGAGAACTGCCCTGTTTTACCCATGATATGAGGGAGACAAGAGAAACATTTGGTCCTGAGATTCATACAGCATGAGAAAATAATCAGTCATTGCATAAATAAGTTTCCACAAATCTTTCTTGATGCTTAGTAATATCCTGCCCTATTTGTCAGTATAAAAGTTTCAACATATTGTTTAATAAAAGCAAATTACATCTGGCATGCAGAAGAAAAATGACTTACCTTGTATAGTCTTGCCCTAAATGTAGTTAAGTGATAGCACAAGCTTCTGCAGGAATTGTGCAACTACATGTACCAAAGAATAACTCTTGAATATTTAAAATCTCTATTTCTTGAATTATTGGATGATATTTCACAATATTAACAAGCATTATATTAAAATATAGTTGGAAATGTTCAAAATTTAATTCAAAGATTGTAGAGATATATTGCAAAACATCCTAAGTATGTGTTTAAGAAACTTAACCTATAAAAAAAGGAGTAAAACAAAAAAGGAAACCCATAAATAAACAAAATGGCAAAGCCCTAAACTTCAAAATTTAAATTAATCATAAATAACCTAAATGTACCAATCAAAAGATTGAGAATAATAAAGTAAATAAAGGTATAACAGATCCATATAACTATATAGTACTCTATATATCTATATAGTACTCATGAAAGTGATGTTATCATCAGTTACTATTGATGTTTTGGTATATAACAGGGGTTAGAAACATTCTGGCTTAATGGTACTTACTCTACTTTTGCATGACATTTGAGTCAAATTTTTTAAAAGGCAAAAAATACACAATTTTACACATCCAGAGTTACTTCTAGTAGTTACATTTTAATAAATATTTATGTCAAAGAGGAGCTTTTGAAAAAATTCATACAGTGTGAACTATGTCAAGAACTAATAATATAAACATGGAACAAAAATTATGTCTTTTATCCTCAGTCCAAAGTTACAAAAGTTTTATGAACAAAAGGGAAAACATGCCACTAATTTCTTTAGCTAAGTTACTGTATTTGGAGGTAAGCAAAAGTTACAGTACAGTAAAACATTGACAGTAGTGTTCATTTAAGACATTGAAAGCTAGGGCCTATGGAGTTCTGCAGGAACCTGGAAAGAGCATCAGAAATTGAAAAAAAAAAAAAATTGAGGAAGAGGTAAGATAAGAATGTGCAAAGCTTACAAATGTTAGAGTCCCTGAGATAGGAGGGACTTGAGCTTCTGTAACTTTCTATTCTAACTACTTGCACAGGAGTAAAAGACCTTACGGTCCGGATTAATTTAAATCACATGGTGTTCGTGGGACTGTGGGTGAAGAAGAGATGAAATGGTGAATATACTGGCCAGTCTTGATCCCTGGCATAATTTCCTACTTGGAAAAGTCTCTGAAGAGACTCCCAAAGTCTTGCTAATTTTCCCATGCTTTCCTCAGTTTCCCTGCCCTTTGTTTTGGACCTAATAAATATAGGGAGTCCAGAGAAGTCTTTTTCCTAGCCAGCAGAGTCTCGAACTCAACTAAAAAGTTTTGATCCTCCTGGAGCCCTAAAAATCATATAACTTGTCTCATTTATTTAAACCTTTGCCTTACACTCATTTGGTAGATTGAAGATCTAGATCAGGTCGCTGCATCTAGCCTTTAATTTCAATAGGCTCCTAAAAATGTGGTGCTGTGGGTGAGTTTACTCCAACTCCTTGAGGGGTAGGAAAGTCAAGAATTAAATCATGACTAATGTTCTATGAACCATAGATGGAGAGATAAGATTGGTCATTTGAAAAATTTAAATTATCACTAACATGGTGATCAGTCTTGTAGAATTAAAAACAAATGGAAAGGAAAAATCAATAAATTTTCCAGTAGAATTTTCTTATCCATAGGATGGCATGTTTTCAAAAAAGTCTTGAAATGCATAGGAAAAGAAACATTTTCAACATATGCACATCTTTCAATAACTGAAACTGAAAGGAATTCTCTCTATTGTTTTGTAAAAAAGTACAGTATAGAAATTATATATATATATATATATATATATATATATATATATATTCACACACACATACATAAATAGTGTTACTGTTAGCACTAGGAAGATGACAATAAGAGCAGTGGTAATATTTGTAGGAAGGGTATAGAGGTATTATAAATAATTTGACTACCAGCTGAGATGAACAAAATATAATTTGCAAAGTGGTAGTGTACCATGACTTACAGAGAAGGTAAGTGAGGTGAATTTAAGATATTCTAGCTGAATAGTTCAGGGTGATCTGGTTTTAAGTTCAGGTTACTGCTCAGAGAGACAATATGTACATTAAAAATATTGCAAGAAATGTTGTCTCTTGATTGTGAAATGTAAAGACTAATGTGTGATCAAAATATGGTAAGCTCTTACATGTTTAAAAAATGTATTTAAATTTGAAAAGAAAGCATCACTAATCTACCTCAGAATATTTTCTTTCTCTACACACACTCCGCATGTCATGCTTGCTACTTTCTGAAATAGTCAAAACATTTCTCTTTTTCAGCATTTTAATTGCACTGCTGTGGCTGTCTTGATGTGCCAAATCAATTCCAAACATTTACTTTTGTGGTCATTTTGTATTGGAAAAGTTCCAGTAGTTGAATAGTGCCAAATTGGAGAAGAGGGTGGATAGGATACACCATAAAGTTTTTATGAGCCTGCCTTTCCATTGGATGGCACTTAGCAATGACATTTATTATATTTTTAATCATACCTCATAAAGACAGTCCCAAAAGAAGACTTGTAGAGCTGCTTTAGAAAGTGACAATAATGATGAGAAAGGTGTGTTCTAAGTGAGAGGAAATATTTTGAAGGGAATAATGATAAACTCCATAATTTTAATAATGTCACTTAAGCATTTACATAGAGTTTGATCACTTGTATCCTAAATACAAATAAAATCTAAAGAAATTAAAGTTTGTCATTTTTGTAAAGCTTATAGTTTCAGTAACAAAAAATAATAATATGCATACAAATTTTGAGATTATTCAAATATTAATTCAACATAGCTTTACATAGCATTTTGTCAAAGCTAATAGAACTTCTCCCTGACCAGCCTCCCTTTCCATTTATGTTTCCCAACATTTTAATTCAGCATTCTGCTGTCACTGTCTATGAGATCAGCTTTTTCATATTCTACATATGGCTGAGATCACTTAATAAAAGATCTCCTGTTCCTGTTGTCTCAACAGTACATATTTTCTTCTTTCAGTTATCTGGGTAGTATTTCATTGTGTGTATGTGCCACATTTCCTTCATCCATTCATCAGATGATGGACACTTAAGTTTTTTCCTTTTCTTAGATGGTGGAAATTGTGCTTGAAAGAACATAGATGTGCAAATGGCTGTTTGATAGACTGTTTTCATTTCCTTTGCGTACACCTAACAAGAAGAAGTTCTGGTTTACTGCTGCACAGTGGTGACTAGAGGTTATAACTGCATACTGTACATTCTAAAGAAAGTATATTGAAAGTTTTTCAGTAAAGAATAAGTGACATGATGTATATATTTAATGTGCTCTAAGCATTGTGCAACATAATATACACATGTACCAGAATATGATATTCATTAGTATGTACTATTTTTATTTTAAATAAAATATAAAAAACCTAAAGAGTTCTAAAATTCTATACTTGCTAAGAAGATTTAGGATGAATAGCTAAAGTCCTCTGATAAAATAATTTTAAACCTTATACTACATCATGGAATAAAGTAGAGTTGTTTTATACACTCTTTTCATGTAATATTCCAGGTTTGCCTCCTTTGGCTTCAGTAGACTTATGAAGAACTTTAATGTTTACTGTACATATTGATTATATGCCATCAACTGTGTCTTTAAAAATGAATAAGAAAGGAAAGATTAGCAAGAATACAGGATGAAACCAAGCCAGGTAGAGACTACTACTTTTGTAGCAACAGAAACAGACACAGCATGCTCAGAATTACTCTGGAGTTATAATCCATTTAGGCAATTTATGAAACAGAGTCTCAAGGAGGATCTACAGACCACATTGCAATCTCTTAATTAAACAGTTTTTCAAAGAACAAAACCTTCAAGTGGTACCAATCTTATTTTGTCTCTAATGAGTTTGTAGTTTTTGTATTTATGATCAAATTTTTAGAAACAGATAGTTGACACCTTCATTGGGTGGGAAGAGGCATTTCCCACCAGGTCAGAATCAGCTCTCACAGTGGTTAAAAAGTTGTCACATGAGGTCATTCCTTATTTTGGCTTACCCTTATCCATGAGGTCTGACAATGGCCCTGCTTTCATAACCCAGATAACTCAAAAACTAACCCAGGCCTTACAGATTGATTGGAAACTTCATTGCACATACTGGCTTCAAAGCTCAGGACAAGTAGAGAGGATGAATCAGACATTAAAAAATATGATTACAAAGCTGTGTCTGGAAACTGGCGATAATTGGGTAAGCCTCCTTTCTTTTGCCCTTCTGCAGACCCGATACCCTCTCCTCTCATTCCAAAACTCTCTGAGGAAAAATTGCTGTAATTGACTAACCAAGATCGCATTAAGTCCTGCAGGCTCTTCAGCCCTTCTTGACCTCTATACATCGGTTATTCAGGCTGAAGCATCCTCCGGTAGACTCTCACTCTGAGTCCAGCCCGCTGGTGGAACCTGGTACTCTGGTCCTAATCAAGCATCACCAGTGAGACACCCTCGAGCCTCGCTGGGAGGGACCCTACACCCATGGTGCTCAGCTCTCCCACTGCAGTGAAGGTAGCTGGAAAAATGCCCTGGATCCACCACTCTCATGTGAAGGTTCTGGACACCCAAGGAAACCAACCTTTCCTGGACCAATGGACTGTGCAGCAGACTGGTAACCCCTTAAAGGTAAAATTGACTAAGCATGGTTGAATTGTATCAGGCATGTACTACTTTACCTTTCTTGCTTTTGCCCCTTTTATCCCACTACTGGGGATTTTAATAGCACTGTTATCGACCTCACACAGTGGGTTTGGACCTCCTGTAAGCAAAGAACAGCTGTTGAAAACTTTGTATAGTAGCCCTTGTGATTGTGGAGAAGGCTATATCAGTGGTGAGAGTAGCAGTGGCTTGCTTATACATATCATACGAGAGGAAAGTGATCCTTTTCGCATGAATGACAGATTATATACATATAGTATTCAGATAGATTGTGGAGACAAATTAGCATTCCTTGTTGCTATGCCCACTGTAACAAGAGGTTTCAAATGTGGATGTGTAAGGTAAAACTTCACGTGATAGCTAGTCAACAGGTGCCATGCCCTAAAGATTGTCCTTATTATTCAGAAATGTATTCTTCTTGCTATGACTCAGTGCTGGAGTGTATAGGCAAAGACAATAAGACTTATTTCACTGCTGAGCTTCAGAGATTGTATGCTGGAAGTTCTGGGGGCAGCAGGAGTGGGGGTCTCTGTTCAACTTTCCATTAAGGATGTTAAGGACGTACAGGCATTATTGAGTACCATTCAGGACATTCAGGATCAGATAGATTCATTAGCTGAAGTGGTCCTTCAAAATAGAAGAGAGCTAGACCTCCTGATGGCAGAACAAGGCAGGATCTGTGTGGCATTGCAAGAACAATGCTGCTTTTATGTAAACAACCCTGACATTGTTCGAGATAAAATTAAGTGATTGCAGGAAGACCTGGTAAAAAGAAGAGAGCTATCTGAAAACCCTCTTTGGAGTGTCTGGAATGGAATCCTGCCTTATCTTCTGCCCTTTCTTGAACTGTTGCTAGGATTGCTACTCTTGGTTTTAATAGGCCCCTGTATAGTCAATAGGCTAGCTAGCTTTATCAGGCAGCAAGTACAAGATGTGAGGCTGATGGCGTCACACTACCAAGGTTATGAAATGTTACTGGTTCACCATTAAGATTAGTTCTCAAGTCTTCAACAAAAATTTGGAGAACAAATAAAATCTGTAGGGAATATTGTAACCTATATAAAACCCTCTCATAAGTCTCCCCGGAGGCAAGAGAAAGATCAAAGGTAACTGTAAGAGCAGAACAGGATGTCTTCCTAATCTAAACTTGTTTGTTTTCAGGATAACTTGCTTTTTTGCACGATAACTTGCTTGTTTGCAGGATGTGCCTTCACCAGAGGATGTCTGCCTAATCTAAATTTGCTTGTTAGCCCAACCCTTACCTGAACCTTGCTCTTCCGGAGAAATATAACCACCGTGTTCCTGTTCTGTAGTGCGCTGCAACCCCCACCTCCCCACACCCCCGTCCCCGTATTGTGAGACCAGCAGATATTTGTGGTTTTACAGGATAAAACCCTTTAGCTTTTAGGTGCCCAGTCTTCCATATTGGCTACTGGAAGCTGCATTGCCAGGCTTGTGCTTTAATAAATAATTTTTTCTTTCCAAATTATTTTTTCTGGCTTCTTCATACTATGGGAAATGGACTACCACAATATGATACAAAAAAAGCAAAAGAGTCAAAAAAATATTGCATTAGTACAATGATTAAATGTTAAATATGCTTATCAGAACTTCATTTAACCTTCACAGTATTTTCAAATAAAGGTATATTGTAAAGTCAATAACTAGATACGTAAGTTAAACCTTGTTCCCGAGACCATACAGTTGCAGACAGCTAAATTAGTTAGAAATATTACAAGTAGTGAGACAGGGCCAAATCCTCAAAGAAAACAGTGCATAAACCCAGAAACTTGGCAACTGAGATGGAGACAGACACCTCCTGCTGTGGGCCAGACCTCAAGACAAAAGATCTAACAAATACACCATGGCCGGAGGATTGATATTCTAAGTAGTTCACAATCACACTGAGGAAGCCTTAAGTCACCCATATAACACTCAGGGAAGAGTCACAACTCTAAGAATGCCCGCTTTCTATGTGCCTTGCTTCTTCATTTGTCCCCAAATTAATCAATTTTACCTGAGCTACTAATCTTATTGGCTAAATATAGTTATGTTCCACCTTATGCTCATCTGTCTTGTGAGTTCCCAGTTTCCCCCAAGCTTGAACTTGTTTTACCCCATGATTTTGTTCTATAAAAGTCCCTAGAAAAGACAGAGTTTTTGGTAACCCACTCTGGACCCCTTCTGTCTCTTGCTGTATACTAGCAAAAAAAGAGCTTTGTCATCCTGTGCTATGCTTGACAATACCCAAGTTATATGACCAAATTATCTGATAATTCCCTTCCCAAAGCAACTATTTTCTACAACCATACACCCTGGGCACCAAACACATTGTTGTAAAGTAACTGTAGTTCCCTCATACTGTTCTCTATGCACCATCTTCATGGGTGACCTGATTGATATGTTAACCATTGTTCCCCTCTTCAAGGGATAGATGCTATCTAAAAATTAAATGCTGAAATTAGCTGACAAAGGACTGTAAACTCCTGGGAATCTTCTCTGTCCTCAAGCAAAGGGAAACAAAGGTCTTCCTCATTTCTTAGCTGACCAAGGATTGTTAATTCCTGCAAAACTTCTCTGTCTTCAAGCAAAGGGAAACAAAGG
Source organism: Cavia porcellus (assembly GCF_034190915.1). NCBI lineage: Eukaryota > Metazoa > Chordata > Mammalia > Rodentia > Caviidae > Cavia > Cavia porcellus. The sequence goes on from NW_026947507.1 coordinate 17,892,084, forward strand.
ATTTCCTCATTCCTATTCCACACCCATCACTTACTTTGTAATTGTTCTTTCTATAAAAGTCTGTCAAAATTTTAAGCCAGTTACACAGCTTTCCAAACTCCAACTGCACTGTGTTGATGGTGCCAGGATAAATAAAAGTGCTCATTATTCTTTCTTGCCCTGTTTTTTGGAAAACATTTTGGGGTCTCATTTTCAGGGTACAACATTTCTCTCTCAGATAGAAGCTTTCTTTCTCTCAATAAATACATTCTACACTTAATCTCCATTGCTCCTAAAATTCATTTTTCAATTTTAGAGAACATGAACTTGTACTGGATATAGTAGGTCAGGAGTTTCATTCCTAAATATCAATACAACTAGACAATGTTTAATGTGGAAAACAAAGCAATATATTTTTATTCAAATTCATCAACTTTTTAATTGACACTTAACCATGAGTGAAAAGAATAAGAAAATTTTTATCATATATATATATATATATATACACACACACACACACACACACAAACACATACATATACATATGAGTGTATATCATTTGTAACTTATTATAAAAATATGATTTAAAACAACAGGAGAAAGACAGTGGCACTGAGAGAATAAATGCATTTTTACAAAATAAAGTTAGGGAATCTTACCAGTTAATCAACTACTGTAAAATTACATTTAATTTTAGCAACATAGGATAACTCTTTAGTATGAATGAAAACTGTCTGATGAAAAATAAAGCAGTCAAATATCGAGTTATTCAGTTGAAATTTAAAACAGAGTTCAGGTACAATGAATTATGCTCTCATACCTGTCCAGTTTCTACTGTTGGGAATGCACCAGCGGATTTACTCCCCAGTCTAGAAATTTAAAATTCCCATTCACAAACTGAAGTAACAATCAAGTTTCTGATGATATAATTCCTCTTACTGAATTACTGAAGGAAACTAAAGGGTACAAGTGAAGAGATTGACTGTAGTTTTAGGGACAGGGAATCATGGCAGAAAAAAGGATAAGTTAAGATTATGTTAAGCTTTGTAAAATAAATTAATAGGAAATACAAATGCAATTTTTTGCCTTTGCAGTTAGACTTCAACAATTAGAATGACAATGGTAAAGAGAGAGAGAGAGAGAGAGAGAGAGAGAGAGAGAGAGAGAGAAAGTCAGAGAAAGAGAGAGAGAGAGAGAGAGAGAGAGAGAGAGAGAGAGAGAGAGAGTAGGCCTGGAAAGGTGTCAAGTAAGACAGTTAACATATGAATTTAGAGAGAAGTGTTCACAGGTAAAGGAGAAATATAGCCAGGAGCATGAAAAATCATAGAAAACACTCTCCCCTGATAAATTGCAAAGAAGAAGATCAGACACATAAGCAGTGTAGATAAAACATACATGTCTCCTTTACTTAATCATCAACTCTAGGTTACCTTTCAATAAAACTGCTAGACACAAGTATATGTATCACAAAGGGAGAGAAATAAGATCAAACAACTACAAAGAATTAAATAGAGGGGCTCAGGTGAGAGTAAAAGACAATGAGATGGCTACAACTTCCAGGTCTCCACACTGGAGAGGTGTGGGAAAAATCACTAGTCCTAATAAAAATACATCAGAAAACATAAGCAAATTACTTTGCATCTTGCTTTGAGAAGATGAACTATGAGTATCTGGCTACTAAAAAGGAGTAATTTTACATGACTAAGGTCTACAGGAAGAAACTGAAGACAAAAGAGAAGGCATTTTAAGTTGGTGAAAAAGAGAAATGAGAAGACAGAAGAGTAGGAGCAAAAGTATGAAAAATTTAATGAAAATCAGCAAGATCATTTTTCTGTCTGGGAAATAAGCAATAAAGCTTAAACCTGGTTCAGAGCAAGAACTCTGGCGCTGGCTGATTGGCAAAAGATGAAGTCCAGGTTCAGGGCTAAAAGAGAAAGAAGTCAATCACAGAGGGATTAGCATCTCAAAAAGAAGCCCAGAGGAAAAGGAAAGGCAAAGTCTGGAAAAAGCAGGAAGCTTATAGAAGGATAAAGCAACAGAAAAATTCAGTTAAAAAGCAGGTAACAAAATATAATACAGATGAAACTCAATTAGACTGTCATTGATTGGTAATATAAAGTGAAAAATATATAAGGAGAAAAATGGGATTTTAAAGATTAAAGAATATTAAAAGGTGGAGATTAAAAATAAAAACAGGCAACATTAACAGACATAAAAATTTAAAAACAGATATTTGATTTGAGATTTAGGTTTATAAGCATTGCCATCATGAAAGAAAGTAGTTTGGAAGCTGTGAAAGAAGGAAAAGAGTTTCAAATATATCGATTCTCAAAGACAAAGATGGGGTAAACAGGGTCCTGGGTTTACACTAAGTTCACTCTCTGCACCTTGATGAGCTATGTAGTAATACTTATACAATACTATATATACATAATAGAAAATTATAATTAAGACAATTGACATTGTTAATATCATTCAACCAAAGCATTTTCAAAGGTGACTGAATTGCTCCTATCTTAAATTTAATGTCAACTTCTGGTTACAAATGGAACAATGAAAGTGACAAAACTAGGATGGTATATATTAAAAAATGAACTGAAAGTTTCTCAGTTATTTTTCTCATCACTGAGAAAAAGTATTTGACACCCAAAGTTAAAAGGTTTTTTGTAGCTCAAGTTCTTAGAGGTTTCAGTTCATATATGGCTGGCTCCAAAGCTGGGTGGTATGATAAAATAGCATTTCCTGAGGACAAACAGGTCTTGGTGGGCAGAAGGCAGGAAAGAAGCAACAGCAGGACTGTCTTCTTTCTGTCCCACCCAGGGAGCCCAACCATACTCAGAGTGGGTCTTTCTGCTACTCATACTCAGAACTATGCTAATTCAATCATTGGACCAACTTAGTAATCACTTGCCATTATTTCCAATATCGCATACTAGAGATCCAGCTACCTCTGAAAAGCCTCTCTTGTGATCATATGAGGCTTTACAAGTAAATTTAGACAAAAGCCATAACAGGAAGAAATGTATATAAGAAAATTTAGGGCTTTTTCTCTCTTACTGGAACTCATATGAAAGAAAACAGGAAGCGTAATGCAGAATTGAAGCTGTGTACAAAAGTATGAGCTCAGTTTAGAACAGGGACATACAGGCTGAATCTGCGGAGGGCCAGTGGATAACTGAGAGCAGGATAAAGCTGTCATCTTTGCTTTGTTTTATATCTCTTTTTATCCTAAAACTTTGGATCAGATTCTTGTTTTGCTCTGTACTTAGGTATTGTCAGTGTCAGCTTTCCAGTTGTTGAGAAGCAATACCCAAATTGCACAACAACAACAACAAAAAAGATCAGTTCATCTCTCCTTTTTCTTAACCATGATGTAGTTTAATATGTCACATGCTTAACACTTTCTTTTTTTCAGACACACAGGCTTAAATTCTTCATGGATTATTTTATGTGAGCAACCAAAAGTATAAATAACTTGACTCACATTTTAAGGAGAGTCAGTCCATAGTAAGACAGCTCTGAAGCAGAGAAACCAGGATATTAGAGTCTGAGAGGGCAAAGCTTCTTGGCTTGTGGTATCCGGGGAGCAGATATGGGAAATAATGTCAGAGAGAAAGAGACAAAGGACAAGATGGATCATGTTTCCTTGAAAGTAAAACCTAACTGGCAGGATGTTCATAATATAACCCTAGTCTAAAAATAAGCTCTAGTTAAGATCATCAGCCAGACGGACACACTGACTTTGGCTATTGAAACAAAGTATATTTTCAATAAAAAAATTGATATTGCCAATTACATTTTCATAAATAATGTTACTGATATGAGAACTTAAAATATATGACAATATGGTTCAAAGCAGGGCATATTAATGTGATTTTGGAAGTATCATCAAGAGAAACAGTCAGTATTTCTTACTGTCAGTTACTCATCTGCAAGCTAGTTCAGAATGATTATGCTTGGTGCAGATCTGTAGGTTGAAGCACAACTCACGTGAAAAGCATGGTCCTAGCACCAAATTTGATTGTTTGCTACACCTTTAAAACCCTTAGGAAATATTTTTCTGGAAGAGAAAATGTTTTGAATAATATTTATATGCTAAAGTACAGTATTTTAAAAGTATAATTTTAAAATTGTAATTTTCCTTGTCCATTTTGTAACTGTATATTGCTTTTATTTAGTCTCCCAAATTTACCTAGTCTATCACATCTACCTTCAAGGCTGAAGGCACCAAAATAAGAGTGATTTAAGTGATTGTCAGCATTTACAGCAATATTTAATTACCAGCTTTTACAATATTCAGTTCCCGGTCCCTAGAACTATGCCTAAAAGTCCCTAAATATTGTTCTCAATCTATACTCTCCTGAGATTCTAAGAAACACAGAATCTCACAGGTCAGCCCCTAATGAAGTTGCCTCCCTCCAGCAGGAAGGGTTACATCTTGAGAGAAACGGAGACTACCCGCCAAAGCAGGAGAATTCATCTACTTATGAAATGTAATGCTTTTTCAGATGATGATGACTCTCCCAGAATTTGAAAGAACTGGTCCCCAGATACCAACCAATCAGACAATGAGCAGGATTACCTGTGTTGCCAGTGCTGAGAACCACTAGTTAGGCAGATCCTTGAATTTCTGGTAAGCCTCTCAAAGATTAATCTTTTTTTGTTTGTTTGTTTGTTTGTCTTTTTTGTTTTTATCGGTACCAGGGATCAAAATCATGACTGCTTGCTTGCAAGGCAGGTGCTTATGCCGCTGAGCTAAATCCCCAGCCCCTCAAAGATTAATCTTAAACTACAACTTGAATCTAGCCTGATTATGCAAATTAAAACTATTTTCTGCCCCTTGACCACTTCTCCTTTCCTGTCTGATGTTACAGGACAGTGGCCAGTCTTTGTCTGTTGGAACATTTGCAGCTGGGGCTTTTGCTCCCTAAACGTAGTAATAATTCATATATGTGTTTAATTAGAAATAAAAGAGACAAAACAGAGAATAAAAGCTGTATTATCTAATAATCTTCCAGAATATGATGTTTGATTAATGAAATTTTGATTATAGACAGATGAATATAATGAAAGAGTTATACATGTGAACAGACAAAAAATAAATGAAGACATTATTCATGATATAATAATTGGTTTATTCATTTAAAAGTGAAGTACAGACTTCTGGGAACATGACAGAACTGTAAACCTCTCAAATATTTGGAACCTAGCACTGGAAAATAACAAGTTGTGCATGAAAAACAGAAGGAAGGTAAATCCCTGGGACCCAGAAATAATTGGAAAGAAAAATCAAAATCTGCAGTGAAAGTGAAGAGACAGCCTTTAATGTATGTGGGGAAAAAGAGGAGGTATATTGTACTTTATCTCTGGCTTGCAGTGTAAGAAACAAGGATGAAAACAATACAGTGTGAGGATGGGTGACTACAGAGGCTTTGAGGGAGAAACATAGGAGTGAAGTGGAGCAGTGGATGCCCTGTGCTACAACAGCCATTGAGTATCCCAGCCCCAGTGGCTGCCACATGCCCTGGAGAGACTACTTGGCCAGGTGTCAATTTAGGGAGAGACCTACTTAACCTGAGACTCAGGGGAGCAAGAGATGGTTTCATCCCAGGGCTATCCACTGTTGAACCTCCACAGTGATTGGGTGAAGGACAACCATGGGACACAACCAGGGTCATGAGCGTTGGTGAGGCAAGAAAGAGACATTTAGTATTGTATTCTGAAAAGCTTAGGCTCAGTCTCATGACTAGAGGCCAGGATCAGCCTAAATTTCCTTGAAGTACCAGGAGTAGCACCTCAACCTAAACCTACTGCAAGCTTACCGAGATTATCCAGCATGGAAGTGGATTTTGACAGCTGCTTTTATCCATGAGTGACAAAAGAGTCAGAGTCTGAATTAGACATTACTACAAAATTTGAGATCTCAGGAGACAACCACAAGCATGAAATCACAGAAATTTTTTTTCTTTGCTTTTATAGCTATTGTTCATTTTTTGTTTAGATTTTACTTTTTTAAAGGTGAGAATACTGTTTTTAGTCATTTTGATTTCTTTTGTTCTTCTTTTTGTTTTTTTTTTTTTTTTCCTTTTTTCTCTTGTCTTCTTCCTCAGTTTCTTAAGACTTGGGTAATCTTCCTTTGTCCCTTAACCTTGCTTCTAAATTTTTTTCTTTTATTTTTCCATTTTGTCTGCTTATCTCTTTTAATTTTATCTCTTTAATGTAAAATCACCCTATTAAGTTCATACTTCTGTTATATAACCTGAATTGTCTTTGATTTTGAATATAAGTTTTGCACCTATGATTATGACAGTTTGTCATTTTCTATTCTGTGACAGATGCTATTATTATTATTATTATTATTGATTGCACTACTTTAGCCAAGGTGACATAGTTGTGATCAATTGATCTTTCTTATACCAAGTTCTGTATGAGGCATATAGAACTTCAGACTGTTAGGGTGTCATAAATAACACTACAATCTAAAACAAAAGAATTGGTCCTAGACCAAACAGGCAGAAACTTCTAATCCTCAGAAATTGAAGAGGCAGCACCCTGGATATATTCAAGAGCTAGTAGTCAGTTATACTTAGAAGATATCTGTGAAAAGCAGTTATTCCTTAAAGAGGTCTCAATACTAGTAATTAAGCAACTTACAACTAACAAGCCATAAGACTCAAAACAGAGAAGATTTTTTTTTAAATAGAACATGAGAAAACCGAAGACAAGATGGAGATATACAGGAAATCACTGAAAGTTGTAAAAACTGCCTCAATGAAAGTGAAGATAGAATTTCAGACTTTGAAGACAAGATTGCAGCTAGTGGACAGGAAAAAAAATCTTTTAAAAATAAAAAGGAATCAGGAAATAATTCACCAATACAAGATGATGCAAAGAAAAACAACATAAGATTGATGGGGATTAATGAAAAAGAAGGGGATGACATAAAGGATGTCAAGAGGATATTTAGAGAAGTAATAGCTGAAAATTTCCCAAACATGAGATCAGAAACCAAAATCAGGATCAGTGAAAAATATAGAACACCAAATAGTCAAAACCAAAATAAAACTACACCCACACATATAATAATCACCATCCCAGAGATGCAACATAAGAATAGATTACAAGCTGTCAGAGAGAAAAGAAAGATCACTTACAGAGGAAAACCTATCAGAATCACACCAGACTTCTCAGCACTAACAATAAAGAAGAGCATGGAGTGAAGTATTCCAGATCCTAAAGGAAAATGATTTCCAGCCTAGGCTGATGTACCCTGCAGAGCTGTCCTTCAAAATCGATGGTGAAATAAGATCCTTCCATGACAAAGAACAGCTGAAGAACTTCATGATCATCAAGCCAACCCTGCAAAAAATATTGAAGGAAAGTTTAGATACACTTAGGAAAAAACCACTAAGCAAAGCAACAATTAAACAGAACAGAAAGATAAAGATGCAACAGCATAAAGATAACATATCAACATTAAACCAACATATAACAGTTGTAACTGTTAATGTAAATGGTCTCAATGCACCAATTAAAAGAAACAGACTAGCAGAATGGATCAAGAAACAAAATCCTACCATACGTTGTCTACAAAAAGCCCATCTAACCCAAAAGGATACTCACAGACTGAAAGTCAAAGGATGGAAAACAAAACTTCAAGCCTCAGGAACCTCTAAAAAAGCAGGAGTAGCCATTCTGTTTGCAGACAATGTCAACTTTAAACTAATAATGATCAGAAGAGATAAAGAAGGTCACTACATACTTGTTAGGGGAAAACTCCAAGAGGAAGAGATAACTATCTTAAATACATATGCACCAAATTCCAGAGCACCCAGCTATATAAAACAAGTATTAACAGAAATGAAAAATCAAATTATTGGTAACACAATTGTAACAGGAAACCTTAACACACCATTGACACCAAGGGACAGATCAACCAGACAGAAAATCAGCAAAGAAATAACAGAACTGAATCACACATGTGAACAAATGGACTTGACAGACATATACAGGTTGTTTCATCCCACAACATCAGAATACACATTCTTCTCAGCAGTACATGGGTCATTCTCTAAAATAGACCATATACTAGCTCACAGAACATATTTAAATAAATGCAAAAGAGTTGAAATTATCCCTTGCTTGGTATTGGATCATAGCACTTTGAAATTAGAAATTAATGATAAAAGATACCACAAAAATCCCACAAACATATGGAAACTGAATAATATACTCTGAGTAATCAGTGGATCACAGGGGAAATTAAAGAAGAAATTAAACAATACCTACAAGCAAATGAAAATACAAATACAATACACTGGAATCTGTGGGATGCAATGAAATCTGACCTCAGAGGAGAATATATTGCACTGATTTCCCACATCAGGAAAATGGAACGAATACAAATGAACAACCTGATGCTACACCTCAAACATCTAGCAAAAGAAGAGCAAGTCAAGCCCAAAGCCAAAAAAGGGAGGGAATTATAAAAATCAGAGCAGAAATCAATGCAATAGAGACTAAGAAAACAATCTAAAGAATCAATGAATCAAAGAGTTAGTTCTTTGAAAAAAATACATAAAATTGATAAGCCCCTAGCCAACCTTATTAAAAAAAGGAGGAAAAAGCTCAAATTCATGTAATAAGGAATGAAAAAGGCAAAATCACTACTGACCCTATAGAAACATAGAAGATCATCAACATCTATTTCAAAAACCTCTACTCTCATAGGTTTGATAACACAGAAGAAATAGATTCCTAGAAACATATGAAGTACCAAAGCTAGGTTAAGAGGATGTAAAACTAAATTTCTATTAATGAAATTGATAATGTAATTAAGTCCTTACCTACAAAGAAGAGCCCAGGCCCAGACGGATTCACTGCAGAATTCTACAAGAAATACAAAAAAGAACTAATGCTGACACTCCTCAAACTCTTCATTGAAATTGAAAGGGATAAAATCCTTCCCAAGTCATTCCTGGAAGCAAATATTACTCTACCTCCAAAACCTGAGAAAGACTCAACTAAAAAAGAGAACTTTAGACCAACCTCCCTAATGAACACAGATGCAAAAATCCTCAATAAAATATTGGCAAATAGGATGCAGTAAATCATCAAGAAGATTATACACCATGACCAAGTAAGATTCATCCCAGGCATGCAGGGATGGTTCAACATATGTAAATCAATAAATATAATCCACCATATCACTAACGCCAAAAGTAAGAATCACATGATCATTTCTATAGATGCAAAAAAGCTTTTGATAAGGTCCAACATTCATTCATGATAAGAATTTTACAGAAAATTGGAATAGATGGTCTTAACCTCAATATAGTAAAGGCCATCTACGACAAACCAACAGTCAGTATCTTATTAAATGGCCAAAAATTGAAATCCGTTACTTTAAAATCAGGCACAAGACAAGCATGTCCTTTATCGTTGCTCCTATTTAATATAGTACTGGAAGTAATAGCCAGAGCAATTAGACAAGAGAGAGAAATAAAAGGAGTAAACATAGTAAAAGAAGCAGTTAAATTATCATTGTTAGCAGATGATATGATACTCTACATAGAAGATCCCCTAAACTCCATTGAAAGAGTTTTAGATTTAATAAATAAATTGAGTAACGTAGCTGGATACAAAATCAATACTCAAAAATCAATAGCATTCCTATACACTAACAACAAAACACAGAGAGAGAAATAAGAGAAGCCATACCCTTCACACTAGCAACCAAAAAAAAAAAAAAAAAAAAAAGAAATATTTAGGAATTACTCTCACGAAAGAAGTGAAAGACCTATACAGGGAAAACTATAATTCAATGAAAAAAGAAATTGAAGATGATCTCAGAAAATAGAAAGACATTCCTTGCTCATGGATAGGAAGAATAAATATTGTGAATATGGCCATTCTCCCAAAACTCTTATACAGATTCAGTGCAATCCCAATAAAAATATCATCAACATAACTCATAGATCTATAGCAATCACTCCTAAATTCATCTGTAGCGAGAAGAGACCTAGAATAGCAAAGACAGTTCTAAGCAACAAAAGCAAGGCAGGAGGCATCACGATCCCTGACTTGAAGTTATACAACAAAGCAACTGTAATAAATTCAACATGGTACTGAATTCAAAACAAAGCTGAAGGTCAACGAAATAGATTAGAAGATACAACCACAACTACAAACACACTCAACCACCTTATCTTTGATAAAGGAGCCAAACTTGTTCACTGGAAGAACGACAGGCTCTTTAATAAATGGTGTTGGGAAAACTGGCTCTCCATATGCCAAAAACTAAAACTAGATCCATGCCTAACACCATGTACTAAATTAAATCTAAATGGAACAAAGATCTGAATATTAAAACAGAAACACCAAATCTATGGGAAGACAAATTGGGTAGAAATATTGAAGTCATAGAGGTAGGTAGAGAATTCATGAACAGGACTCAAACAGCCCTGGAAAAACTTCCCAGAATCGATAAATGGGATCACCTCTTATTAAAAAGTTTCTGCATGTCAAACAAAATCTCCAGCATATTGAAAAGAAAACCCACAAATTGGGAAAAAATCTTATTGAAGTCTCCCTCAGACAAAATACTTCTGTCTAAAACATATAAAGAATTTTTAAAAAAATCAGATCTCCAAAATTCAAAGACCCAGTCAAAATGGGCATCTGAGATGAATACACACTTCTCAGATGGAGAAATACAAATGGCAAATAAATACATGAAAAAAATTTTGTCATCATTAGTCATTAGAGTAATGCAAAATAAAACCACACTGAGATTCCATCTCACTCCTAAAAGAATGGCCAGGATCAAGAAAACCATCAATAACAAATGCTGGAGAGGCAGTGGGTAAAAAGGAACTCGCTGGCACTCTTGGTGGGAGTCTAGACTTTTTCAACCTTTGTGGAGGTCAGTCTGGTGATTTCTCAAAAAGCTGGAATTGGAAGTCTCATTTTTCCAGCTATCCCACTTCTAGGCATATTCCCAGAAAAACTGAAAGCATTGTACCACAGTGATATATGTGCACCCATGTTTATAGCAGCACAATTTGTACTTGCCAAATCTTGGAAACAACCTAAGTATCCATCAACTGAGGAATAGATAAAAAAGTTGTGGTACTTTTATACAATGGAGCACTACTCAGCTATAAAGAAGAATCACATTGAGATATTTATAAATAAATGGATGCAGCTTGAGATCATACTCGTAAGTGAAATAAATCAAACTCGCATGTATGAATACCAAATAGTTTCCTTATTGTAAGAATGGATTCAAATGTATAAATGTATGTGGTAATCAGGATTCCCCATTATGTGGCTTTGAAGCCTTATAAAGTTTTCACTCATTAATTGGAATAGCTTTATTCTGGACTGTTTGATATTATTGCCTGTGATGATATGAACAGCTATTTTGAAGAAAACAATACATCATAATAGCTAGTGCCGATTTAATATCATCTTGTTTTGAAGTCCCACCAAACTGTTGCTCTTCTGTCTCCATTGGGTTTATCATGTTTTATCTTACTGAATTTTATTATATGTGATAGTATAAACAAAAATTTTATAGGCAAAATGATAATATAGAAACCATTGTTCGTTTTCCATTAGCTGGTTCTAAATACCCTGTAATACTTTCATCCTCTTGAATGGTTTCACACTGCCTTGACATGTTTGATGCCATAGTGTATGAAGATATACTCAAATATTTCAAGTAAAGAATCACTATGGTAACTACTATTAAGTCGGGTTATCTTGTGGTGAAGCATTAGGTTGCTGAAATTGTTATGCTTTGAACTGTATTATTATGTTGTTATGTCCTCTTTTATCTCAATCTCTCCCTTTTTAAAAATATTTATTTATTTATTTATTATTATTTTTTAATTAAGGGAAAATAAAAAAAATTAGCAGTATATATTATAGTAACTTTTTTGATTTCCTATTAACTTGATTTGAAGCCCTGTATTGCTCCCACCATCTTGTTTTGACTGATTTTACTCTGTTCTGTTCTGTTTGATAGTATCAAGTTTGAGAGTAAAGGCAACTACTTTGAACGCAATAAGATTCACTATGACATCCATTCTGGTTTGACTATTAACTTCTTTTGAAGTCCTGTAATGTCTCCAATGTTTAGGTTTATGCTCTTGTTCTGTCCTGTTTGTTCAATTTTATTATACCTAATGATATAGGCAATTCTTTTTAAGGTAGCAAGAGGCATTAATGGTAACCATTGTTGATTACCTTGCATTGTTTTTACATCATGTACTATGTCCTTCCTTTCTTTTCACTGATTGCTTTGTTTTGTCATATTTTGTTTTCTTCTCTTCCAAAATAAAAATAATAAGAAATATTATAGTAATATTACCCAAAATGTGTAAATGTTGTTGTAAAAAAAAAAAAAAGAGGGAAAAATAAGTGCTCTAAAATATACAACTATAAGTGTGTTTAGGTGTGTTAAGATAGATGATCATATTACTAAGTTTTTGTTGGATCATTGAACACAACTGTTTGCAGTCTCACTGCTTGAATGTCCACTTTGTATGCTTTAATCCTGTAACTTGAACAACTATTTCTAAGGTGGCAATATAGAATATATTGACTAGTGATTTGTTAGTTTTTAAAAAATTCTCTATTACTTGTACCTTTTTTTTCTTTGTATCATTTAAATAAAATAAATTAAAAAATACAGAGTTTAAGAAAGATATATAAAATGAATTCATAATAAGAAAAGAACTAGATTGCATACAAAAGACTCATTAGAAATCCAGGAGATTAAAAATTCTACTGAAAGAATGTGCAGCAGAGTCAAGAGATGTGAAAATAGAATATAAGATGTAAAGACAGCTTGTGGGTGGTGATCATCAGAGGAAAGACCTTTGCAAAATAGTAAGGGACCATGAAAAATCAACAAAACAGCTGCTACATGATGCAAAGAAGACTTACAAAAGATTAATTGGAACCCATGAAGAAATCAGAATAGCACAAAGGCCATTAAAAAAACCTTTCACAGAACTAATAGAAAACTTTCCAAAAGAACTTGAGATATAGACAAGTTATGCACATAGGACTCCAAATAGTCATGATCAGAAAAAAAAAAAAAACACAAAACATTAGCACCAATGTACATAATAGTAAAGATTGCAGAATTCACCATAAGAACAGAATATTAAAAGCTCTTAGAGGAAAGAAACAAATCACATACAAATGAAATTCTATCAAAATCATATCAAACTTCTCAACCATCAGATGAGCTTGGAGTGAAGTATTTTGTGCTATAAAAGAAAGAAAAACATGCAACCCAGATCATTGTATCATGCAAAATTATCTTTCAAAATTGATGGCGAATAAGATACTTCAGTGAAGAATACCTGAAGAAATTCATGAGCACTAAACCAAGATTCCAAAAAACTGAAAGGATATTTTAGAAAAAGACAATAATTCTAACAATCCAATAGAAAGAATCCACCAGAAAAGGTAAGCAATTAAGTAGGGTTAAAAGAGAGGGAAATGCCTTGGTTAGTTTTCTCTCATTGCTAAGACAAAATACCTGGTGCCCAAAATTAGGATACAAAAGTTTTATTTATCTTGTAGTTTTTGGAGGTCTCAGTCCATATTCAGCTGGCTCCAAGGCAAGGTGGAATAGCACAGAAGCAGGTGTTCATGGAGACTGCAAACAAGGCAAAAGAGGAAAAAAAAAAAAAAAAAAACACCTCTTTACCTGCCTTATGTTGTGTGCTGGTTCTAACCCTGGGCAGGTACAGCACTCACCCCAACAGTGTGAGACAATGAACTAATCACAAAGCTAGATTCAGCTGCCCCTATGATTACATGAAGCTTATGGGGGCACCTAAACACAAATCAAAACAGAAACCAACAAAAGAAAAATAATATGACAAGGATAAGTCAATATATATCAGTTATAACTATCAATGTAAGTGATTTCAAATCACCAATCAAAACAAATACATTGGAAGAACAAATCAAGAAACAAGATACAACAATATGCTAAACAAGAAACACAATTTGAAAATAAATTCATAGACTGAAATTCAAATCATGGAAAATAATACTCCATGTGAAAGCATGGGGTATCTGTTCTATTTACAGAGGAAGTGGATTTCATGATAAGACTCATCAGAAATACAATATCTATGCATACTTCTTAAGAATAATCCAAGGTGAATAGACAATAATCATAAGTATATATGTATGTACATATACACAAAATACTAGCATGCAAAAATATTTAAAACAAACAAAAATGGATATGAAATATCAGATAAGAACCAAGAGAATTGTAAAAAAAAGACCCAAAACATTCTTCTAAGCAGTACGTGGGACTATCTGCAAAACAGGCCACATTTTAACTTATAGAAAATGGCTAAGGAAAAGCAACAAAAGTTAAATTATGCCATACGCATTATCAGCTCATAGTGTAAATAAATTGGGAATCAAGAGCAAAAGAAAACACGAAAACTACACAAACACATGGGAATTAAACAACAACTTTGTAAAAAACCAATAGGGCACAGACAAAATTAAAGACACTGGGCTGTTTCTACAATTAAATGAAAATCCTTATATGGTATCACAAAACTTATGGGATGAAACGAAAGCAGTCATATGAAAGAGCTTTATAACCAGTGAATTCCTATATCAGAAAAACATAGTGGGTTCAAATAAAAATCCTAATGTAGAGCAACTTGTAAACTTGTAGCAAACTTGTAGCAAAAGAAGAGCCACTTAAATCCAAATCACATCAAAGGAGGAAATTATAAAGATCAGTACAAAAATTAATGCAATTGAGGCTAAGATAACAATACAAAGAACCAGTAATTTGAAAAGTTGGTGCTTTTAAATATTAAACTAAACAGAAAAATCTTTATCCAATCTTAAAAACATGAAAGAAATAATCAAATCCATGCAAAAGGGAATGAAAAGGTTCAATATATACCTGGAAACATTAATCAAAGAAATTACACAAGAGAAAGAATTACAAAGAATAAGAATGGAAAAGGAAGAAGTGATAGTATCATTACTTAGTAATGACATGATACTTTACATAGAAGATGCCAAAATTCAACCAAAGACTCATAAAATTAATAATCGAATTCAGTAGCATAGCAGGATACAATGTCAAACTCAATAATGAATAGCTTTTCTGTGCCTGAATAGTACACTTGCTGACAGGGAAAATGGGGAAACAACATCTTTAACAATAGCATTAAGAAAGTGAAATAATTAGGAATCAATGTAACAGTGAAGTGAACAGTTGCATATTGGAAACTACAATAAATACTCAGAAAAAGGAGCTTGAGAAGATATCAGAAGATGAAAATATATTCCTTATTTTTGGATAGGCAGAACCAAGTTAATGAAAATGGCTATACTTTCAAAACTGTTATACGGATTTAATGCAATCCAAATCAAAATACCAATACCATATCTGATAGAACTAGAAAAAAAATATACTAAAATTTGTTTGAAACTAAGAGAGATGTAGAATATCAAAAGCAATTCTTGCAAAAAGACAAGGCAGGGGCATCATAATTCCCAAACTGAAATTATACTACAAACCTACCACGATAAAGCAGGATGGTACTGGACAAAATAGATCTGAAGATGAATGAAACAGAATAAAAGCTGCAGAAACAACTTAAGCACACTCATCCAACTTATTTTTGACATAAGGGGTGAAATATATTCACTAGAAGAGAAATAGCATTTTTAATAAATGATGCTGGGAAAACTGATTTCTATATGCCAAAAAATTTAACCTAGTCTCATGTCTCTCACTATCCACTAAACTAAAATCAAAATGGATCAAAGATCTAAGTATAAAAATAGAAAAACTTAATGTAGTAGAAGATAGAATAGGTGAAACTCTAAAAACATAGGTTTAGGGAAAGACTTTATGAATAAAACCACAGTTTCACTAAAATATTATAAGGAATCAACAATTGGAGTCACATAAAATGAACAGGATTTGCACAGCAAAAGACATCACCAGCAGAATAAAGAGACAACCTACAGAATATGAAATAATTTCCAACTACTCCACAATCAAAAGACTCACAGAATATATAAAGAACTTTAAAAAATTCACATTTCCTGAATTTAAAGATCCAACCCGTGAGAAAATGAGTTGAATAAGCATTTCTGAGATGAAGAAATGCAGGCAGAAAATAAATATAGGAAAATGCTCAACAGCACTGATTATTCAAGAAATACAAATTAAAGTAACACTCAAATTCCATCTCACTACAATAAAAAGTGGCTATTATCAAAAATTAAAAAAAAAATAACAAGTACTGATGAGGCAGGGGGAACCTATTACATTGTTGGTAGGACTGTAAACTAGTCAATTTGACTAGATCAAGAGTTTCCTGGAAGGCTGGAAACACTGGTTAAATACTGGTAAGTTTACAGCTGAATGTGATGCCTCAGATGCGGGGCCCATGGAGAAAGTGGGTGACAGAGACATAACCAGGATGTTATTTGGTCCCTGCTCCTTCTTCCAAGTCTCTTCCTCTGATCTCTGCTTCCTAGATGCCATGCCATGAGCAGCTTGGCTCCATACATTCGGCCATTTTTGTGCCTTGGAGCTGGGCAACCATGGGATGAAACCTTTGAAACTATTTGTGATAGTGGGCTTTGCTATGAACTGTATCCCAAACACTTTTAATTTTTTAAGATTCCTAAAGTTGCTAAATTGCCTAGGCTGGACTCAAACATGTAACCCTCGTGCCTTGTGCTCCCAGAGAGCTAGGATTACAGGCTTGAGCTACTGTGGCCAGGCAAAACTTCTGAAACAGTGAGTCAAAGCAAAGCTCTCCTCTTTTAAGGGTATAAGGTGGCTCGTCCCAAAAATGAGAAAGCTCACTACACAGGGCATGTACTGAAAGTCTCCATCTTCCACCTCCCATTCTAGGGAGGAGTTGTAAAGTGTTGGGTGCTAAGTTGTGCCAGATTGGAGTGGGAACTACGTGGGGAAAGTGACATGTTTCTTACCCTTTTCAGGGTGGTTGGCCTGGGTTTTGAATTTGTCTGTAGCACCTGCAACCTCCTAACTTGATTTGATCCTTCTTACAAAACTGCTTAGTCTTATTGTTAGATCTGTGTTTACATGGAAGGAGGAGAGCCGAGACTTCCTCTTCTGCCCTCACACAGACAATATGCTATGTTCTCTATGCTTTTGAGGTTCTTTATGTTTATGGGACCTAACGGCATAGATGCTTGCTTGCTTTTTCTTTCTTTCTTTCTTTCTTTCTTTCTTTCTTTCTTTCTTTCTTTCTTTCTTTTTCTTTCTCTTTCTTTCTTTCTTTCTTTTTCTTTCTTCATTTTTTCTTCTTATTTTGAAGGTAATAAGATACAACAGAACAAGATAGAACAAAGCCAATCAAAAATAATGCAGCAAAATTGGTACAGAACTTTGCAGCAGGTTACCAGGATAACAGCAATAGGTACCATAGTGTATCTTGTTATCTTCAAAAGAGTTGTTCTTTCAATCAGGTAGAGCAAAATCAAATGAAATACAAAACATTATAGAACTTATCAAAACAGAATATTGAATAGAGCAATACCATTAATCAGAACAAAGCAAAACAGTGATAAAAATATTTGCCTTTAAAGAGATGGTAGAAGGAAATCCTCCTGATTTACTATATTGCATATGGTCAGTCTCCCAAGAGGTGCTCAGATCTCTAGCTCTCATTTGCTAACAACGGTAGCAGAGAGGAGATGTTTGATTTTCAGCCCATGTGCCAGTAGGCTCACGTCCCATGTACTAGGGAGGCAAGCTGGTTGCTTGGTTTGCCAGTGCCCCAAGTTCCAACATGGCACAGGTCTCAGGAGATGCTGGTGATTCTCCCCTTGGGGTGGCCGCAGCTTGCCCGAGGCACAGCCACTTACCAGGGAGGCAAGCTGATTGTTTCGTTTAGAAATGTTTAAAAAAGTAGAATAAGAGATTAATTTGACTCAGCTTTTACCCTTCTAGGTATCTTTCAGAAAGAACTAAAGTGTCATACTAAGGTGATAGAAGCACACTCATGGCAAAAGCTGCACAGTTTGTAATAGCTAAATATTATAAATAGTACATATGCTCATCAAAAGGTGAATGGATAAGGAATATGTGGTATTTACATACAATGTAATGCTACCATGCCATAAGTAAGGATAAATGAGTCATTTGAAGGAAAATGTATGTACTTCCAGACCACACACTTGAAATATTCAAGAACATGGGTGTAGACATCACACTGTTTCTCTTGTGTGAGAAACACGATTGGTAAATGAGGAGCATAATGCAAGGTAAATATTAGGAAGCGGGAAGAACAAACTCAGATGGGCAAGACACAAGGCAGCAGCGGGGAAGTGGACCCAAAACAAATAAGAAAGATGATGACAGGAAAAGTGGGAACAAAGGTCTTGTAAATGGTGGTGGGAACAACAGTTAAAGTGATGGGCGAGAATGGGAAGTAAACAGAATTGACACATTATCCACAGGTACAAACTTCCTATGTTGAATGTAATCAATATGTATGAAAATATGTACTAAAAATGAAATAAAATAAGCAGCATATAAGAAACACTGAAAATTCTGAAGTTACAGACTTTATAATATTAAAATGCTTGTATTATTGTAAAGATTAATCAATTTTTATTGTTATACGTTATATCTAAATGTCCACCCAGGTCTCCTGTGCTCATAAGCAGAGCTTCCAGGGCTCGACTTCATCATGGGGGTGTGATTCTGCATCATGTTTGTATGATACTGGACTAGTTGCCTGATTGAGTTAGCATTCTGGGTGTGGATGGTGGCTTACTAAAGTGGGAAGCCCCACCTTAGCTGTGGGTGGCACCAATCAGTATGTTTATAGACTGGGCAGAACTAAAAGGGAAGGAAGGAAGGCTCACTCACTCCTCCCTGCCATGACATGAACGATTTCTCCCCTCCATCCTACCCAGACATAGCACCAGCCAACTATGACTGAAACTATACACTATGAAGCAAAAATAATTGTTTCTCTTTTACATTGAGTTTTGAGTATTGTGTTTCAGCAATGAGAAAGTAACAGACATATCTTAAAGCTGGTGAGTACAGCGTTGTAAAATCCACACAGGTATCAAACTCGTTAAGAAAACTTGTAAAGGACATAGTCACATTCTAACTCCTATAAAGAGGAAAAGCTTTATTGACTACTCAAGTGATAGAAATTCAATACAGAAATAAATCATTAATATTTGACAAAATATGGCAACATAAACATAGAAAAAGTTATTGATTATAAAATATATAAGTATCTGCTATGACTTGAATTCTACCATTCAAACTGTGGAGTAATGTTAGTAAGTGAAAAAGAGTTAAATTTATGTTATTGTGTAAAATCCAGGTAAAATGAGTTTTTACATAATTAATGAAAGCAATATAAATATTGCTGAGCATAATTTAATTTTTGAACATTACAAAGGAAATTTTAGTTCAATATTACATGACTTTTGTGACATCTGATACTGTATTATTCCTATGGAGATTAATGTAAATCTATTCCCATTATACTTTTAAAATTTATTTTTAAATTTTCCTGCAATAAAATAGCTTTTAAATGGCATAGATAGCAAGGATATATTATAAGTAATTTGTGCACCATTAAAATATTGATATACAATGTTTACTTCAGTGAAAAATAGTTTCTCCAGCTCTTGGGAATTTAAACCTAATTTTTATAACCCACTATTTACTTTATCTGTCTGAATACTTTTTGGAAATGTCACATTAATATAATCACACGAACTATAGACTTGGGGTCTCACAATTCATCTACAAAAATTAAGTTGAGATACATTTGCATGATTGAGAGGATTAATTCTGACATCCTACTCACTGATATTCTACACAATCTGCAGTGCTTATTGTCTCCAGCCGATCTTTCAACCCTGAGACTCTTGGACATTTTGATATTTTATGAGATAACAGTTCTTCATATGATTCATTAACGGGTACAAACATTACACTAACAATAAGCCTTGATGGCATCCATACAATTGGCTTTAATAAAAAAAAGAGGGGAATCTAGCAGGGAGAGAGGGAAAGGTCTGGAGGCCTGGTTCATGGCTCTGGCAGAGGAGAAGGTCTGAGCAGACTCAGACCCCGGAATGTCCTTAGCAGAACCAGTGAGTCGGGAGCCGCCCTCAAACTCCCTGGGATGCCATCTAGGCTCCGCCCCCATCCGGGTATCAGCCCTGCCTATATAAGAGGGTGGACACATATTAAAAGTGGGATCCGTGCCATCAGCCTGGTGTCCGGTGTGATTTATCTCCCCTGAGGCTCTGCGCACTTCCCACGGGCCCAGGTCCCACACAGTGACAATTAGTAATTTCTAGCTTTGTAATTGAGTTCTATGTCATTATATAGACATAGTAATACAATTATCTATTAGCTAACCAATGTGCAATTGGTTTGTTTATTGTTTTGGTTATTATAAATGAAGTTGCTATGAATATTTACTCGCAAGTTTTAGAAAAATCATGTTGTGTTAAAATTGTCACTCTTTAAAAATTTGTACTCCAACCAAAAATTTAGAATATTATTTTAGTTGGAAAAAGTGTTTTTTCAGGCATAATTATGATAAATTGACTTATTGAAATCAAACCATCCTATATTGAGGACTTCTAAAGGCAAAGACTGATATAATTACATGAAGAGAAGATAAAGAGAAACATGAAAAAAGAAGATCTTGAAAAGATGGAAGCAGAGATCAAAGTCAAAGAATGCAAAGAAATAACTGTAATTGATGGAAAGAGTGACATTAGATAACTTCTCCCTTTGACTTCCAAAAAGAAATAAATCTGCTAAGGTTTTCATTTCAGATATATGCCTTATTGAAGTATGAAATAATATATTTTTTGTTGTGTAAGTCACCTAGTTTATGGTGCATTGTTTAGGCAGCTGTCAAAAGTAATAAACATTATTCAGAAAACATGTGAGATGCATAAAAGATTTAAAAATGCAGATGGCCTGAACATTATCAACCAACATGAACCAAATGATATTTATAAAATATTTTTATCAAGTACAAAATCCACATTTCTCTGATATGCACAGTAATTATTATTTAAGGAAGAATAGTGGTCACAAAATCTTAAAAATTTAAGTAGATAAATATCATATGAAATAAATTGATCAATAAAGATAATTTAAATTATAATTCAATAACAGAAAGTTACTTTGAAAGTTCACTATTATTGGAAATTGATGATATCTAAATACTTATAGATGATAGAGAACTCTCTATGTATACTCAAAACATCATTTTAACTAAAAGGTACGCATACATTGTAAGTTCATGTGCATTAAAATGTTAATTATAAGCTTACTAGCTGCAAACTTTCATGGAAATGTTTAAAGAAGCTTCATTTAGAACCTGGAATCATTCAAAATATCTTAAAAAGTTGAATGGTCTGTGTGTGATTCCCTGGTATTTGCTTCTTCACAAATTCCTCTCATTTCCATTTGAAAATAAAGGATTATTTTGTTTTTCATCTTTTCCACCATCAAAAGTCTCAAATTTTAAAATTCTGTTTCTGATGAAAATGATAAGAAACAAAATGTTACTGTGTATAAAACTGGAAGATACCAATAGATATGACTTAATGTAACTAAAAATTCATGTTGATCATATGTACCTCATGATATATTACAATAGAAATAGTAATTTCTCTTATGATTTTTATCCATAATTTCATTCTAATTAAGTGAAAATATCAGAAAAACATTAAAATAAATTTTATTCTGAAAAGAACCATTAGTCTTTAAAACTGAAGTTCATGAAAGATAAGCCAACAAAAATCCTATCATAGAATGGAGAAGATGACAGAGACATTACTAAATGTGACATCATGTCTTGGTTGGGATCCTGGATATTAAATGAAACAGATGAGTGACAATGACGCATCAGTGTAGTCAATTGAATAATATTTTGAGCTGCAGTCAGGATGAGTACAAAAAGAAAGAGCTATTCTGTTGGATACAGAAAGGAACTGTGTAGGGCTCTCAGGACTCTTAAGCTTTTGTAAGAAGAAGGGCTCTCCAAATGGTATGAAAACAGCAAGGAGAGTGTGATAACCTCAATCAACAGGAGGATGAGGGAGTTGCTAAGAAGTACAGGCATGTAACAGGTCAGCAACCATTATTTCTTAAGCTGAGGACATCATCTATGGATTGGCAGAAGATCAAAGGCCTTAGTTTTACCCAAACTGATATTCAAGCATTTGACTTTGCAGTAGCATCTCAGTTAGAAATATACCTCAGGAGAACACAAAGCATCAGGACAATGGATAGACGCCTTCCTTCAACAACATGATTTGTTCCTAAGAATATCAACAACCCTGTTCAACTTGAAATTTACTGAAGTTATTAAACATATAATTTTATTCAAGTCCTTCATCGACAGCATTTACTGTTCTAAATACCAGCTCTCCAAAATGATTGCTACAAATAAAGCAACAGTGTTTACGGACCCACCATGTCAAATGACAATTGTTCAGACGGGAGCCTTGTCAAGCACCCCTCTGGTTACAAAACTGGTTACAAAAGTGCACCTGTTAGGTGTATTTTGCAATTCACCTGGATTCTCCACTGCTAGTCATCACAAAGGGAAATAAAGATAAGACTGAATGTGCTTCAGACATTTATGTTCTCAAAACTGGAAAAAACAAAACTGGGTGCACAATAGCGGTTTTAAGAAACTAGGTCAGTTTTATGCTGTCACTCATTTTGTGAGGTTGCCAAAGAGGTCCAATAGTCTGGGATTCAGACAGCACTCACTGTGCTAAAGACATAAAGAAATTTCTTGCTGAGAGAAGAATTGATGAAATAACAAATCCCTCTGGAATAACTGCCCATCTCTAGACACTTAATATTGCAATAAACAAGCCATTCAAGCAGTATTTGCCCTTTGAAATCAATGATTGCACTGAAAATAGAATGGAGACATATCAGGGTGGAAACTCTAGCCTGCAGGAGTTTGTGTCTTGTGTATAGAATTCATTGGACAAAACCATGGATAGCTGCATTGCAAATGCACTATAAGGAGGCTACAGCACAAGAAGTGCTTATTAAGAGAAGCTCTATTGCTGGACCTGAGGGATTACGGTCAAATGATTTGGTAGGAAATGGAGTTGTAGTATATCCAGGCTGGAGCTTGTGGATGGAGTCATCATAGTGTTTCAGCAGATGACATGACTGTATTTGTATGAATGTAGCTACTTGTTCATAAATCAATGTAGATTTTTATACATGAATAAATGTAGACTATCATATATGAAAAAGACATCGACTGAAAAAAATTCCGATTGAATCTTTTGGAAGAAAAATTAATATATGATCTGGTCTGATTTTTGGAAAAATATGGTAGTGAATACTGATATTTGACTGTTAAAGATCTTTTTTTTTTATTTTCCAGAACTAGTTTGTTATAATTATAAGTCTTTGGTTTTGTATGCTTTTTTCCACTTCCTGAGAAATTTTTATAATTGCATTAATTAATCTACTAGTTGGTTATAGATCTTTTTAATTTTAAAATGTTACAAATTAATTTTACAACTTTAATGTTTATTTGATTAGATTCTTCATTTAAAGAATGATACCCTAGGGGCTGCGTATTTAGCTAGGTGACATAAGCACCTTCTTGCAAGCAGGCGGTCATGAGTTTGATCACCTGTACCAATAAAAAAAAAAAAAAAAAAAAAGAATGATACCTTAATTCTTGCCTAACTTAAGGGCTCCCCAACAAGGTTGTGCTGAGTTCTTTCCTCTACCCTTATGTTATTCTTCTTGTACTTTTTTGTAGGAGACCAGCTGGGTGATTCCCCTTGAATACAGAACAATTGCCTTGGCATTAGTTAAACTCATGTACTGATATGTACAGAGCTCACTATGCTATTTCCTTCTCCCTTCCATTGGCTCTAAATAATGCAAATAAGTCTAGCTAAGGTACTGATATTTAATACATGAGGTCAGTCAACTGTTTTCTGTTTCTTCCCTCCCTGTTCCCTTAAAACAGGTGAACACAGTGAGATGGCAGAGCCGGACATCTCCAGCAATGTCAGCTCAGTTCTAGCCACAAAATAAGAGGCTGTGACTTTCCAGGGCAGAAAATTTTGTATATCAGAAACTAAAGTAATACCCTCTAAAGCCATGCAAATGTTGTTCTAATTGAGTTATGAAGACTGGGCTTTCTGTACATCATTCTCTCTGCATATTGCAGAGGTACCAGTTCTCTACTTGGCCAGCTCAGCTCACCTTTCTCACATAGTTCCAGCCATCCTCACTGTCATTCATCCTTGAGCCACTCCCTTCTTCATGAGATAATAAATTCTGGAAGAGGACTTCAATCAAGGCCTTTTGTTCCATGTGTCCTTACCTGGAATGGATTCAGGACCCCTTGGCTGCCCACAACTATAAATATGTCTTAGTGTTTTATTATTGCCATGGGTTGCACTGGAGGTGGTAGACTGGAATTAATTCACTGAGATTCCAATTACATATCAGCAAAATTATGACTATAACTTTCTGGGCTGAGAGGTGAATGGGAGAAGGAATTATAATATATGATATTGGGATTACAATACATGTTACCTGCATACATCATGTTGAAACACAAAGCATTGCAATCATTTTTCTTTAATAAATTGTGCTTTAAGACATAACATAAAAGAAAAATATTATCTCCTTTTCTTCCTTCCTTTATTTATTTATTGGTATCAGGGATTGAACTCACAATCCGGAGCATGCCAGGTAGGCATTGTGTTGCTGAGCTACATTCTTTGCCCACCTTTACTTAATTTTTTATCTCTATTTTTATGCAAATGCATGTTTATCTTTGACCATATTTCCTTGACCAGAGAAATTTTACCCTGCAATAGAAAATCATTGAGATAAAGTACAGTATTATATCTTTCTAGAAAAAATTTATTTCTGCTCCATTTATAAAACTTATGCTCTGTAACATGTCATTTACCTTTACCTCTTTTTCCATTCTTTCTTTTCTCTCTCTTCCCTTTTTCTTCCAGCATTGTGCCTTCAGAAGATGTGCCTTCATTTCCTTTTGGTTTTCAAGTTTACTGGCAAAATATTTTTCAATGTTACTCTTCATATGTCTTCATATGTCCAGGAAAAAGTATGTCTTTTTTTTTTCTCTGTATATGATAGAAATGTTCCTTTTATCTTTGGTTTTGATAAAAACAAACCAAAGAAACCATTATGAACACAATGATTGATGCTCTTCTTCCAGATGAGGCTCATGCCTTTCCCTCCATACTGTTGGATGTATTTTATGTATGAGTTCCTCAACAGGTCACGGAAACGAGTATACACAAGGTACAGAATTTTTACCTATAGTGCCAAAGACTATTTAACCTATTGCCTGTGTATGATTACCATTTGCCACATTATAACCATTTTAGGTGATTTCTAACCAATATCCAACAAGATCTGTCCAAGGTCGTCAATTACTTCATACCATCATTCTCTCTTATTATTACTCTTTATGTAAAATTAGTTGTCTGAGACATCAAATTTGGGTCTCTGAAAGATATAAAGATTGTGATTTTATCAATTTTAAAATATTATGATGTAGTTTTAAGCTTTATTGTAAGCTTTAAAGTAATTTTCTATAATCACAGTAGATTCTAATAGTGCCAACATTCTGAGCTTGATGTTTAAGCTGATGATTTCCTTTGGGTTTTGGTTAGAGTTCACCTACTTTATCTGCAAATTTTCAAAACTCATATCTCAAATGCAAACTCCAACTTCATTGTCCCTTGATTGGGTAAAGATGGATCAGTTTTACAAAATTTCAGAGAAATGGTGTTTCCCTCTGTTTGTGAGATGACTCTGCTGCTCTTTCCTTTGACATGTGTCATTCTCCCTTCCTTTAGTTTTATTGTAGTTCACTGTTAATGTGTCGTTCTGTGTTGCACAATTGGAGCTCATGTTGATTTTCATTTCTGTTTATAAAACATGCCATTAGGGCTGGGGATGTAGCTCAGTGGTTCAATGCCTGCTAGGCATTGCAGGTGCGAGGCTCCCGGTTTGATTCAGGAAAAAACAAAAACAAAAATAAAAGGCCAGTTTATGACTCAGCAGCACAGTGCCTGCCTGGCAAACACAAGGTTGTCACCTCAGTTCAATTCGTGGTATCAAAAACAAAGAAATAAATATGTTATTCCCTTTTATACTTTAATTTAAGAGCATTTATTTCACAGAAATGCTATTCCTACGAATATCTTAAAATCTTTCTTAAAGTTTTTGTTTGTGGAAATTTGAACGGGCATTTATGCTCTGTATATTTTATGTCTATAAATGTCAAAATATAAATGATTCAAGAAATAATTTTCTTTTCCTTATGTATTTAAGTATAATAGCTAAAACATGTTTATAGGTTAATTTCGTGAAGTGAATAGCTTTAATATGGCAGAAGAGTGGTTCTGAAAATTCATTTCAAAGAGTTTTGAATTCTAATGAATTACTTTAGGGTCCTGTGTTACCATGGCTTCTGGGAAGATGAATACATTAGTATATCACATGCCAAACAATGTACATTTTTCCCTTTAAGTTTCTATTCTTGTCTGTATTCAAAGCATTGAGCTAAGTTTTATTTATTGTGTAACTGCCTACCTACTTGGATATATACAGAAATATACAGAAGACAGTGCTAATTATTCTAGGCCACATTTTTATTTTTCTTTATAAATTAAATTGTGAAATTTTCTCAGAAATGCATGACAAATAAATGGGAATCAGACTAGCAATTTTAGTCATAACTAAAAATGAAATAGTTGACATCAAAATTTTTCTAGATAACATGGAAATGGAATTGCCCAACACACATTTAGACACATAGAAATAATGTTTTCATAGTTAGCTAATAAAATAGGCTTCCATGTGATACTAGCTCCTCTCCTTTTAATATTTTAAATCTTTCGGTTATATGTAAAGAACTAGAATCAGAACTATAAGGGTACACACATAAATACATTTTCTATCTTCTTAGAAATTAACAATGGTGTTCTGTAAGTATATTAAAAATGGTAAAAAATAAAAAATGACAGGCACTTGCAAACTCCTTTGAAAAGCAAACTTTTCAATATACTACTTGAATTAATTTGGCTCACTGATTCATTCAGTAAACATTTCCTGACATTTCCTATGAGCCAAGCACAATTCTAAATAATAAGATTAAATTTATTATTGTCTATTTCTGTTCAACACAAGAAAAATTGTGACACAGAAATAGAGTTTATTAAAGTGTTAGAGAGAAGGCTTTGTAGAAAAAATGATAACTAAACTAGATTTAACGAAAAAGAGCTAAATAAGTGGGTGAATATTGGAAATACGTGATTTAGTCTCCATGCATATATTCTACACTGAGAATTAAGATGAGAGAATATGAAAGAGTATATGAGAATAAATATTTATTAATAACGCCTTAGGGTTTATAAGAATAATCTAGAAAATCACAAAACTCATGGAACAAATGTTTTAAATAAAGCCACCAAGCTAGGAAATAATTGAGCAATTCACTGAGACTTTGCAAATTTAAAGTAGGAACACATTGGGAAATAAAGTATATTGGGCATATTTACAAGAAAAACAACCTACATGTTTAAGTATCATTTATGCCCTTAAATGAGGAAATCATTGTGATATAGTCATTCATAAACTACTTTTAAGTTGTTTAATAAGTAAGTGAAATGGTAATAAAAATTAATATTAAAGTTGGGAGAGAAATGAATAGACATGAACACGTGAATATGAAGAGAGGTGAACATTTTATGAGAAAATGCAATATTTTAAAATGCTTTTTTAAAAAAAAGAACTAATTTTAAGATTCCTCTTTTACACTTGCACTGTTAAAAAAATAAACTAGGTTCATTTAAGCATGTAAAAAAAAATCACAAAGCGCAAAGCCAGGCGTGGTGGCTCATGCTTGTAATCCCAGCACTCAAGAGCCTGAGGCAGGAGGTACTTCGAGAGTTCGAGACAAGCCTGGGATACAAAGTGGGCTCAAGGTCAGCCTGAACTACATAGAGAGACCCTGTCTCCAAAAATAAAAATCACATCATGGAAAAAAAGGATGTCACAGTTTGAGTGTCCCCTACCGCAATTCATGTTGATTTCATATATTTAAATACTTATAGTTTCTGAAATGACATATATTTATGCGTAAACATATTGATAGACAACTGCTCACTCTGTCCAACAATGTGAAAATGTTGATTTTCAAAAAGAAGCAAATTTACTAGTATAAAATTATTTTAAAGAGGGGACATAAAATATCTTCAATAAAAATGTTACTAGAACAAATGTGAGATATCACCTCGGTAATATTTTAATAAAAATCTAGGATAAATGAGATAATATGCTGAAAGTACTATTATAATTTTATGAAAAACACCATTAAAATTCATTATATTCTATTATTATAAGATATTCCTCATTCGTTATTGAATCTTTAATGTGTATAATATTAAAAATTATCCTTAATATATAGAAAATAGTAGCAAAGTTTCCTATATGATCATTCAAATTAGTTACATATGTTTAGTACACAGATTGATTTACTGAACAATGAGTTTTATGTGTATGTGCATACACTATACACTTTTTATTTAAAAGAATTTTCAGATTGAGATGAACATAACATTGTAAGAAGTTGTGGGATTAATGACCTTATCCATGTGTTAATCCACCAATCTATTTGTCATAAACCAAACAGTCCAGTAACAACTTTATGATGTATTTTAGTTGTCTGAGTAATATATGCAGCATTGACTTAATGTTATTTTGCAAAATACTGCAATAAATTAACAATAACTTTTTAGAAAGCTACTGTTCAGTATTCATACTCATCCTATGTGAAAGCATGTGTAGATTGACAAGTATTAAGTGAGACAAAGTATGGGTAAAAGTTAGGTCTTTTGATAAACAGAGATTACAAGCATAGTTATCTCTTCTATCATCTAGATAAAGTATTTTCTTTCCTCTATCCCTGTTGTTCTTTACTTTTGAGCAGTTTCTTTCTTTTTCACTTTCACAGAATCTGTTATACATTTTGGGTCTTATGTTGATCATTTTTTCATACAAATATCTTGTAATCTGAACAACTAATTTAAAGATAAGAATATGCAATGTATTAATGAGGGTAAATGTGTTATTTTGCTTTGATGTATTAATGAGGGTAAATGTGTTATTGTGTTCTGTATCATTATTTTCTTCTTTTAATTTTTAAAATAAAAAGAGTTAAGTCATATTTACCTTTTCAAAATCTAAACAGAAAATGTATGTGATCAGTAAAACTCATTTTTAGTGTATTTAAAGTTATGAAACAGATACTACCCTTGTTTCACAAGGATAGACACACAAGTATTGGTAAACAAGAAACTGCATATAGTTTAGGTGCATGCACAGAAGTTCATTTTAATATAAGGAACAAATTACAAAAAAGCTATTGTAGGAAAGTGCATCTGTCTATTTTACTGTTATTTGCTTCATTTAAATTTAATTTATATGATTTTTAAATGTAGAATTATAGATGCCATATTATTTTTAATTACCAATATAAATGATAGTCATTTTCTAATTCGGAAATATTTCTGGCAGCAAATTCTTAACTACCTTTTATTTTCTGATTTATGAATTGCCTCTGCCATACTAATGAAAATATGGGAGGCTATGGATTAGGTAATATGTTGATTTGATTGTTACATAATACATACATATATAGAAATATCATTATGCATCTGATAAATAGATATGCTGTTGTCAGGTCTTGTGAGAATAGTTGGAATCAAGACACATAATTCATAAGATTATTTTTATAATGGTCACCCAGAGTTTAACAAAAGAAAGTGCAGAAAATCTATCTACAACAACTAAAGACCTGGACTATCCCGCCAGGGGCTTGGATCCCACACAATGTCCTACATAAGTCGAGATAAAAACCTAGAACCCAGGAGTGTGCCCTACATGAGTCCAACTGGAAGTCTAGAGCCCACTAGAAGGTCTCACTCTAGTCTGTTTTACAGATCCATGCTGGAAAGACCCATAGGTCAGCAGTGGAAGCTAGAAAAGTTTATGCCAGGGGGTGAAGGAGCTGTGCTGACAAGTTGAGGGTTCTACATTGGAGCCAAGAAGTCATGCTCATAATAATGACCAGGGCGGTCCAAAAAATACCACAATCATCTTCACATAAAAGAAGTTCTTGAGCTCCTCCAACAATAACAGTTGAGTACATGCTAGAAAGCCAGCATGATGAGTTACTCCTGGGGATAAATGGCATACCTCTTCCCCTCCGCACCAGGAAGCCTCCCCCAAAGGACCAGAGCTACCTAAAGTAAACCACAGCCACTCACCAGCAAGGTCCCAAGCTCTTCTGATGACAGTGGTGAAACTCACACCAGGGAAGCTAGTCATGGCAGGTCCTCCAGGAGAACCAACAGCACAAGTAGAAACACATAGGAAAACCTAAAACACCTATCTTCTCCTTCTCCACATCTCTATTTCTGCTGGCACTTTCCTCAGGTGGAACATCTATACTCGGTGCTGGTTTAATTCAGATGGTGTAAAGTTGACCACCAGTTTTTAATCCATAACAACATATAATTATTAATGTGTCAATTTTTAAAATTCAATAAAATCTCTTTAATTATGATTTCAGCCTCTCAATGGGACAATTAGGTTCTCTTTCTGCCTAAAGAGTCATTTTAGTAATTTAACAAAGAATATCTTCATGGGATGGTGTTTTAAAGTAATGTTTTTAATATTGAATGAAATTTAAAACCCTGTAGGCTTTTGTTTTGTTTTTCACTTTTTGTCAATTTTTAATATTTGTAAACTGCATTGTGATAAATAGAATATTGGTGGTAAAGTCTATTAGTTAAAAATCATAGCACACATGCCTCCCTCTTCTCTATCATTATGGTTTAAATGTGTTCTAAAACTCCAGTATGCTCAATGGTAAAGGTTTTAGATATAACTGGATCACGGGGGTACTCGAATCATCAGTTGTAGGTTGGTCACTTGGTAGGTAAAATTGAAGATTATAACTCCCTCCCAGTTCTTTCCTCTCTTTCTCTCTGCTTCCTGGTCATAATGACATAGGAAATTTTCCTGTGCTGTGCCCCTCTGGCATGTATTTCTGTCTTGGTGTCAACTATTATGAACTGACAACATGGACTAACGTAAACTTTTCCTCCTTTAGGGAATGAATGTCAGATATTTTGTCTCAATAGCAAGAACATATCCAAGCAGATAGTACCAAGAGTGGGAACAATGCCTTTAAATATAACTGACAAGGTGTTTTAAAATCATTTAGAATTTGTTTGAAGGATGAATTTGGAAGGCTTTAAAAATGTTGAATAAAGAATCCATAGAATACTGTAAGACAGAATTGGTGGGAGGGTTATTCAGGGTTCAGAAGACTGAAATGTTGAGAGAATTCAGACAGTAAGAGACCGGATCAAGAGGTGTTAGCTGAGCTGAGAATTCCATTGGCAGTTGGAATCAAGGATATGTGAAATGTGTTGTGGCAGAAAATTTGTCTATATTTTTCCCACATGATGAGACTTTTTAGGTGACTGAGATTGAAGGCAAAAGACTAAAATTTTTGGCTGAGAAAATTTTGATGCAGCCCAATGTTCAAGTTGACATATATACTTCTTCCTGATCTCAGCCAGATTTACAGTGAGAATTAAAAGTAAAGTCCATTTGAAAGTTTAAAGTTTTTTCAGAAAGTAAGTTCCTGACACATTAGAATCTTGGAGAACATAGTTTCCAAATAAATTAGCATTCAACAGAAGACACGTATTTTTCAATAGGATGCTAGAAAAATGGTTTGAGGCCATCTCAAGAGCTGGAATTCTCTACTGGATCATGGGTGCAAAATGGTGAAGATTAATTTCTTTGCAAGACTTTGCTTTGAGAAGAAAGGTTTAGAGTATTTTGCTGGAAAAGGGCGGCCTAGGAAATTGGTTTCCCAGGACATGGTTCAAGTGCTCAGCCATCCAGAAACTGAGAAACCTCTGTCCCCATAATCTAAGGATCCCTTGTTATTGCTTAACTTAGCAGCACACTTGGCATTATCCATGTTTTGCTGGTTTCATAGACATTCAGAAAGCAAGACTTTCAGGATTTCCTATTTATGATTCGGTAAAGGCCTGGAAATCCAGGCAGTATGTTCTTAGGAGGGCACTGGATAAAACCATTACAATCAAAAGTGCAATGGATCTTGCAGGCATTTATAATGTCTGGTGTGTGGTTTTTCTAGTGAGGAGATTCACAAGGAGTGAGCAAGATAATCCTAAGAGAAAGATCATATGTACTGGAGTCAGCAGTGCCATTGTAGTGGGGCCCAAAAGCCATTTGAAATTCATATTATGCCACAATTTGCACCAAGTATTGGACATGGAGCTATGGAAGGTAATGGTTGCCTTCTTGAGTTGTGATTTTGCTTTTTTCTGATTACTTTCTAACCTAGTTATTTCTCCTTTCTGGATGTGAGGGTATACCATGTGACATTGTATGTTGGAAGTACTTAACTTCCTTTTTTTTATTTTTTTATTTTTTTTTTTATTTGCAGGGGTTCACAGCTAAGAGTATGCCTTGAGGCTCAGAAGAGATTTTGGATTTGGACTTTTAAGCACTGGTGGGATTTTTAAAGATTTGACAACTCTTTAGAGATTAACTAATTGCATTTTATATACAGATGTACATAAAACTTCAGGGAGTTTTATGGTTTTCCCTAAAGCTCTCAGAAACAGAGACAGGGCTTGCCAAAGGGACTGGGTAGTGAGGGTATTATACTGATGAATGTGTTCATCACTAATTTGCTCCTCAGTTGTGTATGTGGTTGAATGGTGTGACCAGTTAGAGATCAGTCACTAGGGGTGTGAATTGGAAGTGTGTCTCTGTGGATCCTCCCTTTTCTCTCTGCTTCCTGGCACCCATGGCATAGGCAACTTTCCTCCACTGTGCTCTCCACTTTGCCATTCCTGCCTCGGAGGAAGCTGGATATGTTCTAAAAATGTAATCCAAAATTAATATTTCCATCTGTAAATTGCAGATGTCCTGTATTTTGTCCCAGTAAAAAAGTGATTAAGACACTAACTAATGTCTAATATCACAGATCTCTGTAACTTTCTGTGATGGAGTATTATAAGAAACCTATGCCATGTGCCTGAGACAAGCCACAAGTTGCAGTAAGACTTACATAGCACACCCTCTCTATGCTTTAGTTTCTGATTCTGTATGGTTGGTGTGAACAGCAGTTGGTGAATTTCAGTGCCTAAGTTTTCTTCTGCTCTTGTAGAGCCAGTCTTGCTCCATTCTTTTAGAGTGTGCAGTAACATATATGCAGCACTCCCTCTTAAAATGTCTAATTACTTCAAGGAACTTCATCTTAGCTCCAATGTTCTAGCAGCATAAACTAAATGAGTCTTGACAGTAATTGAACAAGGAGAAGAGTAAACAAAATTGAAGAAGAGAATGTCTAACTTAAAGCAAACGAAAAGATTTTCCTTATTTCTGGCTTTCTCATAATTATTTCTATGTGAATTGGCCATTTTTCCTACCCTGTACATTGATTTTGATGAACTGATTAGCAGTTACATTCTTGTGCATTTGTGTTTTGTCATATGCTAGCTGATTCTTGATTGCTATTAATTTTACCATTAAATGGAGAATCTGGCTTAGGAAGATTGTTATCTTCTAAGGACAAAGTTTTTGCCTTTTTTCTTTCTTTGTCCCCATGCAAACATAGTGTACTGCAGAGAACAAGAAAAAGTGAAGATATGCTAAAGTTTGCTATGTAACTTTCAACCAGATCTAAAGAGGAGATGCTACATTTTTGTTCATTTCACTCCATTCCTTACCTAAATTATTTGTAGCACTCAGTATCAAGCTTCCCTAGGAGAGTTTTTTTATTCTGCATGAGGCCAGTGAACATGATTCTTTTCAACTGCTTATTTTCCTTATGAAAGTATAATTCATACTAATATTTTATTAACTTCTTTTGGCCTACAAAATGATCCATTCAGAAGAACAGAATTCAGAAAATTTAACTTGATATTACCAAGTAAAAGAAATAAGCAGTTTTTAAAATTAAGTGACATTTATCACATTCTTTTCTATGAAGTTTTGAACAAATATTTTCACTACAACATCTGGTAGCAGATAGATTTATCTGGGTTTTGATATAGGTTCTTTAAAATCTTTTGTCCATGCACTAGATGTCAATTCTTGCAGCTATATTTAAACAGAAATTTGTGACTGGAGGAGTAGCTTAGTATGAACTACAGTTGTTGTTCTACAGCTGTTACAAACATTCAGCTGTTTGCACTAATTCTTTTCTAAGCAGGGAAAGAGAATGAGCGCTCCTGGGTCTGAGGGAACATCTCTATTTTACATTTCATTATGCAGGCTCTTTTTTATCCAGGAGTTAAATGGTAGTGGCCTGACTTTTCCATACTGGAACTGACCAAGATAATTATTGGTATTTTGCAGCTGTTTGAAGAGTATTTTTGTAGGCAGGATACGAAGAGCAGTAGATTTTTGCTATTTTATCAACAACTCATGATAAAATAAGATCATGTGTAAGAATTTAAAACAGAAGAAATGAAATCAGAAAGTTTTGTTTTCCAGCAGTATTGTACTACTAGAGAAAGTCTCAAAAAACAAAGTTCATTATTGCATGAGTTGGCTTTTTGATGGTATAACAAAAAACCTGAAGGGCCTAATTATAAAGTGAAGAAATTTATCTAGCTCACAGATCTGAAGAGGTGGATAGATCTGAAGGTGCCCCATCATGATTTTTGCATCTGCTCAGTTTTGATGAGGGTCCTTTTCATTGTGTAACATCTTGGCAAATGGCAATAGTAGGAATAAGTTGACTATATGGCTTTATAATGAAGACAGAAAAAATTGAGTGAGGCCAGCTTCAGCCTTTTATGAAAATCCTTTCAGGAGAATGAACTAAGGGCCAGATATGTATGTCATAAATGCCTTCCAGGTTATCCCCTAAATACTCCCTATTGGGTCTCATTGTCTAAGGATTGCCAATCTCCCAAAAGCATCGCAATGAGGATTTAGCCTTCTGCCACATAAACCACTGAGTATAAGATTTCCAGCCATCTCCAAATTGCTCTAAATATATACTGAACATGCCATTAACCATTGAGCTATTTGCTCTGTAAATCTAAAATTATAGAAAAGATATATTGCTAGTATTCCTTTATCTGAAATATTTGAAACTCTCAATTTCCTCAAGATTGTCATAATAAATTTCTCCATGGCAATAAATATGTTAACTAAAATATTGATATTAAGAAAATAGATTAATGAATAATTTTTGAAATTTTCAGAACTTTTAAAGCCATTGTCATGGATTGAGAACTGGTGGTCAACTTAACACCAGCTGGATTATATCACTGAGTATACGATTTCCAACCATCTCCAGATTCTGAGTTAACTCCCGGTGACCATTATAAAAATATAATAAACTCCATGTCCTAATCCTAATTGTTCTCTGTGTACACCCTCGACTACAGCAGAAATACACACACACACACACACACACACACACATATACATACATATGTATATATATATATATATATATATATATATACATATACATATTTTAATTAAAATTATTCACAGTGAAGGGAAGTAATGAGATTTGAGATTAGAAAATAGTTTGAGACCAGATTTTGAAAGTCTTCAAATGTAAGTTGAGATAAGTATAGTCTATCTTCTCATCCATAAATCTTTTAAAAATTTTGAACTAGAAGAAAAGCAGAGAACAACTAAAGAAGAGAAAGGAAAATTTTATTACTGAAAATGTGCAAGAGGATTCCAAAGAGGTATGCAAGACTAGAACCTTATTAATAAATAAATGCAGCAATTAAAAGATGTTTTAGGAATATCTCTACTGTCTTGATTTTCTTGAGGGTGAGGTGATTTTCTGATTCCTAATCTATCCTGCTCTTTGTTCACTTATGTGTTTACATCTGCACGTGAAAGTTCCTTATTAATTAACAACTTTCCTACTTTTCATTTACATTTTCTTCTTTCCTTTACCCTCTTTTATTTCCCTTTTTCCTTTTCTTTCCCTTTCATCTTGTTCTCTCTCCCTTGTCCATTTTATCAATTCATGTTTTTTTACTTTGGAGTTCTTTCACATGCTTAATTACTCAAGCATTGTAATAGGTAATTTTAATTTCTTAATAAAAAGCCTTCCCATCCCTCTTCTTTGTTGATAATCCATCTTTTCTGTTTGAATAATTGCCATCTATGGATCCATGTGCATCCTCCTAAGGGTGGAATCATTCCTGGGCAAGCCATGTGTGCATGTGACTTAAACTTGTCTGTTGGGACAGGTCACCTGAATGACACCAGGAAAGGCTGTAACCTAAATAAGAACATTATACAAGAAACATGGTCATTTTTTGCAGAACACAGTAGTTACTGTATGAAACCATTACAAATGCATAATGCATTTGTAATCACAAGAGAATAAATTTTCAATACAAATGAAAGTCAAGACAGAGTTGCAAATGATGACATGATTCAGCTAATGTTCAAAGTTATCTATAGCAAAAACATTCTCTTGAATGTAAAGATAAAGTTTGCATTTGAGATATCTGGAATTATTGCTTAAAGTGTTTCTTGATAAACTTTATAAAGTTGAATGTGATACTAATATTCAAGGATAAAAAGAGAAAGTGTCCTTCAAATACAATTCTTCATTCCCCAAAGCCCTTTCTTTCTTTTATTTTCCGGCCATCTTTTGAGAATTGGGTTATAAGCAACAATATATGCAACACGCAATAGATTCCGGGACTGGAACGCTGGTGTGGAATGTTCTTATACTTTAATTTTGTGACTCCTTTAGGGATGCTGTGTCATTAGTATTTAAATCACTTCATAAATATTTCACTTTAAATATCACTATAATGTCTGGTGTCTGGCTTAATTTGTGTCTAATACAATGGTTTTGTATTAGTGAGACAATTTCATCAGGGCACTTATACAATTAAAAGGAGATAAGAGCTCTTTACTTTGAGTTGACCATGGAATAGATAGCCAAAAGCTACTTATTTTCTTCATGAATAGTTTCTTATATTTAGATATTTTGTGTTTTTAAAGAAAAATCAACATATATGTCTGACAGTACACATTCAGGAAAACTGAACACTAGTTTAAATGAAAGAAGGTCGAAAAAGAAAACATAAGCCTGGGGAAAATATTCTAAGGTTGAAATAAATGATACTGATGAAAGGGTAGCAAAAGAATGAATAATACAAGTGATGGTAAAAATGGAGGATATTTCTCAGATCTTTTGTAGACTGCATTTACTTTGATCTCCTTTCTGTTATTTTTCCAGAAGAAGGCCTCTTTATTATATTAACAGTATTGTGAAATGTCTCAAATACGACATCATTCCATCATGTACACAATGGCAAATTCTGGTCTTTTGTTTTCTCACTTGCTCTTCTGCTAAACATGTCCGATGAGAACTGAAGACGCATATTTCACTCCCCAAATATGTTATTGGTTCTACAATTTGGTCTCATTTCTATCCAAAGTCCTCCTAAGATGACAAAGAGAAGAGTTATATTTTCCACTTAGCTTCTTTTTTTAAAATTTTTATTAGCAAGGCAGTTATATAATAACATCTGTATTAAAATTTTTCCTTTAGAAGATTTGGCTCAGGAGTTCATAGTAAAATTATCTGATATTTCTTTCTCTGCTATATATTCAACTATAAAATTAAATTAATGTGATAGTGAGTTTCCTAGTTTTATGTTACGTAATATACCCTGCAGTGTTTGAAGAAGAAACCAACAACTCAGGAGTGTTAATGGTTTCAGTTAATTTTGGGGCAGATCAAAGCCCATACTTTCTATTCAGTGGACTTGGAAAGGGAGTAAAGTTTAGTTAATATGGCTCCAGTTCAGCCACACACCACAGACAAAAATGATAGCCACACTAACATGCACGTCCACACCCAGACACACAACAGTAAAGGTCCAATGTGAATCCAGAATATCCACATTTGCCAGGAAGTCCTGAGATGGTATGGACCTCACCATCCAGTGCAAAAGTCACAAAGGCAAATTTTCTGTCCAATGGTCTTTTGCAGTCATTTCAAGCAGTGGATCTTGTATGTTACCTTGTCTTAAATGAAAGCCTTAGACAAGAGGATGTGATGTGATGATGTAAGCAGAGCTACAGGGAGAAAAAATAGCTGAAACTCTGGAAATGTTTAGAACACTTGAAATAAGTCAAGTTGGTTTATTTATTTTTTTCTTTTGTTCATGTGAATCTCACACTTTTTATCCCTGCACTTTAATTTGCCAAATAATAAAATGTGCACAAATTAAATCAAAAGTATGTTTTATATCTTTGAATAAACCATCAAATAGTAAAAAATAGATCATTTCTTCTAACCATGTTCAATGAGATAGCATATTCTCCTTTAAATATTGTAAAGTCTATTTAACAATGTAGGAGAAATTTTATAATTTGATCTTAAAACTTGAAGTGTTTTTATGGCACCTAATATCACAGAGAACAATAAGTAACTTCTACAATTTATCTATTGGTTTAAGTACAGATCTTGAAAAGTTTTGTTCACTGAACTTAAATTCACATAATATCTATAAATTCAAAGATAAGTAATATGCAGCAGTTGCAATCCCTACAACACAATTGCCTTTTTTTGCATTAAAGCCATTCTGGCGTCCTTATCTACATGCTTCAAAGGTCAGAAGAAAAACCGGTATTTATTTTTTTTCCAAAGTCATTTGCCATTATTAGCTTAGTGTTAAGATTTTGACTACATAAAACCTAAACTGAAATGATATTTTATTATGGGTTATAAATCTTCATTTTTAATTACACTATACTGTATCCAGGGAGATTTTGCCCATTATAGGTGTTTTTTTTTTTGAAAACCATATGAAGAGAAAGTAACAAACTTCATATTGTTCCTAAAGATTCTTGTCCTGTGCTATTGAACAGTGTTTAGTTTCTACTCATCATTTTATGTATATAGCAATGTGGATTTGTTAGCCTGCCTTACATTTCAAAAGTAGGAATCTTTTCTGTTTTAGCTCAGTGCCAGTTGTGTGCTGGCTGCCTGCTGCTTCCCAAGTATGTATCTCGAATTTTGTAGTTTAATTGCCACTTGCACAGTGGTATTGTACATAAACACAGCAGCTGCTACTGTACGTTGGAAGTAGCTCAGAAAAATCTATGGACACTATTCAGCTTTGACTAAAAAGCCAAAAATTTTAGACCCAGCTGCATTACTCTAATGGTTTGGCAATATAACACCTTAACAAAAAGAATTCAACTCATTGGAAATCTTCTTGAAATATGTTTTAGACCACACCAGAGAAAATTGCATGGAGCCATGTGGGCTAGTATTAAAACTTTCCAAAAATAAGGATGTTTTTCCCTCTTATCTAGTCACAGAGGTCTTCAGATTTTGTTCGTTAGCATTCCACATAGCTAGAGATAACCACTAGAGATAAGAAAGCTAATATGAAACTTGGATATTTTCCTGTTACCAGGTACATATTATATTCTTTTTGATTAAGCCAATTAAAAAATATGAAACCAAAGGGGAAATACACAGGCACCTTCACAGAAGACCTTTGTTGAAGCAGCTTGCAGACTTTAATGAACACTCTGATATTGGAAGAGGTGGACTGATGTCACATTTAAAATGCAGGGATGAAACAACTCATCCTGATATTTAATTCTGTCTACATAGTTTTTTCTACTATGAAAACAAAAAGTCATTATTTTATTCTTTACATACAAATGAAGTTAAGAGAATCACAATAAAGCTTATTGAAGTAAGGATTTCTTGGGATCATGGAAAATGTTCAAAGCAGCGATAACAGTTATTACAGTTAAGAGGTGAGAGAATAGTAAAGAAAATTTGAATTAGAAACACATTTTAAAATTTCAATGGGACCGTCTTAAAATGCATTATCGTTTCTCATAATCTTATACAAAATACTTCACCTGGAGGAGAACTAGAAAAAGAAAATGTGGAATAAGTTTGATAGATGTTTACAAAGTGAAATGACCAAGGAATTAAATTTATCACAGTTTCAATATAATATTATCATCTAATTTTAAAGCCAAAATAATAAAGGAAGTCAAGTAAAATTTAACAATAATAACGTGTGAGATAGTTGATGTATTTCAAGGAACGAGAATTCAAAGAGACAGAGTCTAGCAAAGTAATAGGAAAAAAATCAGAGAAAATAAAAGCAAACAAATATCCAGAGCTTTCCTGTTCAGAAGAACCTCTGATTTTAAAATGTTCAGTGTAGACTAATGTTATATAAGGATGAAACAAAAGTGGTGGTAGAGCTGTAGACCAACTAATAAGGCAAAGGAGTAGATAGATTTGATAAGCAAACCTATATAACTAGGGAAAGTACTGAGAACTATTTCCGTAATTTTTTAAAAACCTCATTTATTTTATTAATTTGATATTTATCTCTTCAGATATATTCCGTTCCAGCAGTATTTACATGGTAAACTAGCATTCTCTGAAGAGTAAAGCTTCCCAAAGAAATCAGAAGCTAGGCATTATCATGTTACCATGAAACAGTATTATTACCTGATGTTATTTTTCTGAGTCTGATGAATTATGGTTTGCCCAATATTGTCGATTAAGGGATTCTACTCAAATCAATCAGAATCACTAAGCTATTTAGTTTTCTAGTATTTCAAGCTTAACTATTCAAGAGTACAACATTATCAACAGCTCTGTAAAATTTGGTGTTTTAGGTACCAAAATGAAAGATAAATTGAAGGTTTTATAGACTACGCATCCCTTTAGAATATAGCAGTCCCAAATCCAATGACTGATTTCTTGTATTGTATACATAATTATAATGATTTATTTTATTTTTCAATGATGTTAAATACCAAGAGACAGCTGGAATAAGTTAGTTCATAAAGCCATATTAGAGAATTTCTCGAGGGTAAATAAACTGCAATCGCATCCTAAGTATAAGAAAAGTTCTCTGAAGCTTTTATTAAATCTATAGACATACTGCTCGTGATTTTTCTTCTTTAATCTTCTAATTAACTCAAATGAATAAAGCTAAAAATAATAAAGAATTGGCTAACTAAAATCAATGTATCAACTTGATAAACATAAAATATGTTTAATTTAATTAGGAATATTGCACTGAGTATTATTCTATTTTAGATAAAAAATTGATTCCAATATTTCAACAGTGGTTATAATTAAATAATCAATTCACCTCTAGGCAGCTGGGCTTTTAAAGTTTTTCTCATTTCGGTTTTTCTCATTTTCTACAGCTAATTAATTATCAAAGGTTAAATCTAATGAATGATTATAACCAATTTTGTCGATCAAAAATGGAAATGTTACTACCCCATAAATTTAGTTTTTTTCAAATACTGTATTGGATAAAAAGAAAATGTTGGGAACATTAGTATTAAGGCAAAGCCGTAAAAATAGAAGGCATGAAGCTGTTTAAGCCTAGTAAATATAAAGAATATAGTAGAAATTCAACAATAATGTTGATTATTTGCACAACAGACATACATTAAACAAAGTGATAAAAAATAATAGATGTAGAATTGTTCTCCATATTTATTCATTTTATAGTGAAATACTTTGTAAAAATAAAGAGACAAGATGAACAATAGAATCCACTGATCTTAGCCATAAATATGAGCTCTAATGGTAATTCCACCTGACTCTCTTAAAGACCGTATCAATAACTATAACTAAAATGGACCTAATCTTTTTATAAATCTTTTATTTAAAGCAACATTTATGATAGTATGAAAATGAACCAAAATCTATCTCTGTGTATAAAGCATAAACAATGACTTCTTGTTCATGCCACGTGAAAACTGGCCATCAGTTTCAGCGTTAGTTTCTGTCCGCTTGTCTGAATAGATAGTCTCAGCCTCATATATCTTGTCGTCTTAGAACACACAATGAAAGATTTATTTTAAGTTGGATCATTTTGTCTTCACGGTAAAAAGAAATTTTTAAAAGCCCCAGGAAGTCACGTAAAACATTTTAAGCATCTGCTGGGATATGACAAATGTCAGTGTGCTCAAAATCCATTGAAAATAGTAAAGACAAAAGACAAAAATAAAAGGATGGATAAGAATGCTCCACTTCCCATTAAGTACAGTCAGAAGGAGGAAGGAATAATTTTGAAGGAATAAATCAGTGCAGTTCCAGTGCAGTTCATGTGACAGAGTTTATATATATATATATATATATATATATATATATATATATATGAGCCATTTTATTATAATTCACTCTATTTCATTTTAATCAGTTTAGTTTCTTTAAATATTTAATTCTTCAGAAATTTTTTTTCCTTTTTCTCTATTTTCCAAGTCAAGACAGTTATAGATATGTAGGTGAACTAGGGATATTGATGACACCAGAATGGGAGGAGAAAAGCTGTTCAAAATTTAGAAAGGGTTTTGTGCTATTTTAGAGCTGACCAGCCTGGCTCTGCGATTGGCGCTATGTATCCATATCCACTGCAGTGCGGCTGCTGAACTTGTGAGCCTTCTCGGGGCTTGTTCAGCTCTGGATGATCTCCCCTCAGGAACTCAGCACTTTTTATTGGTTCCAGTAATGCGGCAGTTCCTTTTAACTCACCACTGTATCTTCTTGTTGGGTTCTGACTACATTCTCTTCGGCTCTTTTGGAGGAATCATTGTTCCTTCACAGGAGTTATCTCATGCAGATTTTGTGGCTCTTATTACAGTGAAATTAAGTCTCCTGCCTTAGGCTCATAGCAATTTGAGAGGTTTCTGCAACCTACATAGAAGCTGCTTGAGGTTGGGACTGTGAATACTTTAAGTCTAGTAGGTCACTGTCTTAACCCATTGCATCCTTTATTTGAACTTCCAGGCTTTAAAGAACTGACTCAGTCAAATGTTCTGTCTCTTTGCTTTGTCTTCTTCCGTAAATCAACAGAGAACTGTCTTTCCTAGAAATACTACTACACATTCAGTATTTTATCAAAACACATTATCTTGTTTCAAGTTGGAAACTTAGAGCAAATAATTAGGATGTCCTTTGTCATCATTTTTATTAGAGACAGCAAATTATTGAACATTAAGCTTATCTTCTACTTTTTTTTAAACTATGAAAATAGTTCTCAGTACTTTCCCTAGTTATATAGGTTTGCTTATCAAATCTATCTACTCCTTTGTCTTATCAGTTGGTCTACAGGTCTACCACCACTTTTGTTTCATCCTTATATAACATTAGTCTACACTGAACATTTTAAAATCAGAAGTTCTTCTGAACAGGAAAGCTCTGGATATTTGTTTGCTTTTATTTTCTCTCTCTCATTTTTTTCCTATTAATTTGCTAGACTCTATCTTTTTGAATTCTAGTTCCTTGAAATACATCAATTATCTCACACATTTTACTTGATTTCCTTTATTATTTTGGCTTTAAAGTTAGATGATACTAAATATTATATTGAAACTGTGATAGAGTTATTTCCCTGTGATAGAGTTGGTAATTTCCCTTTGTAAACATCTATCAAACTTAATTCCACATTTTGTTATTCTATTTCTCTTCCAGGTGAAGTATTTTGTATAAGCTTATAAGAAACGATAATGCATTTTAAGTCACTCCTATTGAAATTTTAAAATGTGTTTCTAATTCAAATTTTCTTTACTCTTCTCTCAGCTCTTAATTGTAATATCTCCACCTCTGCTTTGAACATTTTCCATGATCCCAAGAAATCCTTACTTCAATAAGCTTCAGTGTCTGCTAGCTATCTTACTTTTATCTTTTCTCAGAAAACAGAGAACAAAATATATGCATATTTCCCATATTTTCTGGAGCAAATATGAAGTACCTGATCACTAACAATCAAGTCAAATACATTTTGGAATTTGGATGTGCTTCCATTATATGAAAGATAATTTTCAAGAAGTTCTTGATTATAAGTAATAAAGTTATTTTTGAAGCTTATGATCATAATAAAAGGAAGATGAATTTATTAAGTAGGACTGGCAAAAAACTTAAAATTTTCTCAGAAAATACGACGCTAATAGTACTCCTGATTAATCATTCATAGCACATTCAGAACACATCATCTAATTTCTGTGATGTGGTTCATGCACACTGATTTGATACATGTGTCTCAGCTTAGATTTTCCTCCCTACTGAGCTCATCTGGAAGATCACCTCAAGAAATCACACCACCATTCACAGGAGCACCTGAAAGCTCAGCCAGACAACAAATGGATGTCTTGGAAATAATTCTCTCACATCTAAACAGTCTA
Source organism: Cavia porcellus (assembly GCF_034190915.1). Classification (NCBI taxonomy): domain Eukaryota; kingdom Metazoa; phylum Chordata; class Mammalia; order Rodentia; family Caviidae; genus Cavia; species Cavia porcellus. The sequence goes on from NW_026947507.1 coordinate 17,936,476, forward strand.
ATAAAAACATGAAGCTAAAAATTAAAAATGAAATAAAAATTTAAAACTACATTTTATCCCATGAAAAGATAAGCTATAAAATGATCCCAAGTAGTCAATGACAATATTGTCACAAAATCGTATATAATGTATGATAGGAGGACCACTTTTACTGCATGAAAGATGAAGAATAAACACCCTTTTTAAATGCCAGCAATAAACTGAGAGTCATTAGTTCAGAGATTTTTAATGCTAGATATCTTAGTTAATTTTTATTTGCCATTGAGACAAAATACTTGATGCCCCACGTTGGGAAAACAAAGGTTTATTTCTTACAGTTTTGGGAGGTTTCAGTCCATACTTGGCTCCAAGGCAGGGTAGCATGGTGGGGACACAGCTCATTGTGACTGCAAGCAGCTCACAGAAACCAACAAGAGAGAGACACATCTTCTTCCAGCCATTACCATGTATGCTGGCTCCAACCTAGGCAGGTGTAGCACTATCAACCCAAGTGCTAGACAATGAACCAATCACAAATGCACAGTGCAAAGGCATGAAGCCTGGGGGCCGCTGCCATAAACCATGACACTAGATTTTGAGGAAGGCCTTGCAGATAACATCTATTAACTCAGTTTGCCAATGCGTATTGTGATTTCTTGAGATTGAAATAGTACACTTTCAAATAGCATAAAATATTTGACAAATCACAAAAATAAATTATTTTAAGTTTAATAAAAGAACTATAAACAATTTTTTAAAAATCACAGATAATTTCCTAATTAAAACATTATAAGAAATTCTGAATAATAAAACATTTTGTACTAAAGATGTCAATAAGTTCTTTAAATTCTCTTATGTCAGCAAGTCAACATAAAATAATAGTCCATATTAAATTATTTTTCTATTTTAAAATAAGTAGGTATCATTCTATAGTCATCAAAGTAATCTTTTTAGAAAATAATTCATGAGAATTTTTAAAAATAGATTATGCTTGTTATTTTAATTTAAAAAGTAAATCAAACATTGAGGATAAAAATGTCATAATGCAATAAAGTGAAAAAAATAACGTGAAAAAATAAAATTTATTGAAGTATTGTGTTTGAAAATGAGAATGTATATGACCTTATGTAGAAACTGTTGGACTAGGATGTCTCAGATCTTTGAAAAAGCAGACTTTTAAAAACAATAATAGAAAGGAAGGCAAAATGTCCATTTTGGAAAAAAAGATGCAAGCTAATGTGTCCCAGGGCTTGCTGGTTATAGAATAAATTCTCTAATCAATTTCTCTCCCTAATTTGGATTAAATGGAAGGAAGTAGTCAATTGAGAGTAAAGACTGAGAAAGAAATATTGAAAATGTCTGATGAAAAAGAAGATGTGGAAAGTCTCCTAAGTAGGTGAGCGAGTGACCCAGAACATGCAGTCTCCTAAATCTGTACTGATCTTACAATTAACAATTGATAGGGTGGGCTGTGATGGCCTGAACTCCTCTCGTGTTCAGCAATTTGCCTTAAAGAAGTTTTTATTATTTGGGGTTTTTACTTTATACCACAAACTACAGGAGACAAAAATATTCTTTTCCATCTTCAGTAAAGTATTTATAGATGATCCACCCTCATTACTGAAGCATAAAACAACTCCAAACACCAGGGGTTAAGGAAATGTCCATTTATTGAGTTGAAAATTCTGTGGATTCAGCAAATGAGGCTGAATTAAATTAGACAGCTCTCTTGTATCTTTGCAGTCTTTGGTGAGCTACAAGCTCTGCTGGAAGATTAACTGCCAAAGCAGTGAGTGCTTCTGAGCTATGCATGTCTCTTCAGAGCAAAACAGCTAATGATTAACATAGCTTCTCTTTCTGAATAAAACTCTCCAATACCAAAATATCTTAGCTTTTACTCTGAATTGGTTACTGCCCTTAAAATGACTAATTTCAAAGGCAATTACGTTTCACACTTCCCCCTAAGCTCTCTATCTATTCTCTTAGAATTTATTACCTATTCAGCTGTAGGCACACTGTCTTCTTTGCCCATTCTTAAATATGCCAGGTAATATCCATATCAATTCTTGCTTTGCACTTACCTATCTATATAGGTATTGACTCATGGTCAAATTTCATAACAAAAGTAGCTATATCTTGCTCCCCTAAGTTCTCTTGAGAAACAACCTTGTCATCATGATCTTCTTTGACTCCTCTATACTTTATTTTCTCCATGGTTCAGTTATTATGTGGTACAAATTTTTTTTTGTGCTATGAATATACAAACTCATTAACTCACAGAAGACAACGATTAAATGTACATCCCTCCATGAATAGCCAACACAACTAAACAGATATACAATCAAGTATAGTAGCTGATGTCATATTATCAAATGACAAGATCATGATTCAAATTTAAAATTGTCTGAGTACACCATTTACATCTATAACCATTGCTTATTTTTCTGAAGTAATTCATGCTTAGCATACTATATGCTTTAGTACTGTCATACTTTTATGAGATACATACTATTGCTCATATGATTTAATAAAAGGAAATTTGAAACTGGACCTCAAGTCACACTGTCTGTGCTGCTAAGACTCAAATCCCACCCATCTCAAGATAAAGCTTTATAATATCAATATAAAGCTCAATATAAAGCTCAGGTCCAACACATCATTTACATTGTCTGTGATTTTATCATAATTTTTCTCATATTAATTTAGAATCAATTCAGCATCTAAAATACTGTACTATTAAATGCATCATAATCTTTTTAAAATATGGTATTTTCTACTTTGAAAATTTTGCTAGTTACTAACTTTTTCATTTCATGTTCATCAGAACTCTGTTTTCTAGCCTTCCTTGAACACATCTTCTAGGTGAGGTCATTTCATGTATACATAACAATCCCTCTCAACTTTCTGTTTCTCCCTATTCCTCCATAAACAAATGTAAGATAATAAATTTTGTTTTAATTGTAATTTTATTTCTGTGATTTTACAGTTTTGTCACATACCAAATGTTCAGTAAATGTTTTTGAAATAATGAAATTTAGGTACAATTCTTATATTTTTAAAATGCACAATTAATTCCCTAATATAGGTCTAGTAAAATTAATCATAGTAAGTGAAACAACAGTTTTTACTCAACTTTATAAAAAAGTTGAGAATTTCTTAATACTCAAAATATACAACACATACAGCTAAATCTTTCCAAATCAAGCCCTAAAGGAACAGTTGAAAGCCTACTGTTTTGTCCTCCAGGCAATTCCTGAAGCATTCTAGTATTGTAGTACATTTTAAGTGAAACATGCTGCAGTGGAAGAAATATTAGTTGATCATCAATTTACTTGAAGTAACCTGGATTTGTCATGAATTAAGTGTTTGTTCTTAAATAAACTGGTTCATATTTGTCATTCTGTTCCTTCACTTATAAATTGAAGAATTATATTAGATGCCAGTTAATATCCATTTCAAATACAACATTCTTTGCATGCAGAGTGGTAGATAAATATCATTTAAATTTTATATTTCTTAATGTATTTTCAGGCTTCCTATCCAAGGTATATATGTATTTGATACAGGTAATACACAGCTTTGCACACACACACACACACACACACACACACACACACGAGGCGTGCACACATGGGAATGAGAAACATGATTGAGCAGCAGCAAAATCAAATGGAGTCTGAAGTGAAAGTTCAACTTGGAAACCTTATGTCTTGGGCCAATGTGACAGTCCAATTCAATATATGTGCAGAAATGAGGGGACCCGCAGGATGTCTGGAAAAGGAAAAAAAAAAAAAAAAAGGATTCTCATTTATTTCAGGTAGCTAATGCTTGCAAATATTATAGCCATTCTGTTCCCTCACTTCCTTCACATTTTTATTTCTCAAACCCATGTGCGTGTCCTCCCAGGGATATTTAAGCACAAACATAATTTCACCATCATGTTTTGATATGAGAGTTTGACAGCACTGTTGGACTTTTCCTGGAAGTTCTAATGGGAATGAGATATTAAATATATAAATGTATTGAATACTTAAGTTTTCACGTTATATTTTTAACTTCAACCTTATTTGGTCAGATACTCTTACTGTATAAGCAAACTTATACAGTTGCATTCACCATATTTCTCAATTTAAGAATATTGGATCTAGGCATTTCATTTTAGATTAAGATTTCCAATTGTAAACTAAGCAGGACTTGGAATGATAATTTGTACAGTTTTCTTGATCATTTCATATGATAAAACATTGTGTATGTATATATGTGATTTCATATACATGTCAGCATTATCAATTGATGCTATATTTTTCATTATACATTATGCTCATTGGTTCTAATTTCTAATCTAATAATAATATATGGGAAGAAGTTACTACCATTTGGGAGTCCATTAGAAATGTACACAAAGTTTGCCTTCTATATGCCTATTACTTTCAAAGAAGGTTGTATAAATATTGTAGTACATGTAAATTTCTTGTTTCACTTGATAATTTTTAGATGTACAGAAGAAAAGGAAGACTGAGCAGTAACAAAAGTGTGAGAGATTATAATTTTCTCCCAGATTTTTTTACCACTTCCAATGACTAGTACTACTTCCCAGTGAGAACTGTTATTCATCTGATTAGTAAATAAGAAGTAAGATAAACAAAATAACATTTTTTTCTATTCCAAATGGAGCCCTTAAAAGCCATTGGATATTCCAGCCATGTCTATTTTTTTCATTCTTCTCCCTCAATGGAAAAAAAAATTTGATATTTGACAAATTCTGCCATTCCAAACTCCAAATAAAGCTGTATGAAGACACATAAATAAATATTAAATAGAATTAAGCATTATCAGAGCCAACTGTATTCCTCCTTACTGACTTTAATATGAACAAAGAATAAATTTTGTTATGATGAACCACTGTAATTTCAGATGACATGTCACCATAGCAAAGCTTAGCAAAAAATGACTTTCACAAATGTGTATAATTAATTGCTGTGAGAGATGAGTGCGTACAGTGACCAATCTCCATACTAAAAAACAATAGGCAAGTTTTCGTATTGTTCAGTCAGTGTCAACCTTTGACATACCACTAAGCTTGCTATTTTGGCCAAATTATAAGAAGGAGAATGACACCTAATTATTGTTTAATTTTGATGGTTATGATTGTTAACACTATTGAGTATCTTTTTACATATTTGCTATAATTTTAGACTTTTTCTCTGCAAATTGCATTGGATATATAAACATTTTTTTCAAAATTTGCTAGTTTCTGGTTTTGTCAAAGTCTACTAAAGAATCTCACTTCTTAGCCCCTTTTTTGTAATATCTAGTTTCATAAATGTTGAGTTGATCTTTCAGATTGGTATTTTACTACATTGGTCTACACTTCCATGTTCTTGTGAAAATGTTACACTATTTGTTGTAAGAGCAATATATTAACTCTTAGAGAGAGATTTATCCCCCTTTTCTTCCTTTTCTGAAGGCTAATTGTATTCAAGATTTTTAGGGCCTATATAAATGTTTTAATGTCAAGCAGATGACCTAAGAAAGTTGCTATCTTTATTGTTAGTCACTTTTTGTTGATTAATTTATAAAATGGTGACATATATAACACTAGTTCAATCATACAAAACATAAAGGATGTCAAAGTTCTTTGCTGGGGCTACTTTCTCCAGCTTTCTAGCAGTCTAGTTCTTGCTTTAAGTACTTACTGCTATTAGTATCTTAGTTAATTTTACTAATTGACTATTGACTACTTGAAGGAAATTCTTCCATAAGTTGATCACTGTCTTTACAAATTTTGCACACTTTCATTATTTCTAGTGTTTGTTTGGTGGTTCTATCCAACCCCATGCCAAGCAATGGCACTTTTATTTTAAAACAATATTGCTTTTATTATATGATAGTGATGATAAAACCTCTCTTCAAATTGCTTAATCTCTCTGGAAAAGAAGGCTGGGAAATATGTTTCAACTCACGTCTAAGTGCCATGGTAAATATGTGGCTGTGTTTCTAAATAAGCAGGAGAGCACACATAGTTGGTGACCAGAAAGAGATTTGTAGCAACTGCTGTTTTCAACAGAATTTATATTGCCTTTTATTTTTAAAACTTATTTTTAACACCTTGTAAAAGATACTGCACACAGAAATTGTTAATAAATTCTTCATGAAAGATTTATATCTTGAGTGAAGGAAGGATTTCCAAACTTTCATTCTGTTATTAACTCGTTGCCAAGGTGAAGGAAGATTATAAAGGTAATTGGTTTATCCATAAATGTAAGACCTTGTGTTTTCCTGAGTCATTATAGAAATGCTGAAAGACAATTATTTCAATTTTATGTTCATTATATTTTGCTGAAATCTTAATTTCTACCAAAAAATCCCACAAAGATCCTTTACAATACAAAACAAATTGATACTAAATACAACTGAGTGAAAAAGTCTAACAAAACATATATATTTAATTTAAGTTTTCCATACATTTACATTTGTGAACTTTATCTTTAAAAACAAAGTAATGCAAAAGGGTCCAACATCTTACTAGAATAATAAAATATACAATGAAGAAAAATGTAAATGGCTACAAAGTTGCATTATCTTTTTTTCAGTACTTTTAGCAAATAACAACGCTATGCTTTATACATGTTTTGTGAATGCCTGAAGGTGTTATTAAAACAATTCTTCAATTAATGTAGCAGATGTAATCCAGAAAGTAAAATGTTAGCTATTTTATACGATCTACCAAATGGAAAAACTAGAGCAAAATAAGGATATATTGAGGAAAAAATGATGGTTGCACAACAGATGTTATTTCAAGGACAATATTAGAACAGTTATTTCAAAGTGTAGCATCCTGTTAAGAATGAACTAAGTTCTTCTATCTTCTTAAGATCACTTTGAAATGGAAATAAGAACCTTTATTGTTTTACCCAAATGGGAAAGTGTATAGAAATCAGAGCTATGCAAGCCCAGAGATAAGAGGCATTGCAAATGCAGTAAAGAGTCGGTTTAACATGTGTGTTCCCAGCAGAATAATGACAAGACAGGATGGCCAGGGATTTGAAGTGAAGGTGCTTATCTGTACCTTCTTTATGTGTCATTTTATAGTAGCAGTAGTATAAACATTTATTCTATGTATAAGAATGTTGTCCTTAACTTGATTCAAAATTAATATGTATATTGCTATATAGCTCTAGAAATATCCCCAAGGTCCTCAGTATTTTTTCCTATATTAACTATGGCACAAATTGTTTTGGTGACAGCCTTGTTTATATAATATACTACAATTCTTAACATGGAATTAGATGAAAACTGATGAAGGCTTTCAAATATTATGTTAAATCTAAGTACAGATAACAAAGGAAGTAAATTAAATAATATATTTACTTATGTGTGCAGGAAAATTGTACAAATACCACAGATAGATTTGATGTATGCATTCTGAGCTCTTTTCTAAAGAAATATTCAACCCTAGAAAACCTTGACCTATTTTTAACTGTTTTTTATCAGTCAGTTTGTATAAGGAATTTCCTACTATACCAATGCTTATCTTTTTATTGTTATCTAGAAGGAGTTCTTTTAAAAAGGTAAGAGACACAGTTATGTATATCAAGGAGGAAAATTGATAGCTTGGTATGGCCAACTGAAACAAGAATGTGCTTTGCTGAACACAGATTTACTAATTTTCCTCTTTTGCTTGAAGATGATTTCATTGGCTCTGTCAAAGTAAGCTTATAGACTACATAGGTGCATGCTGGAATAATCATGCTGCTATTATTTATGTTTATTTTTCAGCAAGAATTCCAGAAGAGATATAATCTAGCCTTTACTTATAGAACTAAATAAGTAACAAAAGTTACATATAGTTTACAGAAATTTCTGAGTGCTTAATCTGAGATAAACTTTGTTCTGTGTGTTTTACCTTTCCAAAATTTAAGCCCACAGTTATTAAATGACAATTGCTTCTAAAACACAACCTTTTAAAAAATCCCTACTGAGAAGTGTCTTTAAAACAACTGTTACCTAAAAACTTCTTTAAAATTATCTTATCTCTAACTTTTTAAGAGAGGATTATATTGAAATTACTAAAAAAATATATCGTTTTAAATAGTGGCTAGTTCATTTCTTAGTATGTAACATTCTATGGAATTAAAAACACATAAGAACAGTACTTTCAGTTGTTCAAACAATGCTAATCTAACAATGAAAAAAGATATTTTAAAATTTCAATTATGTTATTCTCTTGCCTGTAAACAGCGAAACTTTTTTAGATAGTGTTAATATAAATGAGATGGTAACATACAAATTACCAAATATCAGAAATAATTACTATGATTAAAAATTAGGAATGTCAGACTGTCTCAGGATAAAGAGATTATATAAGGTAGAATGATGCAAAGACTTTAGAAAAGGTTACAGATCAATATATCCACAGATTTACTGAATATGCTGTTGATTTGTTGTTGTCTCACATTTGTGTTTATTTTAAATAACACAGGAATTGCATTCCCTATCATTAGCACCTAGAAATAGTCTTCAGTGCAATAAACTTGCCAACCTCAGTCTTGGTTTATACTGACACATAAATTTAGAAATAGTTATTTTTCTTCACATACTTAAGGTCTGTTAGTCTGAAACATAGTCATATACAGAAGCTTTATGGCATCATTGTTTTTTAAGTGACAACTAGTTACAACGTTTTTAAAAACTACATTGAATTAAAGCATCACAAAATATTTAGGAAAATGTCAAAAAGTTTTGATACATAGGAAACATTTATAGATTCACATTTATAAGTACTTACCCCATGATATTAATGGGTAACTAGAAAGAAACTACTAGAATCATACAATCTGTAAGTACTATATTTCAATTTACATTGCATATCCATGAAATATTTAGTAGGATGGATAGTGAAAAATACATGGTTACTGTTTCCCAGCTACACAGAACATACAGTTTAGTACATTCTCTATCTCAAAAACACATAATCTAAATGAAATAGATATTTTTGATCCTTCATGAGTGTATATGATTAAAGTTTTCATTTTTTGATAAAATATTATTATTTCCAAGTCTTCAAATCCATGGTAACACTTCACATTTTATCTACGTAACTATTTTCAAGTTTTATACTATTTGAGGAATTGCAAATTTTTCATTTATGTGAGTATGATGTGGAAAGTTAGTACGTAACTATTTTGGGGACCTGAAAAATACAATTTTCTAAGTACAAAATTGCAACATTTTTTAACTCTTTTTCTGAGAAAGTGACAATTTACCCTGATTTAATTTCTATCCACAGGGAGGAAGGAGGTTTGATTAAGATGAATATGACTGAATGGTTACAAGGACAAATTGAGTCAAAATTTCTTTAGACAGTTTTGTAAATTATTTTGTACTAAGGGATCAAAAGGATAGTAGTAGGTTTTCTAGGCTATGACTTTGACAAAAATAAAGCAGCTTCTTATTTTCTTTATAAATTCAAGTAAATTTGTCAATGCTTATAAAATATCATCCGAATACTATATTCATTTCTCGTCAGTAAAACTCAGGTGTTTTTCTATATCTTCAATGACAATTTTCTTCAAAGTTGTAAAAAAAAAAAAAAACACCCAAAGAACTTATTAAAATTCAAACCCAATTCAGTAGGTCTTGGCTGGACCCTGACAGTCTATATTTCTGCCCAGCTCCCAAGTAAAGTGTCTGCTGTCATTTCCTTGAAATATATTTAGTCTAGCGAATGCTGATGCCTCTGGTATCTCAAAAGACACAAAAGTCTAAAACGTTTCTGGGTGCAGATAAAATTCAGAGCCCCTCATATTTATACTCAGTCATAACCTTAGGTATAGAAAGGTGGTTTTACTGTTTGACTTTTTTTTCCTAAAGAGTGCCAACCAATACTCTCTTTGACACATAAAAGAAACAATCAATCAAATTAGATTGCATCTAAGAATTTAGTGACAGTGGCTAATTTTTCTCCATTAGCTATCACTGTCACTTATCCTTGAGAATTCATACCTCACTGACCTAAAATAAAAGTGCCTGAACTTTCTGCAAACTATAAAATGTGGTAAAGAAATAAAAGCAAATCCATTTCTGGAAAATTTTGGAAAAACGAAATAAAGATACGTACCCTGTGAACTGTGTTTTCATCAATTTGCCACATGATTGATAGTAATTTCACAGAGCTGTAATGAAATCGAATCCCTTCCATTACCTAGGGTGTCTTAGCTATGATAAGGTAGTAGCACAACACATTAGTCACATCACGATGCTGATGCTGATAGAAACACAGCTTTGTGATGCCAGTCACATAATGCATGTGATGATAGAACATGAGTATGGTGTTGATTTGAATGTTTCCGTAATATCACTATCATTACTTTGAGGTGTACCACTCTATTTATAGAAATACTATGAGACCGTATGCTGTATAATGCCAACAGCAGCTTATCCATTTCATGTTTACTGGTCTCACCTAAATCAAAATATCAAGTGAATGAGTGTTATTACCTAATGTTGATGTAAGTATGCTCTAGGATGCTTGCTCAATGCTTAAAACTGCCAAATGGTGTACTTGGTAGATATTGTGGTCATTAATTGACACACAGCTGTATTTGCCTAACAACCTTGCTTCCTTAAATGTCTTTAATTATTCAGACTTCTACAACTTCAGTATGTTTGCTTTCCTGAGACTCAGGGGCAAGCAAAAAGACAATGTCGGTGGTATCTTAATGAGTTTTATTAAATTCTACGCAAGTCAAATTCTTATAATTAATAGATTTTATCAGCATTCCTGTTCAGATACACAGAAAAAGTACTTCAATGTCTTACAGTAATTCTATGTACTATTCTTAAAATTTTCTTTAGCATGCACATACAAAGTACACACAAGAAAATAAGGTGAGGCATACCACGGCACATTTTGTTTTACCCACGAAACTAATGCGTTGTTTGACTTGTGTTGTGGTTCATTATTTCACTGGCCAAAAATCAGCAGAAAGAATATCACTTAAATTGGATGTACAAAGTGATACAGGATTATCTGATGAAAGATACTTGGGCTGGTTTCACTTCAAAACGATTTGAACCTTCGGAAGTGTTTTGGGTGATTGGTTCTCCAATTGTACATAGAATCTTCTGTACATAGAATTTGATCTGAGGGTATTTTCAATTTTTTTTCTTATTTAGTCATGCATAATATTTTTTTATCTTGAAATGTTTATATACATCTATATTCCACTTATTAGCTAGCTAACTTTCATATTCCAGCCCAAATAGGAATGGAAAGTGAATACCTGAGGTCTTGTTCTGATAGCACATCTTCATTTTCCCTGTTATTATTAGCATGAAACAGAGAATATCAGAGCACACTTAATTTGGGGAAATTTAACCTCTTCTATTAGACCACCCTAAATATTCAAAGTCTTAGCAAAATAATGTCAAAACAAGTCTAATCTCATCATGTTCTTTATAAAATTCACAAAGTATTTTTCTTCTACCGCCTGAAATTCTCCAGATCTCAAGTCCACATTAGTAGATTATATTACCAAGTTACCTTACAGGAATCCATAGATTCTTCCAATACACATTATGCTTTTTCTTTAACACCAGTTCTGTCTTTAAAGTTCAGATGTTCAAATAGCAAAATCCATCCCAGAGGATGAAATACTTTGTTTCTAATGGGATCTTTAATGTATTGTCCAAGACACTATAAAAGACATTTTAATTTTTCATTTTCTTTATTTTAAAGAGATTAAGACAAAACAGGACATAACAAAGCAGATCAGAACAGAACAATGTAAGCAAAACAGTGTTTCACTAGAAGACAACCTGTAATTAACAGTAACTACCATAATGTCCGTTTCCTTGAAGTAACTGAACATCACTTCATATACAATAGTATCAAACATAACAAAATAGTATAAAACCATTAAAGAGAATGAAAGTATATCAGGGCATTCAGAACCAAATAACAGAAACCAAACAATGGCTACTATGTTATCTCATTTTCCATTCATTTTCTTAAAATAACTCAATGTACTTTATATTTTATGATCAGACATTTAGCAGCTGACCTACAGAAATGCATAGCAATTCACCAAATGTAACTAAATATGCATAAACATGCCATTTCTTATAGTATGATTGTGGCCTCCCCTTTGATGTGTACGGGACAGCAGGTACAAGGCGGGACACTGTAGACCCACACCATGAGCATCTGAGGGCGTGAATAATAATATCTCTACAAGTCTGCAGTCAAAAAAGGCCTTCAATAAAGCTAAATTGCAAACAACGGGAAAGAAACAAAATTTAAAAAGTTTAAGTGTTGAGGCAGCAGAGCCTGAAGAATTTGAAACATTGACATGTAAATGGGACAGCAGAGTATTTTCTGAAGTGGAAGGGATTTATAGACGCAGGCGTTGACAATACATGGGAACCTGAAGAAAATGTAGACACGTCCAGGGTTAATTGAATTGAATTGTTTGAGATTTTTAATTCTCAAAATGTTGGTCAAGGAAAAGATAGTATGAAAAGAAAATCTTTATCTGACAGTGAATCTGATGATAGCAAATAAAGAAAAGAGACACTGCTGACAAACCAAGAGGCTTTGTAGAAGTTTCAATCCTAAAGGAATAATCCATAACACATACGGTAGTGGCGTGGACATTTCTCATGAAATGGGAAGGTTCAGGTGAGGCTGCCTTGGTGCTAGCAAAACAGGCACATATGAAATGTCTTCAAACTGTAATTGCTTTTGACAAAAATACACTAATTTGACATTCTTGTCTAGAAGATGAAGTTCAGTAAGTTACAAATATGTAATATATCTATATTTGTGACATGAATACATAGATACAAGGATCTATATCGAGAGAGAGAGAGAGAGAGAGAGAGAGAGAGAGAATGAATATAGGTCTTGGGCATTCTAATGAAAATCACATTTAGTATGTTGCTTTAGACAGTAGCATTTGGGGAAAGTGTTCCATTTTGATTCACGTCAATCACACCGTTTACTTTGAACAAATAAAAGCTTTGTAGTTGCTTCCTCTATCAAAAAGCCCAATGTACTTCCTCTGCTTTTCTAAATGTCAGGGAAATTATCCATAGTCAAACAGTCCAAACTCATTTTTAGCACACATGCTTAAGGACCATTCTAAGATTATGTGTGTGTGTGTGTGTGTGTGTGTGTGTGTGTGTGTGTGTGTGTAGCTATATAAGTGGTTTTTGTTTTGTTTTTAAACACTTACCAAAATAAAAACTATGAATGATAAGTCCATGATGGGAAATCATTGATATCATTGTTTTGAGCAACCTGAGAAATAAATCACTTCCACTTAAATTGAGAGTTTAACCTTTCAAATAAAATAGATGATTTTGTGGTTAATTGAGCAGCTTAAAGTGGATATTTTCAAAACAGTCATTGAGAATAGTTTCAAAATACATTTCTCTATCAGTAGTATACTTGCAGAATTTCTGAAAAAAAATTATATCAACACTAAAAACTTCCCCATCCAATTTAGGAAAGTGATCAAAAAAATGGTTTATTTCAAATAGTTAAGATAGTTTTTAAAGGGAATATTGAAGATTTCTCATGATCCATTCCTTATAACAAGTTGAAATCTCTACTCAGATGTCAGATTTGTGAATTTCTAAGTTGTAGCTCATGGAAATCTACTGAATAAGTAGAGGTGTTCACAACTTAGGACCTGCTAGAATAAATGAGTGAACAGATTTGTAATCTAAATTATTGACCTGCATGTTTTTATTGACCCCATCTTGTACTTTAGGTGTAATCTTTTTAGTATTAGAGTTACTGGCTCAAGAGGTCAGGAAAATAACTTTGTAATGGTTAGAATGTTATCCTACTGTTTGTTCACTTTATTGTAATAATGATAATGGTCAATAAATGGTTTTATATTCTTTTTAAAAAGACAATGAAGATCAAATATCAATGAATATTTTTTCTCCAAGCTAGAATATAAGTAGATTTTACAAGTTTAAGTTTAAAATAATAAAGCAACAATAACATATGCATCCAGAGGCCTTCATTTATGAAAAATTCAAAACAATATTTTAAAGGATATATTTTTGATTGCAAAGCTTATTATGATGAAAATGCTGAAGGTATTACAAATCTCAAATAGAGTCATCTCAAAAAGCAAAAGGTATTTTAAATTATTGAGAGTTATATTGCCTTTATACCCTTTTCTCTTAAATCATAAACATTTTTGTGTTAAACTTTTATTATTGTATATATGTTACAAATAAGTAGTTTGTTAGAAATATTATATAATTTAATATTTAAATTTAATAGAAATTAATAGATTAAATTAATATTTATAATGAATTAATAAAATTAATATAAATGTATGTAATGATTTAATATTTAATTAAATATATAATGTAAATATATATATATATATATATATATATATATATATATATATATATAGTACTAGTAGTACTTACCAGGAAAATTTCTTCATAAATACTCAAAACCCTTATATAATCACAAGGAAAGCATCAGACAAGTCGTAGTTAATGATAATTCTGCAAATACCTAATCAGTATTCCTCAACTATGCAATGAATGTTAAGATGAAAATCATTGAATGAAAAAGGAGAAAAACTATATTTTTAAATATAACTCACTTTTGGTTGAAATCTTAGAATAGAAAAGTATATTATACTAAAAAAGGGAATCCAAATAAAGCATGAATTTTAGTCAATCATAATGTATCAATGCTTTTTATTAATTTTGATAAATGCACATACCAATAAATCACATTAAGATAGGAGAAATTGAATTATTTGATATTCTTCTATCTTCAAAACATTTCAAAATTCAAAAATTATTCTTAAATAGAAATTATCTGTATTCTCAGTATAGATGAGATTTTTTTAAAAAATGAGTAAAATAAATGCAAAAAATTACAATGAAAAATTAAATGCATCAAAACACATATTGCTTATTAAAACAGCATAGAAAGAGAAATGTGAATTATTAACTAGGAAAAAATATTGAACATATGTAGAGATGACAAAAATTAGTTTAATTCATATTTAAGATACCTAAATTATCAACATAATAGTATCAGAAAAAATAATGATTTATATATTATATGTCTATATGTTTTTATATCTATATACGAGTACATAAATAAATAGGATATAACACATACAATATATAATGTATGTACTATGTAATATAGACATAAAAATGTAATACATATAAATATATGTTGCACAACTTACTTGTATATAACATAATATTTATTAATTCAAAACAAATGATATGAAACAGACTAGGGTTTAACTATCAAAAATAAGTATATAAATATAAACATACTTATGATATATTTTACGGTGGAACCATATTAGGAATAATTAATAATCTGAAAGGCAACATTTGTTGAAAATATGGAGCTATTATAACAATCATATATTGCAGTAGAAAATGTGAATTGATCCTACTAAGAGAAACAATTTGCAATGTCCCCATTTACAAAAAGTCCCCATTTACAAAAAACAGACAAAATACCTAATCATCACTGCATATACCCTGGGGATAGACATAAATATTATCATGAATTCATATTTATAAAAATGTGTATTATTCTTTAAAATGATCTAAAACAAGTGACGTAAATTACTGGAATAGGTTTAAAAAGTCCTAGTCACATTAAAATAAAATATGATATTTAACAATAATTGAAATTTGGGAGAAAAAGTCATAGAAAATGCACAGAGTATGATACTATATTTATAATTTCCCCAAACAAAATAAATAAAATATGTAGGGATAGTAAATATTTGTTAATGATATAAAATAAAGCAACTGTGCATTAAACATATCTAATAGATTTTACAATTTTAGTGAAAAGAAATATATAAATATCTGGGTAATAATACTTAGAAGACAACCTATATATTCCATATGCTAGTATTTAGAAATTATTATAGTTCTTACATATTTTTAAAGTTTTGGCAGCTGGATCGGGTGAATTCCTCCATCTTACTGCATATCTTCTCATGCTTTCCTCCTGTGCATAATTTTTAAAAAAAATTACACAATCATGCTAAAAATAAAATTTTAAAAATGCTAAATTAAAGACCACCATACTAAATGCTGAAAATCTGAATGCTTTAACTCTAAGATCATGAATAAGATGAGGATACCAAATATTATCAATCCTATTCTATCTAGTTCTGGAAAACTGGCCAGAACAATTAGACAAGAGAAATAAACACAAAGAATAATGATAGCAAAGGGAGAAGTTAAATTGTCATTAATTGCAGATATCATGATACTCTACACAGAAGATTCCAAAAATGTCACATAAGGCTTCTAGATTAAATAACCAAATTTCACTGAATAGCTGGATACGTGGTCAACTCACAAAAGTCTGGAATCTTTTCACCCTGGAAAGAACGGCTATTATCAAGAAGTCAACGAATGGTAAAAAAGGGAAGGGTATGTGGAGGCAGGAACCAGTCTCCATTTTTGGTGGACGTGTAGACTACTGCAGCAGTTAAGAAAATAGTAGGGAGGTTCCTCAAAAAACTAAATAAGAGATTCTATTTTACCCAGCTATTCCCCTTCTTGATATTGCTGGAAGAAATTATAGCATTATACCATAGTATGCATGCCCATGTTTATAGCAACAGAATTTGTAATAGCTAAATTTTTGAAACAGTCCACATGCTCCTCAATCAACGAATTAATAAAAATGCATTTTTTCTTTATATAGTGGACTATTACTCAGTCATAAAGAAAGATGAATTTAAGAAACTTGTAAGCAATTGGATGAACTTGAGACCATACTCTTAAGTGAAGTCAGTCAAACACATATATGTAAATACTGCATTGTCTATCGGGTTTGAGAAATGGAATGTGTAAATAAGAAATAGAATGTGTAATAGATTTTATGGAATATGAAAAAATTTTCAATTAGGAATGGGAACTAGAGAGAGGGGAGGTGGAAAGAAAGGAAAAAGAAAAAGAGAAAAGTGCAAGAAATTAAAGGAAAGACTTTTGTAAATGAGGATGGGAAGAGGGATTGAAGAGAAGATAAGGGAATGGGGGAAAAGTAGACTGAGTTAAGTCCTGTACAGGTACAAAATCTGTATGAAAAATGTGATCACTATGTATAATTAAAATGTTCCAATAAAATTAATAAAAAATTCCCTTCTATGAGATGGAAAAATCATTCAAGAATATATTGTGTATTATACATCACAAATACTGAGATAATTTATTTTTCAAAATCTAATAGTTGTTACTCAATTAAATGAAAATCACTAGTGATCTTTTGTAGGTACCTTCATCTGACTAAAACATATGCTTATGAGTTCAGATATTTTTGTAAAAGTAATTTGTAGTGAGATTCGAGTTTTAAGGATTGATTAAATAGGATAATTGTGTGACAACCATTTTTGACCAACTTAAGTAGAGATTTTCATAAGGGAAAATAATCAGATGTATTCTATTTAAAAATATGACTTTTAAAAATGATTCTATTATTATAAATTTCTAACGTAATCATTGTAGAAATTGGAAAACCTTTCTTTTCTAACGCTATCACTAGTCCTAATTTCTCCTCCAACACATTAAAGATACCAACAGACCTCACACTAGTAACATTGATATCTTAAAACTAATCTCCCTTCTAGGAATTTCTTCTAGCAGAAGAGTATTTCCCCTCTCTGGAACAGCTCACATTCAAATAGAGACACAAGAAAGGCCAAATTCTCTAACACTAAAGAGACATCTACAGTAGAGTTCTAATCACTAAAATATTTCCCCAACATGAACCTCTTAGACCTGCACATACTCAACTAGTAACTAGATTTTGCAGAGCAGAGAAATGAAAAAACACGGTTTAGACTTAATGAGGCATGACTGCTCTCCTAGCAAATAGACTCCAGTTTCCTAGAAATTCTTTAGATTTTAATGCACAGAGTTGCAATTTGTTTTGCACTTTATTTTGCTGTTTATTTTGCAATTATTTCAAAGTTACTAAAAAATGAATGAGATGTCATTTTGATTCCTCAATATAGTTCAATCTGGAACAATCCTGGCAGGAAAAGCTTGAGATCAACTAAGCTAATATATTTAACTAGTGATATTTGTGGGGTTTTCTTTATACACATGTGAGTAAAATGCAAATCAAATTTGGTTTCTAATATACTTTACCCTTTTGCCAACTTTGCATCCTTTAGATTTTACTGTTTCTTTGAAACCATGGCTACATTTGGCATTACTGAATCGCTTATCACTAATATACATGAAATGTTTTCAACTGTATAATTTTATATTCTGAATAAAATCTTTTGTCTTTGCAACTTTAAAATAATTTCTTAATTTTAAATTAAACATTAAATATAGCTGCCCCAAGAATCAAAATACGTGTGTTCAAATTCTTCCTTTGACTTTTTTGATTCCCTTTACCTTCTAATATCATTTCACTTCCATAAACAGTGTCAGATTCAAGGTTTACCATTTCTGTTCCTCTTTTGTTATTTCTCATGGCGCCTGTGAAAAACCTCACAATAATGTTGGATATTTTCTTATATCAACAAGCAAAGTGTCAAAATATATTACACTTTACTTCAGTTGTCCTTTTTACTTCAGTTGCTCTGAATTATAGCAACAGGTTTTTAACTAGACGTTTTCTCTTAGTTACACAATTGTCTGCACGGGCGTATAATCCACTTCCTAAGTAATTACCATGTCTTCTTTGTCAGGTACTACCATTTACAAGGTATATGATTACATGTTTGTATTATTCATTGAAAATTATCCAACACTTAAAGACTTTATTATACACTCAGACTCGGACTTATAAAGAAGTTTCATTCTGAGAGAACATTTAAAATTCAGATTCATTCATAAGTTTGACCAAGCGAGTCTGAGTCTTATACATCTTTGAGACAAATATCCAGCATATGGCATAAAACACACACACACACACACACACACACACACACACACACACACACACACACGTGTAATACTATTATTGTGCAGTTCAGTAAACACACAGCAGCACAACTGTACAATTTCTGGCAGACACACAAGCTACTTCCACGATTTGTTTGAATGTAGAAATGTTACTAATGTGAGGTCTGTTGGTATCTAAAATTTCAAATCTGGAATGCTCATAAATGCGAGACATACTGTATGTTAAACTGAAGCCCAGTGCTGGTCTACAAAACAAGTTATTTACGTTCTCAGTCTTAGCAAGCCGACTGGATCTTGTTTTATCAATTTCATAACCTTTCTAATGTATGAAATCTTCAACTGTAGTAACAATGAAAATTAACTGAAAACAATTTTATCAGACAGTACAGGCTAATTTAGTATTTGTTGAGTAATGCTCCCAAGAAAAGGTTCTTGAATGAAGAGAGGTCCTCAGAAAATTATGGAGTATGTGCAGGGCTAAGATGTTCATGTTGGGGGTATATTTTAGTGATTAGAACTCTACTGTAGATGTCTCTTTAGTGTTAAAGAATTTGGCCTTTCTTGTGTCTCTATTTGAATGTGAGCTGTTCCAGAGAGGGGAAATACTCTTCTGCTAGAAGAAATTCCTAGAAGGGAGATTAGTTTTAAGATATCATCAAGCAACATTCTTGACTGCAGAATGATTACATCTATTTTTGGCAGTGGAATCTTGGAGGATATCTGGTATCTGGGTGACAAACTCTGGAGTTACTCCTGGTCCTCTTCTTGCTCCTCCTCCTCCTCCTCTTTTTCTTCTTCCTCTTCTTCTTCCTCCTTCTCCTCCTCCTCCTCCTCCTCTTCTTCTTCTTCTTCTTCTTCTTGTTCTTCTTCTTCTTCTTCTTCTTCTTCTTCTTCTTCTTCTTCTTCTTCTTCTTCTTCTTCTTCTTCTTCTTCTCCTGCTCCTCCTCTTCCTCCTCTTCTTCTTCTTCTTCTTCTCCTGCTCCTCCTCCTCCTCCTCCTCCTCTTCTTCTTCTTCTTCTTCTTCTTCTTCTTCTTCTTGTTCTTCTTCTTCTTCTTCTTCTTCTTCTTCTTCTTCTTCTTCTTCTTCTTCTTCTTCTTCTTCTTCTTCTCCTGCTCCTCCTCTTCCTCCTCTTCTTCTTCTTCTTCTCCTGCTCCTCCTCTTCCTCCTCTTCTTCTTCTTCTTCTCCTGCTCCTCCTCCTCCTCCTCTTCTTCTTCTTCTTCTTCCTCTTCCTCTTCATCCTCCTCCTCCTGCTCCTCCTCCTCCTCCTTCATGTCTTCTTCTTTTTCTTTTCTGTACACTTGATATGTTTCTCAGTTACTCTACCCTAAGGAAAGATAAACTTGAATAGTTGTTGGGAAAATAGATAAATCCTGATACCATAAACTCAGGTAAAATAAGTCAGGCACACAAGGCTAACTATAGTATGTTTTTTCCTATTGAGAAAGTTAAAACATAAGAAAGGCAAAATAAATCATAGGAGCCAAAAAGGAGCTCGACGTACTCAGCATCTCAAGCTTCAGTTTCAGATAACTTTAAAGGGCTTTTCTACTCCAAAGCACCTTATAAATTTGAATGAGTCTTTCAGTGTTCTAAAAATATTTTTATTAGTTTTGTGAAAGGTCTTTCTCCTTTGATGGTGGAAAGGGTAGGAAGCAGATGGGAAAAGAAAGAAAAAAAGAGAATTAAGATGTGTTCTGTACATGTAAGAATTCCCCACAATGAATGTGATCATTACAGTCTGCAAGCAAATACTAGGAATATTTTTATAAATAATGATTCATTCAAATTTATAAGGAGCTTTGGCCTAGGAGAGCCCTTCAAAGTTGTTTGAAGGCAACAGATGAAGAGGACAAAAAGCAGCAGTAGTCAGTGTGGTGTAAACTTGAATGGTCAGTTGGAAAATAGATAAACCCTGTTACATACATGTGAAATCCTGTTCATTTAGGAGTTTACCCTTTCCTGTCAGAAATCTACTCTCAGGAATGTACTCTGGAATGTGAAACGTCAGCAGACAAGTGCTCCTGGAGGGAGAAGGATGAGCTCTGTGATTCTAGAGCAAAATTTAGGCGAAGGGCAAAACTGTTGATACATTCAGGAGTCATCTAAGTTTCAAAATGTTAAAAAATGGAAAATGGTCTAACATAAACTGTACTTTCAAGAAACTTTGATATAAAGTAAAACAAATATTTTTTTCTCTAACAATAAAAAAGAGATGGATATAAGGAAAGGCTATCTAAATCCTCTTTTAGATATAAGAATAGATGTAATAGAATAATAGGAATGGGGTATGAATGGCTCAGAAATCTCTTTGGAGAAGAAGGTGGTGGCAAGGATGAGATGACCCCCAAACAGTCAGTATTAGAATAAACTGGTGATGCGAGTAATCATTCATTTGCTTTTTAAGCGTAGTTGATCATAAATAAATGTATACTATGGTACAAACTCTGCTGGTTTATTCTGAGTATGGCTATGAGTTTATTTTCCTCCAAAAATTTTGGATACTCTTAACATGCAAATATAGAACACATGATTGGATTGATTCAGTACAAGATTTTACTAAACAAGTGGAAATGTCCAATTATGAGTTCTGCATGTTGAAGAACGTGAAACCTAGCCTAACTAGTGTATCAGTCAGTGTGTACTAGAGGAAAATTTAATGAAAGATACACAAATGTATAAGAAATTACAAGATTGGCTTACAATGACCACCACAGTGTCACATGTGGAAGATTGAAAAAATACAGTGCAATGGATGCAGATGTGAAGAATCCAGACCAAGGCTGGATCTCATCGAGTCCATATCGAGAAGCTGAAGGATCTGAATCGGAAACCTAAGATGTCCTAGGTAAGGTAAAGACCAGAACTTCCCTGAAGAAACAGAAGTGAGACTTACTTCTTTATTTCCCTTTTATACCTTTTGGATGACAAGCCTACTCTGGATGGGACTTCTGTTTGTAGTAAATCCCAGTTAGAATTCTGCTGGTTCATTGTAGTTGGGAGTTTCTTATTCAAATTGACACAATCAATTAATTATTACAACCAGAGAAGGCAGAACATAAGTATTGTTACTAAATTATGGGGATAATTAAAACAAGACATGAAAAGAGTAATATTTTATACAATCACACATTAAATATGTTATTGTCATATTGATAGTGATTATGATAACAAGGACAGATCACAAAAACATGCTTGACCAAAATGACATATAAGGAAAATCACTTCTACATAAATGAGAAAAAAGACTGTAAGACATAGTTATGTGGACGGTTGGCTGATTGTGACAAAACTAGAATAAGAATTCTATAGTAAAATTTATTGCAGGTGTCCCAGAGAATGCCCAGGTGAGCCAACAGATAAACAGAACTTGGACGTAATAATGAATCTGTCAAGGATTATAACTTTTATTACTACATGTTCTTAATAACTTGTCTCATAAAAGTGTGTAATTTAGGATAATATTAACCTAAATTACATAGGAAAATGCAAATATAATTGCATTCTATTCTTCAATGTCTACTTGATTTCTTCTCTGAAAATATGTTATGGTTAGAAAATTTATATTTTTCAAGTGAATTGTGATGAAATAGATTTAGCAGTTGAATTTGAAAAACAAATTTATATCCACTGGTTCACATTAAAATATTTAATTCATATATTGAATATAATGCCACATGTGTCATAATACTACTAATTGAATCTGTAAAGGTAGTACTAGTGGAATATAATGAAATTTGGAAAAAGATAAAACCAACAAAACAGAGAGTTTCGAATAACTTAGATTTTTACCTAGTAAGTTCTGATGTTACGCATTCACCTTGGCTTCTTACTGTCAGTCTGCTCTCTGTTGTACTACAGGAAATAACGGCTGCCTCGGAGAGTTCACACTTATACAAGGTGCATATTTTACTTGCTAATTTGACTTACAGTTTTCCAGAGTTTCGTTAAGTTTATCTTTAAAAAGTGAAATCAATAAAAAACATTGTTTCTCACTAAAGTCTTTTGACAATTCTTATCCCTAGGAACCTGTCAGAATTCAAACATAGATTTGACTAAAAATCATTTTCTATTTTCACTGGGATTTTCCTTTAACATTTTCTCCTACCTCCTACCTATTCCTTTCAATTGTATTCTAGATGTATATTTTGTGGTTTTGATAAGTGAATTCATGTAATTTTTTGAACTGATTTAAAGTAATTAATCACAAAGTACAATGCTAACATTATTGAGTGCTCCATAAAGTATTCAAAATTTTACTCCCTGTATTGAGTTATATTGTTCCATTTATTAATCTATTCACTTATTTATTACAAAAGTGTAGGCGTTTTATTTGACATTCTATAAGAAGTGGCAAGTGGGAACATATATCTTACTTGCTTTTATGAATTTTATGCTCTATGTAGAAAAATATTTTTAAAAATTGGAAATTTTGTTTGCACTAAAATGAAAAGAAGCTTCGTGAAACAAAACTTCGGAAAAATTTGATCAAATCATGGACATTTCTTTGAAAAATAGTAAAATGAAAGTACCAACAGCTTTTACAGGGTACAGAAATTTTAAAGTGGACTAAGAGTACGGATATCATGGTGTGAAAAAAATAATAAACAAACAAAAGTACATGTTGTGGTTAATGCAGTGACCATGTAAGGAAAAATGTGCATTGACAACCATAACAAGAAATTTTATAGCTATTTAAGAACAGTAAGGGACTGCAGCACGTTTTTCAGAAAAGGCGAGAAGAATTATTATTTTTCTTGAGGAACAAAGTATACCTGGTATATGTAAAGAATAGGGGAGAAGCAAAAGGTAGAAGTAATTAACCTGAATTTTACTGCACTAGTCATACAAGATAATATGTCCTTGGATTAGAGGGAGGTGAAGAAATTAATTAAAATTAGAGGATTTCAATAAATATTCAAGAACTACAAAGTAACTTTATTATACTTGGAATAATGGAATATTGGAAATGGGGCATTTAAGCATTATTCCTGGGTTTTGGAGGGATAATTCTGAATTCACACAAAAAAAAAAAAAGTGTAATCCGTAAGAGAATGACATTTTCACAAAAGCTAGTAAATTTTATTTTTATGCATACAATTTGAGTAGCCAAGAAATATTACAGAAAGTGATAACATATTACAGAGGGTGACATGGAGGTCATTGTTCATATTACCTAAGTTGTTTTATGAAAAGCGAATACTGGAATACAGACACAATTGAGTGAAAGTAAGTGACTTACCACTGAATTGTTATTAACAGCATTTTTTCTAATATGTTTAAGAGAGTGGAATAGTAGACAAATGTGTTGGAACTAATATTACCAAAATGTGTTTTACATGAATTCGATGATCTATATGTCCATTACAGTTTAAATCTACAACCTCCCCAAAATTCTCCTGCTTTAAAGATGATCGTGCCCTGAAGGTACTATAATCATCAGGGGATCTGTCCATGAATGAATTCAGAGACTGAGTGTACTGTTATGTGGTGGGGCGGGGCTGGTCATTGGAGAATGATGTGCTTGTTTTCAGCTTTTTTTGTTTTTGTTTTTTTGTAAACAGGATCAAACTCACAACCTTGAACTTGTATCAGGCAGGGGCTTACACCACTGAGCTAAACTCGTGGTCCTTGTCTTCACCTGTTACCCTTGCTTTCTGCTTCCTGGCCGCCACGGGGTGAATAACTTGCACCTACTGTACCTTTCCTCAATCATATTTCTTTCTTGGAGCCAGTGGCCATGGATTGAAACTGTGAGCCCAAATAAACCATTCCATCATTAAATTCAGTGTCAGGTATTTTATCTCAGTGATGGGCAGGTAACTAATACAACATCATAATCCAAAAATATAATTATCTTTATTAAATATACGTGTTTTATAGTGAAGGTGAGAATTCTAAACTTCAGAAAACATTCCTGGGTGTGTGTGTGTGTGTGTGTGTGTGTGTGTGTGCGTGTGCGTGCGTTGTTTTGGTTTTAGTTAATGCTATGCTTTGAATGTTTGTTCATTCCCAAACTCATCAAAGTTTTGTTGTAATCTAATTCCCATTGGAACAATATTAAGGAAGTCTTTTAAGAAATTATTTCTTTGAAAGGAATACTTCCTTACAAAAAGATAAGATTAGTCCCTTATTAACTTCTCTTTGCCCTTTTTATTGTCCTTTATACAAGAAATATATTCAAAGTGATATCCAAATTGACAAACCTTATCTTAGATTTCTGTGGGTCAGTACAGTTCTGTGCATTACAAAGTACCCAGTCATTGTTATTGTTATTTTATTTTGTTTACTGTTTTGTTTATTTTGATACCAAGAATCAAACTCAGGACCTGTGCTTGCCAAGCAGCTGTTTGTGCCGCTGAGCTGTGTCCTGGGCCCTCATTGTTATTTTATTATAGCAGTACAAATGACATAAGGCAGCTATAAGTAAAAAAATGTTAGAATTTAAAACCAGAAAGTCATATTTTCCCTTAAAATATCCTTTGGTCTCTTTGTCAACTAAGAAATTATCTGTAATATTGCTGAGTTAGCAAAAATTGATATTTTAGTTTAGTATAATTCACACATTTTGGTAAGCAACTCACCATTATATATAAATGTGTAAATACATGCACATATATGAAAATATGTGTGCATAAAATATATGTATGCAATGTACATGGGTATGTGTATTCTAAGTAGAGCATAACTCATAAGTTCCTGAAATAGCATTTGTGATGTCTACTGAGAGGTAAAAAATATACAATATTTCATGTATCATATAATAACTTGCAATCAACAGTCTTTTCTAAAAAGCAAAATCAATAAACAAAGCCTTCCAAGAAGTTTCATCTAAATATGTCAAAATTAAAGTATCGAAGAGATTCAATTTCATTCATCATGTTATTCCTTGGCATAGAGTAGGAATTTTGTCTTTATCACTTCCATGTCTGTGATTGTGTATTAAATATGACAAGAGAGACTAAATCATTTCTGATGACTAAGTCAGAACATCCTTCCTTCCTTCAGATTTTTGATTCTATAAGTAATCCCATTTGACAGATGTTGCTTAATTTAGATATTATCTTTTTATAGAAACATTGATTTTATAAACATAAAAATCTAAAGCTCTCTCTATACTTGTAGTTGATACATTGCATCAACTTGTGAAGTTGAGAACATTAAATAAATGACTCAGCAGAGAGCCAGGGCTCTTAATTCATAAACATCCTCTTTCTGTGCAAATGGAAAGCAGGATTTTGTGGGTGATACTACACCTGCCCTAGAGGGGTGTTGATCTGTGTGCAGTGCAGTGGAGGAACAGAGGCTTGCCTTTCCCCGTTTTGTTCTTGTTGCATTTTCAGTCTTCCGGCACCTGAAAATGCTGCCCCTGTGCCATGCTACCCTGCCGCAGTCGCCTGATTGTGGACTGAAACAGCCACAAACTGTGAGCTAAATAAATCTTTCCTTCCTTAATTCTGGGTGTCAGGTATTTCATCTCAGCAACGAGAGAAAAGTAACCAAGACTCTTGTACAAGAGAAATATTTGAAGAAAGAGAAAATGTGTTACAACTCATATTTAATTTAAAATTCTTCAATAAGAAACAAATTTAAAATTTAATATACTTGAAATTATGGGGAAAGGAGCATTTTTGGTAACTTGTACTTAAAGAAACATTTCACAGACTGTTTTTTTTTTTTTTTTCTTTTCCTGACTCCCAACCCTATAACAACTGGTTATTCATTTTTCATCTTAGTTATGGAAAACAATCTAGTGTAATAATTTATTATAATACTTAGGAAACATTAATGAACAATAGCAGTAATACAAATCTTAAAATTCTAATAGAAGTCTTAATATTGATTCATAATATTTTTGTCTTGTGAATAATTGATTATATAAAATTTCAGGGAAACCTGTCTTGCAGATTGCACTGGTTTTTCTTTAACAGGAAATGTCATTTGTACTTCTTAATGTTTTCTTAGAGCACTTACAGAAAATAAGGACCTGTGAGTTTCTGACGAATATAAATCTAGAAATTTGCGTTGGTCCAAATCGAATCTTGATAAGAAACTAATACAAATTTAGATATT
The DNA here is from genome assembly GCF_034190915.1 of Cavia porcellus. Taxonomy (NCBI): domain Eukaryota; kingdom Metazoa; phylum Chordata; class Mammalia; order Rodentia; family Caviidae; genus Cavia; species Cavia porcellus. The sequence goes on from NW_026947507.1 coordinate 17,963,481, forward strand.
CAAATATGATTAAAATGTTGCATTGATGAATTTGGCACTTTCTTTTTGTAATATTGAAAGATGCATGTCAAAAAATTTTTAAAAATTCTGAAGTTAGGGATTAATGAAAGTCCCTCTCATTGTTTGTCTGGATTATTACAGTAGAGACTGAAATTTACTTGTGTTTCACAGTTTGTGTATTTATTTTACCTGATTGTTACACAAAGCTGAAGCACAAGGAGACAGAAATTGGTTCATTTGTTCTTTGAGGCTTGTTAGGTTTTCAAATCCCTACTTGAAATCATTTTCCCTGCCCTGTCTGTGTTTGCAAGTATATGGATCTGTATGGGATATGGCTGTTATTCGTAAGACAAAGAAACATTATGGTAGAATTCCCTCATGTAAAGATAACATATTTTTTTTTTATTTAAGAGGAAAAAGAGAAAAACACAAAACAAAACAAAGCAGTGTAAGGTTACACATAATACAGAACTACAAAAAAAGACATAACAGTAAGAAATCACCTGTTAATAGATTACATATTATCATCTTGGAAATAGTTGCTCAAATCACAGTATCAAAGAATACAAAGTAGATACATATTTTTATCTTTAGATCTATGGATGGAAATGACCATTTGCAAGATTTAGCTATTTTAAATCACTATTTAACTGAGTATACAAGTATCACTGTATTGTGATGTCTTCAACTCTTTTGGGAAGATATCTAGACAGTGGAGTATCATTTAGCCACAAAGAATGATAAATCCATGTCACTTGTTGAAAAACAGATTAAACATGAGAAGATATATTGCACGAAATCAGTCAGATATAAGTAATCAAATGATTTCTTATAAGAGAACCCAAATACAAATAAATAAAGCGTGTAAAGGACCATGTAAGGAGAGATCGCATTCTCAAAGTGGGGAAGGAGAGCAAGGAAGGAGAGATAGGAGAAGGGAAGGAGGGACTGGAAAGGGCATCACATATTAAAAATATATAAATAAATATACGGAATGCCAAAATACACACATACAGCAGGAAAAGAAATAAAAACTTGTACAACAATTTTAATGCTAAAGTCAGTGGGACATCATGAGATTAATACATGTCACCTTTGCCCTCTGTAATTGCAAGAGGTGCTCAAAGAGCTCTCATTAACTTCCAGACATTTATTAGTATGGTAGACTGTTGCTTGGGTCATGAGACTGCTGCACAAACATTTTCAGCTTGTCCTTTAGGGGCTGACAGTGTAATAGGTTTTCAGGGATATTTGACACTGTCTGGAATTCCCATGCCAAGGTAACATCATCTGCTGGAAAAATACTATATACTATTTTTAGTTTTCTGAAGTAAGTATATATTATTTGACAGATTCTGAATATATTAATTTCTAAAATGAATATAATTATTAGTAATTACAGAGATGTACTAGTTAAAATCATGGAAGACAAAATATTATATCATGCAGGAAACACTCAAAACAAAGAATGTGAATAAAAAATTCCTTAATTTAAACCTTATATAATTGAAAGAATACTGGACAGGTGTCTAACTAAATTTTGAACTTCCAGTAAATGTGAACAAAGATGCATAATACATATCATAAAATAGGAAGAAACTGGTCAAAAGGAAAAAAAATAACTGAAGGTGGGGGAAGGCAAGAAAAAAATGATAAAAATGTAAAGTGAAAGCAAAGCTTTGCAAATAAGGAAGGTAAGAGGGGTTAAAGGGAAAGGAAGAGAACGGGATACAAGGAACTAAAATATATCATGTACACGTACAAATTCCTTATGATGAATGTGAGCATTATCTATACCTATAGATATCCATACCTATAATTTAGGTATAAAATTATACCAATAAACTTAATAAAAAGAATAAAATATGAGTAATTTGATAAATTATTAGTTTTTCTTACAAAGGGTTTAGGTCCTGGTATGTTTGTACTGAACAAAAAATTGGATTTATTGTAACAGGTAAAATATTGATTCACAAATGTAATACTGGCATTATATTACAGCTCTGGACTTGTCTTAGAAATAATTAATGCACAACTTAGTAATAAACATTTATATTTTTATCCTGAAGACCCTTTATTTGCACATACATCTATACCTTTCTAACTTCTTTGGGACAAAAATGAGTCCATAGTAAGAAAATGATTACAAATATCAGTGTAAATGTTTGTTTTATATGCTTTGCTTCAAATCATATCAGAGGTTTCCTATCACTAGTTCCACATTCCTCAATATACTGAACACTTACATGAATATTTTTAAGTGTTCATGTTAAACAGTTCTGAAGAGGAGTGACAGTGACAAAATACAACAATACTGTTCATATATTTAACTGTCAAGATTGCATAAGAAACAACAGCGAAGCGTTGGACACCTGTCTGTTAGTGTGTGAGGTGAAAATGTTTCTTCACTGGATACAAGATAATACTACAGCAATATCATTAGTCATCGTACAGCATTATCTACCACTGTTATATATTATTTACAAAACACTTATTCAAGGTATTCATGTAGCTAGAAAATAAATACAAAGTTTTTTACTTTGATTAGCATTGGGAAACATCATACACCAAAAAACCCAAATATTATAAAATGGGTTTTTTGAAGTATTGGGCAGAAAAGAGCAACTTTTAAAATATTAATTGAATAGACTCCCTGATTCATGCATTAGTTAATACTTAATGTATTATTTTCTTATGGAAACTTAAAGCGAGCTATGAGAATCTTTTCAAAATATCATTGTAATTCTGCCAAAGAATATTCCGAAAAAATAATATAAACAAATACAATGTACTGATAAATACATTGAAGCATTAAAATTTCACTAATCTATACCATAACATACTCAATCTGTACTCAAGAGTAAAAATGATAAAAGTAAAAAGTGTATTAGAATAAAATGAAAAAGCCATAAAATCCTATAATTTTTATTCATGTTTTTAAAAACTGAGATACGTATAGATACTAATTTTGTAAATTTTTAAAATATTTTATCAGCCACAGAGAAATTTCCCAAACTTTCCTTGAAGCTCCAATCATAAGAACAGCTTTAGAAGTACAGCTATTTCAAAAAAAATTCAGCAGAACCTGAATGAAAGAATTGCCAATTTTCATTTAAAAAGATGTGTATTTAACAAATGAGCTAGTGCTTATGCTTCTTTGAGATCTAGGATTATCTATCACCCCTTAAAAGAAAAAAAGGAGAAAAATGTTTTTGCAAAATGTTGATTTATATCATATAGATAGATATACATATAGAGAATGTAAGTAAAGCTAAGAGAGAGATTCAGGTGTTGGCAGATTGAATATATTTTATGGAGGATCATACCTCAAAGTTCAGTATTACATACTTCCCAGAAGATTTTTCAAAAATTGCTTGCTGAAATCAATTACTCATTTTAGGCTTATTCTGAAGATTCATTGTCCTAGAATAAATCTCAGATTATGAAAACTTCACGAGATCTAGTACTATATCTCACTTAATGTCTTCATTAAAGGACATTTGATAAAAATGGAAAATTTTATATATTTTGAATACAAGTATTTTGTCATTATATAGGTTGTGCTTATTTTTCCTTGCTTTTGACATGGAATTTTAACTGCTTAAATTATTTCATTTGATCATTTCCCAAGCAAACTTCTCACTCATATTATTTTATTATAGTTTAATTAAAAGGAGTCAATTTATCTTTTGCTTTTTAACATATTTCAATGTGTTATATAAAATTTCTTAATTTGGACTCAACTTACATAATTTTTCTTGTTTTCTTTCTCAAAAATTTTATAATTTTACATTTTGATAGTTAATTTTGAGTTAATATATGAAAAAAAGATATTAATCATTTATTTTATTTTTAGGAGGTATGTTTGCAATATCTAATAGTGACTTTTATCTTGTGAAAATGGCATATATACATAAACTCTCTGAAAAACTTTTATTCCTCCTTTTGTTCTTTATCGCTTCACATCTGCAAGTTCCTTCCCATCTACACAAGCCAGTTTCCCTAATTCATGTCATCTATCTTTTATTTTGCTCTTTTCATGTTTAATATAATAATAAATAATAATCTGTTATTGTATTTCATCAGGTGGACGGCCAGTTGTTTCATTTATCATTTGCTGCTACTACCCTTTCACCATTAGGATACATCGATATCTTTGCCAAAATCCCAGTGACTCATTTTTAAAGATGTGAGCATGAGTTCTACGTTTGGGTTCACTGATTTACATGTTTACTCATTCCTTTATTTGGTACCACACTGTCACGATCATTTTAGGCTTATTATAAAATTCTTAATGTCTAATTTCATTTTTATGCAAAATCGTTTTGAATATCCTACTCCTGACTTCTCCATTTGTATAAAACTGACAATAGAAAAGGCACCCCTCCAAATACACACACACACACACACACACACACACACAAAACATAAATTTGTCTAGCTAAACATTAAAACAAACAAAAAACTGGCTGGCTTTAACCTGTAATGTGATTTTGTTACAGCTGTGTGTCTATGTTGAGATAACACCTTCATTATCTGAAATTCACAAACGTTATACATCTTGCAGTTTTTTTTTCAGAACATTTACTTCCTTCATTTGCACCTTTAGCTTTCATTAGATAGGTGTTGCAGTTTGCTTTCTAGAATCATAACTAATTATTTAGTTTGCTTTGGGGGGAAAATGATTTTCAAAGCTGCTTTTCTAATTGTATGTTGTTCTATAGAAACAAAAATTTGTGTTTGCTGAATATGGTCTTTCAACTTTGAAGAACTACTTATCTGTTGCGAACATTTCTTTGTAGGATTTTTTGAGTTCTACATAAACAATTACGTTAGGTAAAATGTATAATACCTTATTTACAAACTGAATTCTTTTTACTGGCTTATTGCTCTGGCTAGAAATTTTACTTCCAATTGAATAGGAATGGTTAAAATGTTATATTTCTTCCTGGTTTTAAGGGAAAAAATTTAAAAAATTCCTTAAAAATTTGATTTTGGAACTTATACATAGTCATGTATTGAATTTTTAGATTGCTATTACTCCTTGAATTGCAAATATGAAACACGTTTTGTGTTTTTACAATAAACTTCACTTTATTTATTTTGTAATATATCTTATATAACTGAATTTGATCTTATAATTTTGTTAAAACATGTTATGTAAAATTTATGAGGAATATACTTTTTAATTTTTTATTATGTGTTCATAGACATTGGTTTTGATTCCAAAGGATGGAAAAAGTGCTATTCCTTGTTCTAACTTGTAGAAGTGAACATGTAGAATTGTTGTTGTTGTTTTTCAAAAATAGTTGGAATTTGTTAATAGTATACAGAATGGATAACAATATTTAAGGTAGAAATTTCCTTTCTTTAATTTTAAAGAAATATTCATATGTTCTTCTCCAATTGGGCTAAATGCTGGGTGCTTATAAACCTATAGCATTGTGTTAGTCTAATGCTACCATAATGAAATCAGCATATAACATTATCTTTTTAGTAGTTGCTGTGTTTCTATTGATAGCTACTTTTTATTCTTAATGTTTTTGTGCTTTTGTTTTGCTTTTATTGTCTTGCTAGATTTATCCATTTTATTGATTTTTTTCTTAAATAACCAGAATGCAGTTATTGATTCATGTGTATATATATATATATATATATATGTATATATATATATATATATATATATATATATATATATATATTGAACCAGAATCAAACTCATGACCTTCACATTTTCCAGATATCCACTGTGCCACTGAGCTATATTCCCGGTCCTATATTGCATCTCTATATTTTATTGATTTTTCACTTTTATTTCATTAAATTACTTGGTTATATTGAGCTATAACTTTCTATTCTTTTCTATTCTATTTAAATGATCTTTAAAATATCATTTAAGACAACTCCACGTTCTTGCTTTTCAAATATAAATATAAAATGCTATAATTACCCTGACAGTTGTACTTAGATACATTCCACAAACACTTATAACTTTTTTTCAGTTCTTAGTGTCTCCTAATTTAAGATTTCTACTTAAGCACAGAAATTACATCTATTTTCTTAATTTTATGATATATGCTTATTTTCTCTTATCTTTTTTTTTCTAATTTTCATTCCATTAACTCTGAATAATATTTTGTGTAATTAACATTTTTAATTTTGCTATGCTTTAATTTATGCCATAAAATATAGTCTGCTTTATAAGGAATCACAGCAAGTACATTTGCAAAGAATACTATTCTTTCATGGAATGAAAAGTTATATGAAAGTTAATTAGATTCATTTGGCTAATGCTGATCAGTACTTCAATATACTTACTAATTTGTCTACTAAGTCTGTTACCGAGAAAGTATTGAAATACTCATTGATATTTGGTATACCTTTTTTCACCTTTGTCGGTGGTTGCTTTGTCTATTTTAAATCCATGTAGTATTATGATATATTGCTATTTCTTTATGAGTTGCTTGCTGTATCCATGTTTTTCTGCTTTTCTGATATTCCACTGTTATGAAATTTGTTTCATCTACTATTAACAAACCTACTCCAATTTTATCTTGTTTAATACTTTTGTGGTAAAATTCCTTCTACTTGTAACATTCTTATTGATCAGTAATTGTGGTAGGTAGTTTTATTTCTATTATATTTGAAATGATTTTACTAGAGAAACATAGAACTTGGGCATGTTTTGAAATTACATTCTTTTAATTTCTTATGGACACAATTTATATTAAATAATTTTAAGCATATTTAAGATATTTCATGTATTTTGGATCACTAATTCAAGTTAAACATCATAGCACTGAAATATTTGAATTCATTTATACATTTGTACTATTTAATTTTTAGTATTGATACATTATTGTCAAATATGGCAAATTATAGCTTTGTGAGTATTTATGCTATGTTATTGTGCATCTCACTACTCACTACATATTTTTATTGTAGCATTAAATTAGATAATTTATATTGCTTTGTCTTCAAGTTGACTCCTCTGCTGTCTTCTTTGTAGTGCTAATTTTATCCAATCAAGTATGTGAGTTTCTTTTTTCTCTCTCTCTTTCTTTCTTTCTTTCTTTCTTTCTTTCTTTCTTTCTTTCTTTCTTTCTTTTCTTCTAAACTTTTAAGTTATTTCTTTTTATATCCATTACTTTTTACCTTGCATTTCAGCATTTTTAAAATAAATTACTTTGTGGAATGTTTTTTTAAAGTTAATTTAGTTAGGTGTAGTGGTGCAATGCCTGTAATTCCAGCGCTTGGAGCCTGAGACAGGAAAATTGTTATGACTTCCAAGGCAGCCTAATACACCAAAGGGAGTTCAAGTCCAGTATGGACTACACTGTGAAACTCTGTCTTTTAAAAACAAATCTAATTCAAATTCATTCAAAGGCCACATAACAATGATACGCTTTTTTGTTTATTAGCATGTATTTTCTTTCCCTATGCAATTTGAGGTTTTCATGTTTCTTTGTATGCTTGGAGAATTTTAATTGTGTCAGGAAACTTTTGAATACTACTTAAAGGTTGTGGATCTTTAAAGTCATTTATACTGATATGTCTATCAGGAATGTGGAATTTTTGTTTAAGACAAGAGGGTCTGACCTATGATCTCTGAGCCTTGGCCTTTCATGGATTCGGTATGCAACCTGTGCTGTTTCAGTGACAACATACGTCAACATACGTCACCTTCATCTCCACCCATAGGTCAACCTTACCAAAATATTGGGGGCCGAGGTTTCAAGCTTTCCTTCTCTTGATCTCTTTCTTGTACTCTCTTGTTGTCTGAAGGCTAAAGGCTCTTTTGCTTGTTTATTTGTTTGTTTGCTCTGTTTTTTATATCCCGGATTGAACTCATGACTTCTTGGACTGCTGAGCTGACCCCAGACCTTGTAGTTTATTTTTTAACTTTTTTCCATTATTACCTATGTGCCACACCCAATGATTACAGCCGTCATAGGGAATTTGTACCTGCCCATAACAATTGTTAAGTCTTCCTCCTATTGCCTTCCTCTCCCCTCAGCCCTTTTTGCCTTCCCCATTTATAAAAGCTTTGATTCCATTTGTGTCCTTCCATTCCCTTTTTATAATCCTTTTGTTTTCCTGCCTTTCTTATTTGTTTCCCTTTCCATTTGGTCATGTGCTTCTTAATTCCTAACATCTATGTTCCATTTTGCTCCTTATTTGCCTTGTGGTTTTTTTTTACGTAAGAAAAACAATGTGACATTTAAACTTATATGCCATATTTTCATTTGAAATTATGGTCTCAAGGTCCATCTATTTACCTAAATGCATCTCAAGTTTATTCTTCTTTATGATGAGCATGTAGGCTGTTTACAAGATTTGGTTATTATAAATTGTACTGCTCTAAATATGTGTGTGCACATTTCTATCACTGGTATGATGTTTTTAATTCACCCAGGATGATACCTAGAAGAGGAATAGCTGGCTCAAATGGAATCTCTCTCTTTAGCTTTTTGAGAAATATTCATAATGGTTTCCATAGTAGTTGTACCAACTTGCAGTCCTACGTACAATGGAGAAAGTTTCGTTTTTCCAAAGATTTCAGCAGCTTAGTTTTTGATTAATTTGTTAATGATAGCCGTACTTCTTGGGGATGGAATCTCAATGGTGTTTTAATTTGCATTTCTCATATGACTAGTTATTTGAACACTTTTCCCATATATCATGTGCTGTTTGTTAATTTTTCATTTGAGAGCTATCTATTTATTTCAGCTGATCAGTTTTGGATTCTTTAAGTTTAAGGGATCTGATTTTTTAAAATTATTTAGGAATCGAAAGAAAGGAAGTGAAAGATATTTACATTGAAATATACAGTACTGCAAAATAATATCAAAGAAATTATAAAAACATGGAAAGATACTCTTGTTCTTCAGGACAAAGCCAGTATTTTCAAAATGACTATACTTCCCAACTGTTAAACAGACTAAAGGAATGTCAATCAAATTACAAATAATATTCCTCACATATCTAGAAAATAATATCCTAAATTCATATAAGGGGCTGGAGATTTAGCTCAGCGGCATAAGCGCCTGCCTTGCAAGCAGGCAGTTGTGAGTTCGATCCCCCGTACCGATAAAAAGGAAAAAGACCGGAAAAAACAAAAAAACAAAACAAAACAAAACAAAACAAAAAACAAAAAACTAAATTCATATGAAACCAGAATAAACTCAGAGTAGCAAAGTACCTCTAGACAACAAGGGCAAGGCAGTGGCCATCACATCCTGGTCTTTAAAACTACCGTGACAAAAAAAAAAAAAAAAAAAACACAGTATGATCCTGGCTAAAAATAAAGAGACCTGACTATTCATGGAACAGAATAGAAGATGCAGAATCAACTTCAAGCATACTTGTGTACATTGTCTTTGATGGAGGGGCCAGGCACTTTCACTGGAAGAAAGATAGACTCTTTTATAAATGATGTTGTGAAACCTGTCACAATGTGTTAGAGACACAGCTCCAACTGTCCCAGAGGAAAGGTCATCTCCTTTAAAATTTCTCTCACTGTAGTTGGCAACATTTATCAGTGTCACGCTCAGCATAAAAGTGCCCAATATATAGAGTATAAATAAAAAAGAAAAATGGATGATTCTTCCTTTTATCTGAGTTTTGGAATTTCTCTTTCCACTCCATCAGCCAGAAGTAGGGGGCTTCTGTTGGATCTCTGCTTGGTTTTGGGGTAAACAACTTTAAAGTGACAAAATTTAGTTGTTACATTTTTTGGTGCTTACATTTTGCCACTTGTCTTTAGCTTGCCTCCTGATATTTATATTAAAAAGTCTTGAAAGATTAATTACATACACTTTATATGAGGTTTGCAGGTGCATTCTACTTGAAATATTTAGTTTAAAAAAAGTTTAAAAACTGTTCATGAAATCTAGTCTGTATGCTTAAAGTTTGTATCAGTTGTGTAAACCGCAATGCTTAAACAAATTCTTCATCCTGAACAAAATGTTTTTGGCATTTCTACGTTTTTGAGAAGGAAAATGTTTCAGACAACAGTTGCTAAATCACAAGAGACTTCATTAGTCCCCAAACTAAATTTCTGTCAGATGCTGTAGAAACAGTCCTCAACTTTTTTTTCTCATAGCTGCATTATAATTTGAAATAGGTGATCTAGCTTAATAAGAGATAAAATTCCACTGACTGTTCTGTTTTTATCTTTCTCTAAGTGTAATTTTATTTTCATCTCAATTTCTATCTCTTAGAGAAAATATTCATTCTCTGTTTCCCTAAGCATTTGGTCTGTAATGTATACAACTGGATGTTCAATATTTATTTTTTAACACTTCACTTATTCGTTATCTAGGCATGTTGAGGCTTCTTATTCTGTCTGTCTGCTGTCTGTCTATCTATTAAAATATAGAGAAAAAAATCTTAACTAGTGCCCACAAATCCTCTATCCTATAGGTTGAGCTCTAATACTATATGTAGAAAATCCATTTAAAAGCTTTCATTTATTTAATTACTTTAGCTGCCTCCTACCTGCTGGGAGTATTTCTAATCTTTATCTTGGTCTTTTAGTTATTATGTAATTAAAAACTAAATTTAGGTTTAGTTGGTATGCAGTAAAAACTGAAAGTTTTTTTCCTAAATGTGACTCTGTTATTTTGTTTGCCTTTTTTTTTTTTGAGGCATTAACATATCCTTCTTGAACAGTAAATTTTTTACACCATTTTTCGTAAAAATTTTATTTGTACAGGAAAAGGACTTGTCACTCTTGGTCTTTAATTAAATGCTACTTTTTGTGTGTTATTGTTCTTACAACTCCTTTTTAAAAAAATATTACTCTAATTTTGGCCTTTGTATATCACTGACGTCGAGGAAGCTTATGTTCAACATTATGTGTGTACAGACTTGATAGAAAACACATTTCAGGGCTGGAGATTTAGCTCAGTGGCATAAGCACCTGTCTTGCAAGCAGGCAGTCGTGAGTTCGATTCCCAGTACCGATAAAAAGCAAAAAGAAGGAAAAAAAAAAAAAAAAAAAAAAACACATATCAAATTGTAAACATAAAAATGAGCACAGTCTTTCTTTTTAATACTAATGCTTTTTAAATTTCAAACCAAGTCTGCATTTCATCAAACATGCCAGTATCTCTTCTCCTATTCTTGAAGTCCAGTATAGACATTTGATTGATTACATTGCTTTACAGAAGAAAATTCTTTCAAACATTCTTAGAAAAGTTTAATATATCATACTATATATTATAATTTGAAATTAGCTTTGTTGTTATATGTCTTATCATATATGCAAATTAAAATTTATTAACAATCAGTAAGGTGTAAACTCTAAACAATTGAAAATTTTTTTCCTATTTATAAATTTATCAATAATTATAATTAATGTGGATAGTAAGGTCCTACAAATATATGAATGCACACACTCACATATTTTTAATCTATCTAAAAGATGTGGAAAATATGCAACCTCTTTAATGGAATAAAAGAATAACAGTTTCTTTATATTTTTCTGTATCCAGGGCTGGAGATACAGCTCAGTGCAAATTGCCTGCTTGGCAAGTGCAAGATCATGAGTTTGATCCCTGGTACCAAAAGAAATAAAAAATAGTCTTTTCTATATTTCTCTGTATCCAATAATTATCTATCAAAAATATTTAAGCATATTAGTGCTTTCATTAAGAAAACATACTTGGTTGAATTTCATCTCTTTAAACTATGTGAGATGAAAATTACAGTATTTGCATTGTTTTTCAAATCTTAGAATCAGTACATTAATTTTTTTTGTTTTGCTAACTATGCATTATTTTTGTCACGAATAATTTTTGAAGGCACATGGAATGAAATTGTTTTTTGCAACATGTCCCTAAAATTCCTTTTTTAGTATATATTTTAAAATCATGCGTTATGAAAGGTGACATAAGTAAACACAAATATAAATTAAAATAAAAATGATTGGATTAAAAATGATTGGATTATATGTAAAAAGAGCTTAATTAAATTTTGAAAGAGATGATAGTAAAGGATAATAGTAATATGATAACATAAATGAAGTTAGATATCAAAAGTATCAAAAATTTCAATGATTGATTTTTAAAAAATTAAAACTATTTCATAACAAAATAATATAAAAGTAACAATAGTTAATACATTTGCATATTTTCATCTTCAAAGTGGTTATTCAGAGTATAAGAAATGGGCATAGACATTTTTCCAGTTGACATTAACAGGAATCTTCCTTTTCAAAGAGATAAGAGACACTAACAGTAAGGCTGTCTTTCATTTTTCCCTTTTCTATTTCTTTCTTTCCTTTCCCCAATTCCTTTTTCCCTTTAAGTAATTACCTCCCATTTCACAATATCTCTCTTATAGTCTAGATCTTATTTACTCTTTCAGTTTCCCACATCAAGGATACAATATGATATTTACAATATCATGTGAGCCTGATTTATGAATATCGTTTCAAGTTGCATCATTTTTTAATTATTATTTTTCAATGGAAAATTTTGAATACAGGAAAGTTTCTTTTGTATACAGAATTGATCTATATACTAAAAAAGAAAAAGCAACTGATTCACTGTAAGTAGTCAATAAATAATTGCTTAATAAAAAAAAGATCATTTCTACAAGTAACATAGTATATTCCTTAAGTATAACATAGAAAAGAATGAAGCTTAAATGTTTTAGCACCTTCACACATAATTAGAAAACAAACACATTGCATATTATTTAATGCACTTTGTATGCTCGTGATTCATAATATTTAAAAATGTATTTTCTTTTACATTTAAAACAATTTAAATTGTTGAAACCGTACTAGAAGTAAAATATAGTAAAATCAATGCATTTAGATTTCAGCCTTAAGTGATAAGTATCCACAAAAATCAGATTTCTGATACTTGCAAAAATATACATTTTTTAACAGACATGTGGAAAAAATATTGAATTTTAAAATAAAGTTACTTGAGGTAGTTTTAAAATAAAGTCACTTGAGCTTAGCACACCAAAATATTGATGTGCTAAGCAGTAAAGAAAGAGCCTCTGTGATAGTGTCAATCCAGAAGCTGGAATATAGCAACATGAAGACAAGAGAGAAGAGCATCCTCTTGGTCCCATGAAGGATGTGAAGTGGGAACTGAGAACACGGAGAGAGTGAAAAGAGAAACTTCAGTGAAGAAGTTTCGTGTAGCAGCAGGGACTTTCCCCTGAGTCAGAAGTCACTGCCCAGAAGCAGGAGTGGTTCAAAACTAAGCATAGTGAGGGACTGACGGGTTCACTGAGGCCTCCACAGAGAGACACAGCATTGCAGGGGAGCAGTGGAGGTGAAGAAGCACTGGCTAGGGAGGGGGTGAGTGCTGAGGTCTCAGTCCTCCAACAAGGGACAACGCGATTGGCTAGGAGCCATCTTGGAAAGGGGCCAGCCGAGCTCAGAAATCAAAGCAGCTTCTCGCTCTATCTAGTCGCTCCCAGCTGGGTTCAGGCCCACCACAGAAGGTGCACTGACTGATGCAGGCTGAATGAATCCAGTCTCAGCCCCCATGTCCAGAACATGCAGAGTCTGAACTTTAGGGTTAATAAAGGCGCAGTCTTGTAAATATCATCCACTACTCTGCCATAAAACTACTGCTGGCTTGCTGGCATTAACACAAATCTGAACTCTGTCTGTACATGTTGTCAACCAGTGACAACAGAGACAAACTCTTTCACTTTCTCTTTTCTTCCTCTTTCTCTTTTTATGTCTCTTTCTTTCTCTGTCTCTGTGTCATTTGTGTTTTGTTACTATTATTTTGTTTTTGTTTTTTTTCTTCCTCATTATTTGGTTTTGTTTTTATGAGTGTGAACAGGATTTCTAGCCTCTTTGTGATTGCTGTTCTGTTGTGTTCTTTGTATCTCTTTTGTCTCTGTCCTTCCCCTTTTCCACTAGTTTCCCAAAGCCATTGTGATCCTCCTTTGTCACTGAGCCTTACTTCTAATCTCTTCTTCTACTTCTCTCTTTTCTCCCTAAACCCTTTTAAATTTTAACCCCTGAGGGTAAAATTGACATAGGGAGGATTTATATACCGCATATAATTTTTGATTTGTTTTTGAGTTTGTCACATAACCATAAATCTAGTATATAAAGTTAAGTGTGGTAAAATAATGGTTACTTTGGTTTATCATTCCTTGGGGTGTATTAGTTGCAGTTTTAATTGCTGATGTTATCACTTTAGCCACAAGTGACATAACTGTTCTAACTAGCTGTTTTTCCTACTATATCAAGAATAAAATTGTCTAAGGGTCTAAGAAAATTCTATGGCAATATGGCCTGGGTCAAGTAGCCAGCAACTTCTTATACCCAACAAACTGAAGACACAGGCTCTTGCAACGGACTCAGAATGCTCCAATCAGCTATAACTGGAACACACAGCAGAAAAGTAGCCATTTTCTAAAGACTCTAAATACTAGATATAAAGCAATTCACCATAGAAAGTTACAAGCATCAACCAAGGACTTAAAATTAAAAAAAGAAAATGATAACACAATTAAACAAGATGTAACCTTAGTCACCCAGTTCATCAAAGAGGCAAACCCAGAGATCAATGAGTGGAGCAATCCAAAAGTCACTCACCAGGCCTTTCCGAAGTGGTAATCACAAAGCAATTGAATGAGGCTCTAGAAAAAAAAATTCAACCAGAAATAATTTCTCACATAGTTGCAGAGATGAAAACCATGCTTAGTAACTCTAGAGCTTATATATACCAAATAAAAAAGAGGAACTTAAGAAAATGATGAAAAGCATGAATGCACAGCATAGGAAAGAAATGTAATCCGTACAAGAAATTCAAGAAGATATCTGGGAGCATTAAAAAATCATTGGAGGGGCTGGGGATTTAGCTCAGCAGCATAAGCACCTGCCTTGCAAGCAGGCGGTCGTGAGTTCGATCCCCGGTACCGATAAAAAGAGAAAAAGAAAAAAAAATCATTGGAATATCTGCTGCAAAGTCAGCCAATCAGAGTACATGGTCTCAGATATAGAAGGCAGAATAGTGGTTAGTGATCATGAAAAGAAAGAGTCCTTCAAAATAGCAAGGACTATACAAAGTCACCTTAGTAGCTACTAGATGATGCAAAGAAGAATAATTTAAGATGGATTGGAATCAATGAAAAGCAAGTGACAGCATAATTTTATATCCATTTAAATTTAAGTATCTGTTCATGGACATCATGGCAGAAAACTTTCCTGGTAGAGAAAAATAATTTGACATACAAATAAATGAGGCATATAGAACTCTAATTACCATGAAGAATGCCCATCAGAATTACAGCTGACTTCTCAGCACAAACCCTCAAGTCAAGGAGAGATTGGAATTAAGTGTTTCAAACTCTAACAAAAAACAAATTCCAACCCACATTGATGTATTCTGCAAAACTGTCTTTCAAAACTAAGGCAGAAATAAGATATTTCCATGACAAAATATCCTAGGAAACTTAAGATCAACAAACAAGCACTCCATAATGTTTTGGCGGATGTTCTAGAAAGAGGTAACAAGGACTAAAACTTCATGAGCCAAGAGAGAAGGAATTCATCAGGCGACACAAGCAATTAAACAGATGTGAGAAAACGGGAGAATCAACAACAGGAAAATAATATGGCAAAGATAAGTCAAAAGATATCAGTAATAACCATCAATGTTATTGACAAATCAAGACAGACTGGCAGAATGGATCAAGAAGCAAGATAAAACAATATATTACACACAAGAAACACATTTAATTCAAAAAGAAGTTCATAGACTGAAAGTCAAAGGATAGAAAACAGTATTTCATGACAGGAACCAAAAAAAAAAAAAAAAAAAAAAAAAAAAAGTGGAGGTAGTTATTCTATTAGTAGGCTAAGTGAATCTCAAATCAATACCATTTAAGAGAGACAAAGAAGGGTACCATAACCTTGTAAAAGAAACAACTCAAGAGAAAGAGATAGCATGGGGGCTGGGGATTTAGCTCAGTGGCATAAGTGCCTGCCTTGCAAGCAAGCAGTTGTGAGTTCAATACCTGGTACTGATTGAAAAGAAAAAAGAGAGAGATAACAGTCAGATGTGCAACAAACATCACAGCATTCTACTATATATCATGTCATCTGTGAATAATGATAATTCAACTTTTTCTCGTCTTATCTTTATTCCTTTTCCTTCTCTTGTTTAAATGAACTAGCTGTTTCCAAAACTATACTGCATAGGAATGTTAGTAATGAACATTCTTGTCTTGTTAATGATTTTAGAGTGAAGATTTTCAATTTTTGTCTATTTAGTATGACGCTGGCTGTTGGTTTGCATAGAGGCTTTTATCAGATTTAAGTAGACACTGTTTTGATTTTCTCTAGCACTTTTATCATGAATGACTTAATCAAAAGCTTTTTTCTGCATCTATTCAGATGGTCACATGAGTTTTGTGTCGCGTTCTAATGATATGGTGTTTTGTGTTTATTGATTTGTGTATGTTGAACCATCCCAGCATTGTACAGCCAAAAACCGGAGGTGAGGATCAATTGGAACAGATTAGAAGATTCAGAAACAATTGATCTGTTCAAATGCCTTATCTTTGACAATGTTGCCGAACACATTCACTAGAAGAAAGATAGCCTCTTTAATAAACTCTGGTAGGAAAACAGATTTTTCACGTGCCAAAGATTAAAACTGAATTCATATCTTTCATCATGCAATAAACTAAATTTGAAATGAAAACCCTGAGCATGCAGGAAATATCACAGAATCAACAACTGGGATCTCATCTTATTAAAAAAAAAATGTTTGTACAGCAAGAGAAAGTACAGAGTGAAGAGACAGCCTACAATATGGAAAAATGTTTGTCAGTGATTCCCCAGACAAAAGATTAGAATTGAGAACATACAAAGAACTCAAAAAAGTCAGACCTCCCAAAATTAAAGACTCAATCCATATGTGTTCATTTGAGATAAATGCATGCTTCTCAGATGGAAAAAGAGAAACAGCAATTAAATATATGAAAAAATATTAACATTATTGGCGATTTGAAATATATAAATTAAAAGAACACTGAGATTGATCTCACCCTGGACAGAATGGTAATATCAAGAAATCAACCAATAACAAATGTTAGGGGAAAAATGAACCATTACCCATTGTTTACGGGATTGTATACTGGTGCAACCACTGTGGAAAACAGTATAGACATTTCTGAAAAAACTAGAGTAGGAGGTTCCATTTGACTCAGCTATTTCCCTTTTGATATCTTCCCAGGAGAATTTAAAAGATCATATCACATTGATATATATATATATATATATATATATATATATATATATATGACAGCAAAATTTATAATAGGTGGATCGTGGAAACAACCAAAATGCCCATCAACTGAAGAATGGACAAAAAATATGTGTCCTTTTTATACACTGGAGTATCACAAAGAAGAAGAAGCTGGAGACTTTTACGGGTAAATGGATGCAACTTGAGATGTTTCTCATAAGTAAAACAAATCAGACTTATATGCATAAAATTCATATTATCTTCTAGTTGAGAAGCTGAAATAATAAATAAGATCCAAAATGTACAAGAGATACTCTGAATTGTAAAGAGACTGTTCAAAAGGAAAGAGAAACTGGGATGAGGAAAAGGAGAAAACTAGGAAGGGAAAGGAAAAAAAAAAAAAAATATATATATATATATATATATATATATATATATCACAGATATATGATAGTTAACAAATTATACTAAGTTCTCATAATTCATTGTAAAAAAATTTGTGCTAATATTGTTTGGACAATTAAATGTCTGTATCTTGTACTCTGAGTAGCTAATTTAATGACAATATGCAATATATTAATCACTGCTATTCATCTATTTTCTTTTCTTGAAATTTTGCTTTTTGTTTTTAAATAAAATTTTAAAAAATACTTGAGTATCAGGTGAAATGTGTGTTTTATGCCATGAAGAAATTGGTATTTTAAAGTTTCTGTTTAAGGTAAATTGTAAAGCTTTTTAAAACAATATTCTATATAATTTACATAACATTTTTTATAATTTACATAAACATCTAATGTCGAAAAATGGTGGGCAGACTGAGACTAATTGATGTGAATAGTATAAGAAAAATTCTTAAAATCTAAAAAGATATGGTAACTAAGGGAATAATTCATTTCAAACAAATTGAATTTATTAATAGAAAAACTGAGAAACTGATATACAAAAGAAAAGTAGGCCTTCATTTTAATCCCTAGAATTCACTGATTGATACACAATCAGTGATACACAATCACTTGCTAAAATCAACACTAACGTGAATAGAAAGATTTCCAACCTTTTTCTGCTACAGGTTCATAAATAAATCACCTAAATACTATGAATTCATACCATGATGATATTTTTCATATTCAATATAATAATCAACCATTAGGAAACTTCTTAATATTTTGAATATATGGTTAAATACCTTAGCTAGAGTTACTTTTAATATGTCTTAATATATGAAAGTTTTTTCCTACCATCTTATTGCAATATAAATTTTCTAATTTCATTAGTTTTTAATTGATATACTAATAAAAATTTGAAAATAAATTTGTATTATTAGGTTTAAGTAAACTACACTACAAACCATACAGATGTCGATGTAGGTATATGTATGTGGCCATTGTTCAGTCTTGCTGTATGAAAAAGTTAATACTAAATTTATGTTGAAGAGCTCCAAAATAAAGGTAAAATTTCACTATCTCAGTATATTTTATAGTATAAACTGTGGCAAGATTTCAAAGGATCCTACAATTGAATAGTATATATAAATTCTCAGATTATATATTTATAGGTTTTTATAAGATAATAAAAATGATAAATGTAATCCATCTTTCAATTTATATTTTATAAAGCATTTTTAATACCAAATTTTCTTATTTTAAACTATATTTTAAAGAGGGTGAAATTAAATATAACAAAAAATAAACAAAACAGATGAGAAGAAAACAATGTAAGAGACACAGATTTCAAAACAAGACAATAGGAGATCTTCACTGTGTATCATATTGTCCCTTGTTTTTTTCCAAAAAGTTGTCCATATCTTCACACACAGTGAATTCATACAAAACAATATAGTATTAAATTGATCAGAACAAGATGATGAAGGCATTTTAGGACTTTAAAACTAGACAATAGGGAAGTCAACAATGCAATCAACTCATGCATATTTGGCTCCCAGGACTGAATGGCGGCACCTGAAAGCCTCTTGGAGGTCACTGGACTTGGCCCATTTAGGCGTGTGGTGATCTCCCATGCCTCCTCTGTTGATTTGGGACTCTAGGATTGCTCTTACTAGCTGGGAGCAATGTTCCAAAGCTTCCCTGTGTGCTGGGATTCGACTCATGCATGTTCAGCTCCAGAGGTAAAACCAAATTTTCTCATCTATATTTAATTTTTTAAGTTTAGTATCTACATCATTTTATGAATCTTCTCTCTCTCTCTCACTTTTTTTTTTTTTTTTTTTTTTTGTTCTAAGTATCAAACTCATGACCTTGCGCTTTTTAGGTAAGCACTTACACCACTGACCTAAATCCCTGGCACTTATGGATCTAATTTTAATATTGAAAAGTATTTTCTTTCATAGTAAGTCCTCTTTACCCTTGTATCTTTTTTCAGTTGTCTCTGACGGAAAAGTATACAAATTGTTTCTTGATGACTCTAATTTCCGTTGCTTTAAAGGAAAATTTGGTGAACCATTCAAATCCACTAAATTGAATTTATTACCCATCTGTAAATGTATAAAGAAAAACTATCTATCTTCTATCAGGAGATATTATGTATATTGGATTCGAAATGTCAAACTAGTATGTCTAATCATATCAATTCTCTGTGGAAGAATACTCACAGATAGGTTTTCTCAAGTTATTTCCTTTAATTTAACCTCTGAATCTCTTGCTTACCTCTAAACTTTTCACAAAATGGAAAAGTGTCTTTCATAGATACATAAGTGGTGTAGGCCACCAATTGTGCATTAACTTAAATTTGGTTTCATTGAACAAAGCATTTCACTGTCTAAAATATGTGCTCTTCAACTTACTGTATAATTTCCTTCTTTCGTTTTGTTTCCTTTAATTTTCCTGTTACTTGATCCATTACAATCAAGCAGCAATGGAAACCATAGGTGCCTGACAAATTTAGGTGACCTATAAGAATTTCAGTTGCACAATATTTTAATGTGTAATTTTATGGAGTATTTACAATATTAATCATTATAAATATTGTAACTCTATATGTCCAAGAATAAATTTCAGTCTGCTACTCTATAGTGTCATTATTGGAGATATCTAACATATTCAGAATGTCATGGCAACCGATATAAAATTGCCAAACAAAATTAAGAATGAGAATATGAAAACATGGATTTAAATGAAAACATGATGTATTCCATTTTAATACAATCTACAGTCTGTTTTATTGTCAAAAGATACTTATTGCAGTATGTTACAAGCAAAATACATGGAACTCTTTGTAAAAATATGAAATTATTAGGAAAAGTCTCTGGACATCACACAGAGTTTACCTATATTCAATGAATAATAACGTAACATATGCCATAAATATTATAACATAATAAATTATACTGATTTATATTTTCTATGATGGATATGTAAACATTAGTTTATTCCAATGCATCCTGAAGATAGGGTGATCATTTCCTTTGAGTTAAAACTGTTATAGCACTAGTCATATTGCAGACATACTGGTTAGATAATAATATTTGAAGTAGTGCATAACATTTTCAAGGAAAGAGAACACTGGAAATTAAAATATATCTTAAACTTTATGATAATTTAAATATATAAAATCTGTCTAGTAGATGCCAAATTTAAATCAATCAGTTTTAAAACAGTTATAACCTCATTTCTTCAGACATAATTATTGCACAGAATTTTATTTGCCTTATAACCTTTTTAAATTATTACAGAATGAATAATGTTCAGATACAAAAGTAAGAAAATGAGCATGTGTCTGTATATTAAGGGTAAGACAAATTTAAATTTTGTATGGTGAAAACTAGCATAAGAATAAGGAACAATAAAATGATGACAAATCAAATTTTCCATATTCTATTTTCTTATTCTATAATGTCAAAAACTTGAAAATTTATAAGAACTTTCAAATGTATAGCTTTTTCAAGTATTCAATGTCTTTTCAATTGTTTCTTACAGGAAGTTTTCCATTAGAATAGAAACCCAAAATGGATTATATCTCTATTTTATAGAAATTATAAATAGTTATCAACATGCAGTTAACATTTGAACAGCTGTATTCTGCAAAAGATTTTCCAGCCTGATAAGTATTTCAAATCATAATTTCTTTAATGATACAAATGCTGAAGTTTCATAAAGAAGTTGCTCTTGAATATATGTATGAGAACATATGTTGTCTTGAAAAACAATAAATTTAAATCTCTCCTTACAGGAGTATTAATGATGATGATGCCATTAAAATACAAAGAAATTTTCTAACTATAGCACTGTAAATCCAGATTATCAGCCAGAGGATACAGATGCCTTAACAGATGCGAAACTCAATAAAATGAGCTTCAAAATGCAACTAGAAACTGGAATGAATTTATCCAGTTACACACACACACACACACACACACACACACACATATGCAAACACATACACAGTATAATCTCTTACATTTGTCTATTTTAGACAGTGAGGATGGACTTGAATCCCTTCTGGGAAACAGAAAAATCATTTTGTATTATTATATAGAAATTATTATTTTTCATATTTCATACAAAGTTATGCACAATATTTTAAATGTTATCTCTTAATTTGTCAATTTAAGTCATAAAATTCATTATTTTGTACAAGCTGTATACATTCACACAGTCATACACTTTTCAGTAACTCCTTGTAATTTAACATGAGAATTTGTAAGGCCTGTGTTCTCATCTGTATACACATGCATAGGCAGATTTTTTTGTAAGTGTATTATACATTAGTTAGTAAATATCAAAGTTATATTATTTGCTTATTTTGGGTATATTTTGATGATTTTATAGATTCTTACAGAGTTAGCCAAAAAAAAAAAATCGCTGTTTCAAATTTTAGTCTAGTGGTTATTCTTTGTGTTTTCTATATGCTTCTTTCCAATAGATCATCATTTAATTTTTCAGGCAAAAGCTTTAATTCTTGGAAAACATAGTTACTGTTAATCTTTGTACAATTTGACCCTTTGCTGCCTTTTCATAAATTAATGTAGTCAGTCCTTATTGTTAACCTAGATCATTTCTTAATGTATTAGTCAAAGCTCAGTTCTATTACTTATAATTCAGATAATCACAATGGCTTCCATGACTTTGTGTAATAATACTATTTCCTTTTCCCTTCTTGCAGGTTGCCAGACTAGCAACACACTAATGCAGTGCACCAGTACCAATATTAACACATTACTGCAATAAATTATTAAAATGATTACATTTTAATGTTTATATTAAGGCAAATGGTAATTTTATACACTGTTTTATAAACCACTCAATGATGTTTTATTAAAACTGTCAAAAGAAGATGGAATCTTGCATTTGCAAACTCAAGAACAACAAGATTTTGACATCCTCATGAATTAAGATAACTGCTATTATCTATTCCATTCTATGTAGAAGTCGTAATGTAAAATGATTATTTTTACTACCATTTATTATTGTTTTTTTCTTAAGTTTCATGATAATTATGTTTCCCAAGTCTTATCTTGACCTGCATAAGGATAGATTTCTTAATGATTAGGGTAACCCTAAGTTTAGAGCAATATAGAGAAGTGTAGCCCAGTCAGCACCCTGAGGATCATAGCCAGAGCAAAAGGTCATGAGCTGCACATGATGTTGAATTTTACTGTGAATGCTAAGGGGCTTAAACAGTCAGGAATCAGCATGTATTACACAACATGAAATAAGGCGAGAGTGTGTGAGAGGTGATGTGAAAGGAGCAGAAAAAATTTATTTTGCAAACTTGAGATAAGTCGATTGTGGAGGAAAATTACTTTCCTGAGCTTATCTTTGCTGCATGAAAAGAAAAGCATCAAATTATGCATTTCTCAGAAATATCCTTGTTGTTAAGTGATGTGTAACTTTGTTTGAGATCTTGGCACTATACACTCAAAAATGGTTTAAGATGATAAAATTTGTGCTATATATGTTTTACCACAATAAAAAAAAATGAAAAGCAATTGGCCATAACTGTGTGTTTATTTGTGGACTCTATTTCATTGAACTATATGTCTATTATGTTAATACATTTTCTGTTGATTAGTGTAATTTTGTAGTAATTTTAGAAATCTGGACATGTGAATCTTGCAATAAGAACATCTTATTAACGGTGTTGACTATTCTGGGAAAAATGTTCCACTCCAATTGATTTTGAGATGTTAGTTTTTTAAAAATAAATATTAATATTATAAATTACAGAAGGACAATATTGGATAAATTGAGACAAAATGTGAAGGCAGGTGTAAGTACTCCTGGTTTAGATTGAATATCACCAAATTGGAATGCTAGAAAAATTTCATTTTCGTGATAATCAGAAAAGGCCTCATGTGCAGAGAACAATGACTTACCATTCATGGTTAATCCAAAGTCCATTATATCCTTATTGTGTTCTTGGAAAATTATTGGGGAAAAATGTTCTGGCAACTTTACTACTATGTTTCAATGATCTGAAGAAAGTTGAAAATTGGCAGAGACACACTGACATATTTTTAGGTATGTATTGATGTAGTCTACCATCAATTTCCATATCTTAATTATAAATATCAAAACTTATGGCTTTTTCTTATTGTAAGTATTTGGATATCTCTTTTTTCTTACAACAAATTTTTCTTGACATACTTATTTTTTAAAAATCTGAAGGGAATATATTCAGTTGTACTTACATGAGAGAAAAGAACAAAATTGCTAAATAGATAAATATAGCCCAGTTTTTAAAAAGATTGTATTTTATTTAATATATTTAAATAATAGTAATGAATGATTATGTATATATTTAAAAACTAAACAGTAAAGATCAAAATGTTCAAGAAGAAAAAATAATCAGGTATTCACTAAAACAAAGTCTTAAATATGTTCTGAAAGAGTAAATGTCACTATAAATTATTAATTACTTTTTATTATGATGGTTGTATATGTTGTGACAAGTTAGAATGGTATCTCAGAATTTACAACAGAGGTGAATTGAAAATAAAACATATATATTGCTTATTGTAGTTTTCAGATTTTAAGCAAACCAAAGTTTTGACAAGCACTATTTTAACAGTTACATATATGCATTATACATAATGAAAAAGTTATGAAACTATTAAAAAATACAAAATATTTAAAAATAACTGAAACCTAAACAAAACCTCAAGACCCTTGAAAAAAGGCAAAATTTCCCAAATTTTTAGGGTGATACATGAGAAATTATATAAAGTATATATTTTAAATAAGACATCATTTTAATAGTAAATTAAAGTGAAATATAAACTAGATAAATGATATTTGTCTATAAATATATTTGAACAACAATGTATGAAGTGCAAATGTTAATAGAATGTTAATAGAAATGTTAATAGAAAAAAATGTAAGAGAGACGCTAAAGTTTGTTGAAAGTCATAGATAACTGTTCATAAAGGGACTTGTGGTAATCAATTTCCAGTGACAGTATACCAGACCCAGTGGCAAGAAAGCTGATTGATTTTTCCAGTTACAATGATGTAGAAATTGTTACAACCTGACATCAACTCCCAATCATTATGACTTCAAAGAACTGAGGAATGTGCAGGTAGTGATAAACTTGTTTTTCCCTAGAGGCTAATGATTTTTTCCATTCTATTCTATCTAATGCCACAAGATGTAAGTGCAATTGTTTTTAAAGTTATCTATCGATGATTTTTGGGGATTGTGGACATATGCTGTTATTTATCCAATATAGTTAACATTTATTATTGATAACTCTAACACCTTAGTACCCCAAGTACTGATTTCTTTTTAATATAACAGTTAAAAGATTCTATTAGTGCTGCCAATCATATTAGCCTTCCTTCAAACTTGTGGGAAATTGGAATTGCAAATGACTCAATCCAAACTGTGAGCAACCAATTACATTCTCCTTTTATTTTCAAATCTGAGCTGAATTATAGAGAGATGCTCAGCTACTGGAGTTAATTCTTTTGAGTTTATTGAAAATCTATATGAGCTTCCTATGCTGAAAATATTTTATTATAAATTAACTTTGATTATATAGAGTAGATGTATTATAAAACTGTTGTTCTATGTATCTCACAACACAAACACAACCGTTACCATTTTATATCATTAAATAAAACTTCCATGGGACTATATATTGCCCTCAGATTGTTTTAAACAGTTCTTTATATAATAATGAAGCTTCCACTTATACATTAAATAATTGCCTCATTTCTTTTAATCAGAACATATTAGAACCATGTTTTGATCTTAAAGAGTCTCACTCTGATGCTTCTCATAACTAATATGGAAGTCACCTTATTAATTACATGATTCAAAGTCTCTGTTAAATATTCAAAATAACAAGAAGTATTCTTTGTCTAACAGTTTTTATTAACATGAACTATGGTTTATCTATAGGACAATCAGTAGGGAATGTCTGAGAATGTTTGTGTTTAATTTCACTGGATACTGTCAAATTTTCTCAAATGTATCATTCATAAAATTTATAATTTATCAATTTCAATTCATTCACCTATCAATTACATAGAAATAAAATTATCCTTTGAAACATATAATAATAAAAGTCATATCATGCCCTTACCCAAATTTGGTGTTTTCATTCTTTTTAAAAAAATAATCTGCACTGATGTATGCATTGCATTTTATACTGTTTGGTTATTTGCATTGCCTGTAGTTGTTTTATCAAATAAATCTTTAGAAATATACTGTTATTGTTTGTGACTAGATGTCCTCCCAAAGCCTCATGTGATCATAGGAATATTTCTTTGGAGGTGACTGAATCTTAAGTATGTGATTGATTCACAGCGTAATGATGAATTAAGGGACAAAGGTGGATGATTGCTGGATCAGTTCAATGATTGGATTGACACCACCTTAATTGGCCAAAGGATTTATGTTACAGTTAATTAAAACAAAAGTTTACATTATCTGTTGTAAAGTATGATGAGTAAGTTAGCTAAGGAGGATATATTGTGTTCACAAAGAATATAATAGTGATGTCAGCTATTTTCCATACAAAATGGTAGTTATATAAGGTGATATATATTATTGACTAAGAATTTTAAGCATTCAATAGTGCATATTTATATTTAGACAATAATGTCTACATATTATCTGTCAGTTTAAAAATTATTTCTGGAGCAAAAAATCATAGATGTTAACATTGATTTTAGAATATTCCATTTTTAAAAATGAACAATGTATATTTTCCACTAGTTTAGTTTTATGGTTTTTTTTTTAACTTTATAATAGTTTTGTCAATCTATCATCTTTGTCAATCTTTATATAGTTTATTTTATTTCATTTTATTTTATTTTATTTTATTTTATTTTATTTATTTTTTTGTCTTTTTCCTTTTTATCGGTACCAGGGATCAAACTCACGACTGCCTGCTTGCAAGGCAGGCGCTTATGCCACTGAGCTAAATCCCCAGCCCCTATCTTTACACAGTTTTGTCAATTTATTTCTATAAAATATTTTTGGATTTCTAGTAATAAAGCTTTTTTTCCTTTATTAACTATTATTGTTATTTAGAAATACAATTGGATATTTATGTTACTAGTATTCGATGAGTGCAAAAATCCTTTACACATACTAAACCATTACCTATAGATTTTTAAAACATTTCACATGTACGTCTGTAAAATTTGTACTATTTTTTATGATAATTCATTTGTCACTCCTTTATTATATGGACTAAGATGTGGAAGTCAAGGTTAGAAAAAAAAATGGCAATATTGGAGACCACAATGTTATTTTTGATCTTATGGGAAAAAATCTTTTAAAATGTCCTCATTTAATATAGCCATACTGTAATACATTTTATTGGTCTTCATAATAGAAGGTTTTTTTCTATTTTTAGAAGGATAAGAAATTTTATAATGATATACGATGATTTTTGTGAAATAGCTTTTTTATTCTTGAAAACACAATTTTTCTATTTGTTTAACTTCTATTATTTTTCCTCTTCTGTATTGTAAATTGCACACATTGATGTATGACTTTTAACTTTTTAAACTTTTTATTGTACATTTCAGGACCATATGAACTTGAACTTATGACAAATAATGTTGATCATTAATTGGATTGATTCCACAGATGCCTTGGTGAATAGTAAAACATATACCTGGGTGTCCTGGATAGATCCATGATGTGACCTGAGGAGTGTCTCTGGTATTTAATCTCTTATTCTCTGCCTTTTTCCCGCCCTTTTTTCTTCTGTGCTGTCATGAAGTTGGTAGCTTTCTTCGCCATGTCCTTCTCCCATGATATTTTCTGCTTTTGAGCCAACTGATCATATACTGAAACTCTGAGCCTGGGAACTAAAACTATGCCTTTAAATGGTATATATCACTTACTTTCTTCCAGAGATGAAAAGCTAATATAGTCATAATATGCACTGCTTCTGTCATTACATTCTTGTATTTATTCTGTCTAGAGCTTTTGTATCTCTCTCATTTTAGTTGTTTTTAATGTAAAAGTTTTCTTAATTTTGATGGTCATAAATCCAATGATATCCTCATTTTTATTATTGGTATTAACACATTACTCTCTATATTACTTGCCCAGGGAAGAAGAAGTACAATTTGTTTTTAGTTCTATTGATCTGTTTTCCTAGCTTTTTATTAGTATTTATTAGTCTTTCCAAGGGAGCAACTTTTGATTTAATTATCTCTAGAATATATTTTTTATTATTTATCTGCTATTTTCTTCAAAATGTTTTCTTAACTTTTAGCCAGATGCTTGGATCATTGATTCTTTTCCTGTTACATAACATATATTAAGGTCTAAAAGTATTCTCCAATATAAAGATTTAAGTGAATTTTACAATCTTGGGTATCTTTTATTTTATGCTTTTGTTGAATATATTTGCTAGCTTTTGTCTTTCTTTGTTTAATATGTTTTACACCTAATTGCTTTGCTAATTACTAAATATTTGGGGAATTTTAAAGTTATGGTGTTATACTTGACTATCAGTTTAATTCTACAATAAGGGAAGGATGTGCTTATTACATTTGTAATTTTTAACACCACTGATGCTCAGTTTATGAGCTTACTTTATGTTCAGCATAAAATTTTATTAAGTGCTCTGTATGCGGTAGAACACACGTGTTTGCTGCTGTCACGTGGACAGTAAGTGCACTGCTGGCTTGTTTACAGTTCTTAACAGCATTCCAATTTTCTGTGTGGTCACTCGTTCTTACCTGTTTTACTTACTTTGGCTTCTTTTAAGTCTTTCAAAGTTTATAAATGTAGTTTGAGACTGTGTTATGTGCATATGAACATACTATTGTATATTTCTGTGATGAATTGACTTATAGTCATGAAATGTTCATTGTTAGCCCTAGTCATGCTTTTTCATTTTAAGAATACTTAGGTGATCTTATTTTAGCATACTGAAACCAACATCCTAGATTATATATATATATATATATATATATATATATATATATATATATTCCTAATACATTTTGATTTTGAAAGGGGTACATAAACAATGTATGCATATTTCCTTTAACTGGCACATTTAATATATTCTGTGCTTAGTATTATAACTATTGTCATTTCCAGAAAATGAAATATTTACTTGTATTACATTTGTAAAATTTACTTGTATTACATTTGTTTTGCAAAACTATATTTTATTACACATATATAAACTATAAGACATTAATGTTCTTATTTTATTAGACCAGTATTTAAAGTATCCTTTTCTCTTAATTTCTATGTATTACTTTCCTTTGCCTTTAATTGTTGTAGTGTAATTTTCTACTGCTTGAAGAATGCTCTTTTCAATTTATTTTGCAAGAAAAATATAGTGGAGACAATTTCCATGTTCTGGCATATTGAGAGTATCTTTACTTGTCTTAATGTTGAAAGATCCCTTCATTGAGTCTGCAATACAGGATTCCCAGTTTTGTTTTCTGATACTTTGAAGGTTCTATTCAGTGATGGTACAGGAGCTAATGAGTGGAAAAACAGTTTGATGTCTGCACTCACAGCACAGCTTTAGTTGCTGAGAATCTGGATGAGCAGGGAAATCTCTTGGTCATGTTCTCCTAATGGCCCCACAGATCACACAGACCATCATTATTACAAAGGGGCCTTCTGCGGTCACTGTGAAGTGAGATAAAATGAACCACCTCATAATTATTTCTAAGCACCAGGGTCACTGTGCAGTTCATAAAATACCAAAGAAAAACCTCTCCTGGCTAAACTAACTTTTCTTTACCAGTTCTTCCTTTATTCCTACTCTAGTGTGCCCTCTTTTGAGGTAAGATTTGTCGATATTCAATTATGGACTGGCTTTTGTTTCCTAGATGAACCCAATCCAGTGTAACTGTCTGCTTCTTGTGACTGTCTTCGTTATTATTCCACCAAAATTTTGGATTAAGTCCATTCCAACATGCTGTTATGAAATACCACAAGTGCTCTCATGATGGGCTTTCTTGTTCTCTGAAAAGAGAAATACAAGTAGTTTGTTCAGTTATAATTGTGTCCTAGAGGTATATGGATGAATGACATTGAAACAATTTTTTTCGAATAAGAAAGTCACAGTCTATTTCATTGCTACTGCAGTAGTGAAAAAAAAATTAATCTCAGGCTACCTTTCAAATATTTATTTTTGGGGCTGGAGATTTAGCTCAGTGGCATAAGCACCTGCCTTGCAAGCGGGCAGTCGTGAGTTCAATCCCTGGTACCGGTAAAAAAAAAAAAAAAAAGAATACAAATATTTATTTTTATAGTCATGTCTATGCATTTCTACCAATGTTTTCAGAAAAAACTAATATAAAATCAGATTGAAGTCTCTTGGCACCAAGGAATCTAGTAGGCAACATTTTTTATCTTAATGATGGCAGGCTAGAGGAGTATAGTGTCCAAATCACAAGCATAGAGTCAGATTTGGGTTCAGTTTAAAAACAGTTTGTAAGCAGGAGGTTCAAGGCAGATGGCATGTTATTACATGACTGATAACATGAATTGAATTAAGTCACATGTTTTCAGGCAACCTAAATACATTACTTGAAAGAAATTATTTACCATAATATTGAAACATCCTGGGGACATGAGAAATGGTTTAAGTAGAGTAAATAAAGTTAAAATTTCCTTACTTGTGTCATTTTGTCCTCTGAAGCAAGTTGAAAACATTATATTTTTTAACTAAACAAAACAGGATGATAACAGTCAAAGTGTCCCAGCACATTATCAGAAGAAAAGCAGCTGGACTCAAGCAGTCAAAGCTGAGTGAATTTAGCAGAATGCTTATGTGCCAGGTAACAGGAGCATAGGCAGAAGCCACTATTTTATTTTTGATTTGCTACAAGTTTGCTATTCAGTAACTCACCTTTAATGTTTTTGTAATTGTGTCCTTACACCCCATTGGTCCTAATAATTTCGGTTTAACTTAGTATTCTTAAATGTGGCAGAATTTCTTCAATATGTGACTTTTTGGCTTTAAATTATTTTGAAAAATAGTGGTATCTTCAAATATTATGTCTGCTACAATCTCTCCTCCTGAAATTCCAAGTATATATAAATGACACTAAGTATCTTTTCCATGTGTCTTACACTTTTTCTGAATGATTTTATGGTTTTATCTTGCATGCTTCACTTATTTCAAATAAGACAGTCGTGTATTCCAATACTCTATTTCTTTGTTTATGTAAATTTTTATATCTCAATGAAGCCAGAAAAGCAGGTAAGCAATGCTTAGTGAATTGCTTTATGAAGAATGAAATTATTTGTGGTACTCAGAATTGAACACACAACTTCTCATTTGCAGGTAGGCACCATGCACTGAGCTACAGTCCCAGCCCAGTAACTCAGCATTCTTTTTTTTTTTTTTTTTTTTTGTACCCCTAAGATTGAACTCATGTCCTCGTACTTGCCAGGTAGGCACTTGCCAGGTAGGTAGGTACTACTCAGCTATTCTGTAGCCCACAATTGCTTTATGGACACTGGCAATATGTTTTTCATTTGTTTTATTTCAGTCAAACTCTTTGGATGATCCTTCTGTTCTGGAGCAAGTTTTATTGCAAATATTTTTCAAATGTATTTGATTTATATAATAGTCTGTCTTCTGCCAATATGCAGTAACTATCAAATTATGTGTATTAAGGTTGGGGTTTAGCTCAGCAGGCCATGTGCAGGCTTGGCACGCATGAAGTCCTGAGTTCAATCCCTGGTACGAAAAAAACAAAACAAAACAAAACAAAATACCTCAGGTTATGTGTATTATCATTTTTTTTTGCAAAAATGAAGTTTTATTTGTTTTATATTTATTACTTTTGTGGTACTAAGTATTGAAATCAGGTCTTCACACACACTACTAGTAAACTATTTCCAGGTTTAAATTCATATTTTAAAAATATTTATTTTAATGTACTCTTTCACATCAATATGTTCATTAGTCTTTTACAATTTTCATCCTGATAATTTATTTTTATTATTCTTATTTGTGTCAGATATTTTTATTATTCTTCCTTTGCAATATTTCATATGTTGCTATAAAAATATATTCTATGCTTTGATTTCATGTGTACATTATTTTAACTCTGTGCCAAGTCCCAACATGTGACAGTTTATTTAATATTATTTTTACTATTTTCTGATATTTTTGTTTACTTTCTTATTCAACCCAGAATCACAAAACGATTTCTAATTCCCTGTGACATTTTTTTTCTTCTAAAAATTACACCTGGATCTCCACTCTCATATTAACACTTAAAATACTTCCCAGACATCTGGAGTATGAGATTACATTATTTGCATTTTGCTTTTTTATTTTTATATGCTGTGTCATTTTCATTTATAGTATGAAAATTTTATTAGAGTTTTCCTTAGGAATTTTGATAAAACATTAAACACAATTTTACAGAAAAATAATATTGTATTAGTGACCAAGTCTACCATACAGAAATTATATTTGGCTGGCTTCAGTAGCATGAATTTATTTCTTGTAGTTCTGGAAGCTTACGGTTGAAGATTAAGGGTTTGGGATGTTTGGTTCCTCCTGAAGTCTTCCTCTTTGGCAAGTACACTATCTATGTTCTTGAGGTATAGTTTCAGAGTTGGTACTCTGTGTGTACATTCTTGATATTCTTTCACTTTAGAAATTTTGCCATGTATGTTAGTAATTTTATTAAATAAATATCTAATCTAGATAATTAAACACCAAAATTATTTCATTTGTTTACATTTTTTGCATAAAATACAAAAAGATTTTATCTTGTTCTTTGTAGTTTAGTATAGATCATTTAGTATTTAGTATAGATTATTTCTAGGTGCCTTAAAAGTAGTGCAAAATAATTCAGATTAATCATCATACACTCAGCATTTTATTTAATTATATCACTAAGTAAATCTGATAATAAGTACCACAGGAGAATATACCCCTTCTGTCTTTAATGTATTTTAATAAAACATTGAAATGTGTCTGAAAACAAAAGGTAAGTGGAAATTTTTAGCTACTAAGCATGATTTTTGTTAATTTTTTTAAAAAATGATAGATTTATAAATAAATTCTATTAATATTTTTAGTTTAAACATACAACCTACCACAATCTATTCTTCTCAGTTTTGTGATCATTTTCATTTAAAATTTTTATTGTTTGTTCAAATGAGTGGAAATCATACATGTAAAAAGAAACAAAGTTCCCTAAAAGTAAGACAGAGAATAATATCAGGACATTATTGAGCAAAAGTATCTAGCTCCTGTTATGCAGAAGAAAATAATGTTTATAAATATAAATAAAATTTTTCATTAAAATAACAAAAAGTTAAATCATTTGCATGATTGTTTATTGAGCAAATAGCATTTAAAATCACACCTTTGAACTATCTTTTCTGTAAGAGTTTCCTACTGTCTGTATGTTCTACAAATTATTTTCTTCTCCATTTTTAATTATAGTGTAAATAGTTACCAATTTTTCCATGTGTGATGAAAATGCCCACTTTTACTTTTTTGCATGAAGAATTCAGGGGAGATCATTTTTTATACCTCATAAGGTATATATTATAAGGTATTTCAGGATGTATAAAGCAGATTTTCAGTATTTTCCAGCCCTCTTCTCTCCAGCACTCTTGATTTTTTTAAATTTTCTTCCCTTCATGAATAACTATCATATATATATATATATATATATATATATATATATATATATGTGTGTGTGTGTGTGTGTGTGTGTGTGTGTGTGTGTATGTGTAATAATTCAGACACTATAATATTCAACCTTAGTAATTCACTAAGAAACTCCTAGACCTCAGAAAATCTGTTAAATTCATAATATTTCTATTGATTTGGGAAAGCTTATTACAAATTGACGCCCAACAAGGCAGTCTTTCCAAGTCTCATCCAGAATGTACTGGGACTTAATCCTGGGATACGTGTATGCACCACCATTGTGCTTGACCTCAGGACTCTGTGTTCACATCTCACTGTACAATGACTGTTCATTTAACTGCTAATTTATATTTATCTTATCAAAGTGGTATACCATGGCCCAAACCTCAGAATCATAGACAACTATTATTATGCAAAATATTTCAAAATCCTACAAGGTATCTTTCAGGAGACAGTCAAGAACCAGTGATGCAAACAGATATGTAACTGCAATTTGGAGAGTTTAAACAAAACATGACATTGGAGGTCCTTTCAGAATGATGTATAAATTATTTTCTTAGTATTTTACCTGCTTTCTTTTCTTTACTCATTATCTCCCACTTCTGCTGCTCCAATCATTCCATGTTCTGTCACAGTGGATTACTTCCCACCCCCAGTAAACATGCTACTTTCATGACCTCATCCCTCCACTAGATTACACAGTAAGAATACTTGAGCATCTATTAGGTTCACATGTTTCCTTGTCTGTTAGTGGGCTTGTCACTAAGATGATATTCTCTATGTGGCTGCACGGTAAAGGAGGAGCCAGGGGAAACTTAAACAAAACAATCTGGGTCCCAAACGAATTGCCATTTACTATCTTACTGTTTATTAATCCAGTATTTTGAATGTGATGATTTAATTTGTATTTCATAGCAAAGTTATGAGAATTATCTAAGTTACTGATACTGAAAAACAAATTAGGATGTGATGAATATGTATTTTTAGATATATGTGCACATGGGAATATTTGCTGGAATACGGTCATCAAATTAGATTTGAAAAAGGGTTTTAATATATACAGTAATATTAAACTCTGGTTTCTCACATAGAAAACACATTAAAGTATTAAAATATTATATATGTTTAATAAACTTGGATTAAAGCTAATTTTCTGTGTTTATGAAACCAACAGAAGTAGACTTAGCTCTTATAGGTTTTAATGGTGTATCATGATTAGAAATAATATAGCCCCTTATCCTTTATAATGCTTTTATGAGAAAACAAAGGATCACTAGGTCATGGTCTTTCTTTATGGTTTGTTATTTATTGTATTCAGAACGCACATCTTTGAAATGGAGCTCTAAAGGAGAACCTCAGCGTATCTCAAATAGTTTTTCCTTTTGTCATCGCTGTGGTTAATATAAAGCTTTAAATAAAATACCAAAAAAAAAAAAAAAAAAAAAAAAAAAAAAAAGCTTTGCTATCTGCCCTGTTAAGAAGTTCAGAGGGCAAAAGTTTAATTTGTTCCAGTTTCCTTTGTTTTATGGCTCTGTCCATAGATTCTCCACCCTGGGAGGAAATACCATTAAGTGAAGGGTGCTGTGATGTTTGGAGGCTATTGCCACCAGCCTACTGTATCCTGGTCATTTTCCTTAATGGATCTGGTAGAGTAAGCATTTCACTGCCCATGTTTAGCAACAATTCTCAAAATATGGCTAGGTCATTTCTGACTGTCATTACTGTGCTTGACATAAAATTTATCTTTTATACTATATGAAAGTTACATTTCTATCAAAGCAGCAAAAATAATGACAAGTTAAAGGAATCATACCAGTCATCAGTTTTGTCATTTTAAAGCAACTGTCAGTACATTCTGCCACAGATAAATGTCTTTATACAAGTCCTGGCTATCGATTTGTATCCTGAATGACCACTACTGACTTTTCAAAACTGATGTATGTTTATCAACTCTTAAGACTTTAGGGCACAACAAAATGGGGAGCTGTTGATGTAATATAAGCTTTCACCAGAATTATATTTTATGAAACTATTTAAAGATTACTATTTTCATTGTTCCCTTCCATGTTTAAAGCAAATTTTGTATAAATCTTTCCTTGGAATTTGTCTTTCAATTTTTCAAATCGTTAAAATATTGATGCTCAAATCTATGAATATTGTCCCATTTTAAGCTGCTGTCCTAAATAACATGGTGTACATTTGCCCTCTTGGTGATAAAATAATATTCATTCTGCCTCTTTTACCGTGCACATGTGCTTTCAATCCGTGATATTCTCTTTCATATCTGAAACCCAGTGTACTTTGCTCATCTTACTGCACATCTTGATAGACAGGTGATATTTCAGTGAAATTGAGCACTTAAGGTGGCATAGTCATATTCCAGTTAAATCAAGACCCGTATGCACAATGTGGAGAATATCAAATGCTCCAGCAAATATTGGTCCAGTTCTTTGGAGAATATTAGTTGCTGAATTACTTCAATTTCACCATAAAATGTCTTTATTATGCAGAAGATTTGGGGAGAAGAGATTTCCTGCACTCTAAAGTGGAATTTAAATATTTTCAACTCAATTTATGTGAGTGCCTCATCACTCATTTTAGAGGCCAATAGCACAGTTACTGGAAAATTGACATATTGATTAACGTACATATTGAAAAATAGTTTGAAAATAACAGTTTACTTTCTGTCTTGTTATTTTTAATAAAGCAAATAGCTTTAAAGATTGTAGTTATAGAAAGATTATACTTATATATTATACATGAATACACTGTAATATTTACAATACTATTGCTAATGTTTTGCCACATTTAGTCCTTAAGTATATACTAAAGAAAACCTTCATTATATAATAGACATACAATATCCGAAATAGACTGTTTCATTTAAAGTAAGAAGTTCATTTTCTAGATATGTCTCAAAAGGGAAACAAGAACAAATGAAAATTGTAATTTGCCAAATGCTAGATGAATGGGCACATTCTGTCATGGGATTTCTGAAGCTCTAAATGTGGGAAATGTTGGTAACATAGGAAATTCATTTCATTGGTAAAATTACTTTTAAAAGATCAGGAAGTGTAATTTTTTTTCAGGGACAAAGTCCACTTTGGAAATTAAACCAATAATTAGTATTAACACATGATTTGGAGAATAAAAGGGAAGAATCAATTTAAAATATAAAAATGTGTTCCATTAAGACTATGTATTTCCTATAAGCAAACCCACACCACAGTTTTGTATTATTTTGTATTTTTCAAGAAAATAAAAAGCAATACTATTACTGCATTTAGCTGTAAAAGTTTGTATTTTTAAAATTAAAACTGAAAGTTTGGATTAAACTTATACCCAGTGTCCTGGTTTATGTTGGTGGCCCCTAAGCAACCAACATTGTACATTTGTGGTTGGTTCACTGCCTAGCATTGGAATTGATGGTGTCAGTGTTACACCCACTTAAGGATGGAGCCAGCATACAATGTAAAGGCTGGAAGAAGGCATCTCTCTCTCTCTTTCTCTCTCTCTCTCTCTCTCTCTCTCTCTCTCTCTCTCTCTCATTTGTCAGTATCCCCCTTGCTGTTTGCAGCTGCTGTGAGCTACAGCCCTGCTACCCTGCCTTGGAGCCAACTGAGTATGGCCTGAAACCTCCCAAAACTGTAAGAAATAAACCTTTCCTTTCCCAACTTTGAGCACCAGGTATTTTTTTTGTCTCAGCGATGAATAAAAAGTTACTAAGACACACAGATAATTTAGTTGTTTAATACTACATACACTTAGGGGATTTTTTTCATGTTTATTTTGATAACAAAAACTAATTTTTGTTCATTTATCTGTTCCAT
Organism: Cavia porcellus; assembly: GCF_034190915.1. NCBI lineage: Eukaryota > Metazoa > Chordata > Mammalia > Rodentia > Caviidae > Cavia > Cavia porcellus. The sequence continues at coordinate 18,000,637 of NW_026947507.1, forward strand.
GTTTTTTTTTTTTTTTTTTTTTAGCTTTTTCGGTACCAGAGATTGAACTCAACAAAAACTAATTTTTGTTCATTTATCTGTTCCATGTTTTTTTTTTTTTTTTTTTTTTTTAGCTTTTTCGGTACCAGAGATTGAACTCATGACTGCCTGCTTGCGAGGCAGGCGCTTATGCCGCTGAGCTAAATCCCTAACCCCCTGTTCCATGTTCTAAACCCTCGCCATCATATTTTTATTTGTGCTGGACACAGTGGCGCATGTGCCACACTTGGAAAGCTAGGGAAGGACATAATGAGTTCAAGGCTGTCCTGCACTACACAGCAACACTTTGTCTCAAAAGAAAATATAAATAAATAAATAAATTAATTAATTATCAGGTAGAGCTAGAACAAAAGGAAAAGTTCAATGATGGAGAAACAAGTTAATTAAAATGAAACAATATTGAATAATTCCAATGTTTAAAAGCAAGCATAGTAAAACACTGGTCAATTGCATTGCATGTATTCAAAATATTAAATCCAGAAAATAAATATTTCTTATAGAGCGAGATGTGGAAGATATAATGAAGCTTCAATTTAAGATTCTAGAAATTAAAAACATCACACATGATTTATTACACTGGATATTGCGGAAGGAAATACTAGCAAATAAAAGAAACTTAGAGATTCTTGAAAATAGCATGAATTATTAAAAATGGAAAATGACTACAAATTTTTAAAGCTACAAATGAGACATATAATGACTTCAAACATAATTAATATATAAGTATTTGTAATTCCAAAGGATAGGTGACAAGAATCATGCATACATTTAATAATGACTGACATTTCCAAACATTTTAATGAGATTAACTTTTCATATAGGTTTTGCTTTATTATAAGAATAATATTTCCATTGAAACTACTAATTGAGCCTCACAGTATATTTCTCATTTAGGGCTGGAGATTTAACTCAGTGGTGTAAGCACTTGCCTGGCAAGCATGAGGTTGTAAGTTCAACCCTTAGCACAAAACAAAAGAAACTCAAAAGGTATATTTCTCAGTTTATTTTAGCTCTAGCAAATACATATCCAACTTTTCTTTAGTTATGTTAACCAATTCCAACTGTATTCACTTAACCTTATCTGGAAGGATGAACTAAAATTTGATTCCAGTTAATGTGGAAATTAAGAAGGAACTAATGAGATTTAGCTCAGTGGTTTAAGCACTGCTTGGAAAGTACAAGGTTGTGAGTTTGATCCCCAGTAGAGGGAACTAATAGGTATTTAAAAAATATCCCAAGCATGGACCATTTGACTTCTAACATTGCATTTATCTTTCAAGGCACACACATAATTACCTCAACATTTTATTCTAGTTTGAATGAATTAAATTATTTTATTCTGGGTACATTTAGGACTTAATAAAATTAAGAAAGTGGTTTCTACCTGATTACTAGTTGTTGTGAAGTTCAAAAATCTCTAAATAATGAATAGTTGTTATTTTTTGGTATATTTTGTCATGCACAAGACACATATATTTATCTCTGAGTTTTAAATATCCTTGACAAAAAATAGCTTTGAAACAAAAATGGCCCCATCCTTTCCAAATCTGAGAGATAAAAATCTGTTAGATTCTCAGCTCACAACATATGAAGAATACTAATTTAGGAATAATCAAATTGCTCAGAACTGTTGCTCTATATAAAATACATGTAGTTGTTTATATATTTTTCTGTATACATAGGATCTATAAATTTAGATCACGTATGTGTAGACAGGAATACAGTCACAATTCATATCAGTTTCCTTATCAGAAACAATGAAAATCTCATGTCAGTTGAGGAATATTTGTAAATTAATAAATCAAATGGACTAATCTTATACTTAATACAAATGTTTTTGCAACCAGGTAAGACTTTATCCAGATATACATCTAAACTATTCAGCACAAGTAGGTATGTACTAAAGACATACTTCAAGTAGAAGAAAAGTCAAATTGGAAAACAATGTAATTCTGCTGAGATAAATGTAGAGTATCAAAGTGGTGACCACATAGACAAATAGAAAATAGCAGTGAAATCAGGCTTATAGAAATATAAAGGAAGGGCAAGGGATTTAGTTCAGTGGTATAAGAAAAATGTATGAAAAAAACAGCCAAAAGTCATAGAACATAAATATCACAAGGCAGGAACACGGAAGAACAAGAGATTGGCAGAGGAGTAAACTGGAAAAAAAGAAGAAGAAAAACACATTATGTACATTTATAAACTCCTTATAATGAGTGTAGTCATGATGTCCAGCGTGTGCAAATACAAAATAAAAATAACAAATAAAAAAAGAAAAAATGTATTAAACTTATATTTTGCAGTATTACAAAAGTGATAAAATGCTACAGCAATATGTATACATACAAATACATAAAAAGTCAGAAAATGATAAAAAGGAACAATTCATAAAACAAAAACAAATAGCAAAGTGATATCATTAATGCTAACTGTATTATATCTCCAAATTGTGGCCTACCTTTTTTTTTATTTATTTTTACTTATTCAATTCCAATGCTATCCAAGTTCATCCCATTGAAATATGAACTCTTGTGAAAAATCTCAAACCTGAATGTAATATCATTTTATTATCTCATCCCTTCTTAATTCAAAAATTCATCTAAATCACTTACAATTACAAAACTCTTAATAGATGTTATCTAAATGCCTCTGGTGAACACAATACTCCCATGTATAAACCTGTAAATTTAAAAGGAAATTTACCTCTCCTTAACATTTCCCAGCACAATGTTGCCGGAGCTATTGTGTTTAAAGCCACAGTGATTCAAATTTTAAAAAAGAGAGAATGGAAGACAAAAAAGACTCACGTGGTCACAACTGTTCCTAAATCCCCTACACTACTGTGACTTCTTGATTAGGTTTTAATACCTAGGCAAATTCTTTGCTATTGATTATATCAGATCACTTACTGATTTTACCTTTTCATAATTGTTCCATTGTTTCTGAAGTTCAATAGCACATTTATAGTTAAGTAGTTATACTACCTGATAGGATTATTTCCAAAAGATGAGAAGTATAAAACAAAAGAGGCCTTTATTCTGAGAACACAGAGAGGAAGGGACACCCCCAACTGCTAGAATCCAGCTTTCTCTCTGGGGGACACAGGGTGGTGGCTATATAAGTAGCCTAAGCTTAGGGTAGTGCCCTGGGGCCTTTAGAGATGCACAGGTATCTCATTGGCACACGTTTGGCGCCAGGGGCAGATTCCTAAGGGTGGGGGGAGATAGAGTCATAGGTAAATCCCTAGGGGTGGGGGAGATAGGAGCTTCCTGTTTCCAGCTGAGGCTTTCCTGACTACAGTGTCCCATCTGGGCCAAAACCCTTTCACTAACCTTCTTAGTTAATGGACAGGAGGCCTGTCAGCTTCTCTTCCTATTTGGGCATTCATTAACTAACATTAACCTCAATTTATTTTATTTATTAATTAATATATTGCCATAATTTCCTCTCTAGTTTTGGATCTCACAGAGAGAATATCTTCCTTAATGCATCTCTCACGTTTCTTCTCTAATTAATGTGATTTGTAAGGAACAACTTCATCATGCAAATGAACCTTTTTGGTGTGAATACTTTGATCTTTTCCTATTTCTTTTACTAAAGGTTACAAAAAAAGAACTCAGCTTTTACTCTAAATCATCCTTTACTAATTGAGAATTTGTAAAACAATTTAAATTTGTAAAACAATGTAAATTTCCAGTTCTATCTGAATCTGTAAAACAATTCCTCCCTTACTTTACTTCTTTGTATAGAAAAGGAATGAGGAACGCCTTTAATAATTTGTTTGCAAAGTAATTTAGCAATACAAATGCATTTATTCAATTACAAATTTTGATTTCCATATAAGTCTGTATCATTTGTTAATCTTTCTACATCCTAGTTAGAATATCTCTTTCTCTGGCTTCAAAAAAGGTAGACAGATAGTTTGCATTTTCGATTTCAATGCTTATGGCAATCTTTTGTGATACTTTTTGTTACCAGCCATGTGTGCACGAAATGCTCTCCTTCATAACCTTTCAGCTTTCTTTATCTCTTGCTGTGTTTTTGTACAAATGGCTCCAGTTTGATTCTGAAAATTTTCCTACTGGTATTTTGGAAGCTAATCATCTTTCATTTTCACAATATTTTCTTAAAATATATCTTATAAGAGAAGTCACTCTTTTTAAGTATAAAGAATTTTAGGGGCTAGAGATTTAGCTCAGCAGCATAAGCACCTGCCTTGCAAGCAGGCTGTTGTGAGTTCAATCCCTGGTACCGATAAAAATGAAAAAGACAAAAAAAAAAAAAAAAAAGAAGTTTATATATTGTTGGATGATTATTTAGTAATATTCTTCAAAATATACTTTAATGACTTCCTTTAGCAAATCACTATGAAAATTTATGGAAATCAATGATCTTTCTTTCATTACAATGCTTTAGACAAGCTTGCATATTTTTTGACTCATATATCTCCCATGTATCTTTGTGTTTCTGTACTATACACATTTCTCTGAAAAGTGTTTTCATTTTTCTTTATATTGCAGCATTTGGCAACTGTTTGTCATTATAAAATTATTATGTAATATATGGAGCATACACACACACACATATATATAATTATCTTTAATGTATAACTACAATGTATTATGTTTTTACAAATACAGATGAAACATGGACATGCAAAAGGCCACTTTCTGGTTGATAACAATTTAAATATAATTCATTATAATTTATGAATTGTTTTCTTAGTAATATCTTGTTACCATAAAACCATAGAATTGAGCTTATTTTTATTTAGCACAGTGTCTCAATCTGGTTCATTCTATATTGAACCTAAAACACCAAGTCTAGGTAAGAATTATACTTATGACATATTCATATTTTAGTTTTCAAAATGCCTTTTAATTTATTAGATTTTCTGAATTTTAAGATGAATATGTTTCTCACTGTTTGAGGTAACAATTTTATAAAACTCTGAAAATGTAACTATTTTTTACAATCGCGTGTTACATATATTTTGAATTGTTATATCTATGTTGCTTTAGTAATTCCACTTTAAGATGGCAAAATCAAGTGTAAAAAATGCTATTTCACTGTGGAATATTGTGGTTCAGATTTAGTTCATTTGCTGTTGTATACAATTTAGAATTTATGACAAAAATTGCTTTGAAGCTCTCCATTCTTAAACTACAGTGATTCTACTTGGTGATAAGAGTGAAAGAATTTGATGTAATCTGTTAAAGAATTAAGGTTTTTATTCTTATGTAAATTAAAAGTCATTCATGAGTGTTACAGTATGTTTTTTTAAATGAGAGGGAGTTATGTTATAATTAATTCAATAAAGCATAATGATATCCTGTTTTAAATTTGTTGAAGTCAGTGGTGACCAAAGGGTTTGCTTACACCTTAAATAGAACTGACATTAATTATCCTCTGCTTATGGGTTCTAGTCATTCTACATTTTAAACTCACAGTCAAGGTTTTGTATTACTGAGAAAGAAGTGAGGATAGCTAAAAAAAAAAAAAAAAAAAAGCAAAAGTAGCAAGAAATATGAATATGGCTTTATTTAGCAGTAATCAACAATGGTTATAAACAAACCAACTGCAAATGATAGTGCAAGTGAAAGTTTCAAATGCTAGAATGCACATCAAATTTTACAAAGTTAATGATCATTGTGATAGTGTTATTTGTCCATGTTATTATTCTTTAGAATCAAACATGTCATTTGGCATATTAACAATATTTTTGGTATAGTTTCTGAAAGGGCATTACTTTATTCGTTTTATTTCCTTTTAATGATAACAAGGATTAATAAAGATTTAGGAAATTTACAAGGAAATCTGTGTAACAGTATTCATTCTTTAAGAAGAATTGGCCGATATGTTCTTAGCTTCATTTCTTTACATTTTTGCAAGCACACATTGTCAGAGGCAAGCAAGTCCATGGAAATGTCTTGTAATTCAGATTATATTTAAAGACATTTTTACCAGAGAAGACTATGAAGTAACAAAAATACAGCTCAAAGGTGAAGATGAGTAATAGGTAAATTGCATGTGTTATTTTCACATAATTGTCCTCTATTGTTGCAGGAGTTGTATGCTGTCTAAGATATATTATACTTAAAGGCTAAACTGCTTTTATTTCTTATTTTCACATACACATTTTACTAAATCTCACATGATTTAATATCTCACCAAGCATCTGTATCTAATCCAGCCTTCTCATTTGAGATGTATCTCTTCTGCAGAAATGTATAACTGGATTCTAAATTTCAAAAAATTAATCTCATCCCTAAATTTTAATGTAGGAGGATGCTCAATGATAATTTTAAATAATGCTAATGTCTTACACATGTAAATGATTTTTTTTCATGATTTGCTACTAAAATAGATGTTTGAGTGTTTCATTCTCTAAGTTTGACTGCTGCCTAAATCTCAGCTTTCCCATTTATCATAAAATCTATTTCTCACGAAAAAAAAAAATCCCTTACATTTTAGTGACTTTTTCTGCTGTCTGTAAGTAATAAAGTTAAATCAGTAGTAGGTGATGCCATACTTTCCAAGGGTTGTTCTCCTGGCATTCTCCATTTCTAGCATTGCAGAATAGTTTTCTCTGTTAGGCTATTATAATGATTTGAGAAGTTTAGTTAAGAGGAGTTAACTAAATTGTTTCAATAATTCTACAACCTAGGATGTAGAAGATCTACCCTAGGAAGTTTTGTGTCCTAGATGATATAAAGCAAAAATGAGGAAGGACAGATGTGTTTCTGTTCTTGGGCGGCTCTCCAGTCTTCTTCTTCAGCTTGGACACTTGGCTTTCAGTGCAGACTCTTCGGCTTTATAGTGGATTCTTCAGCCTTCCAGCACAAACTCGTCAGCCTCCTGAGTCAGACTTGCAGTGGACACAGCAGTGAGCCCCAGGTCTTGGACTGAATCCTTCTAACCACAGTGTGCAGACAGCTTCCACACTCTTCTTCATCTGACTGTCAATGACCACTGTAAACCGACTTTGTAATTTCTTATATGTTTAACTGTCTTGTGCTACATCTGTTTCTCTGTAAGATACTCACTAATACAGTTACTAAGGGATGTATTTAATAAAGAGGACTTCAAAAGTTTGTCTGTTAAAAATGATTTTTTTTATCAGTAATACTAAGATTACTGTAACTCAGCCAACATTTGCTTTGTACAGAGAGGAAGTTTATCTCCCTATTTTCTCGTGTTAAATGAAGAGGAATGGATCCTAATATTGCTTCAAATTGCATTCTCATTCAAAAATGGGCAGGTACTCCAGAGAGAGAGGGAGAGAGAGGGAGAGAGAGAGAGAGAGAGAGAGAGAGAGAGAGAGAGAGAGAGAGAGAGAAGAGAGAGAGAGAGAGAGAGAGAGAGAAATATTACATGTGCCATTGTGAATATACTGGGCTTGGTGGTGCATGTCTGTTGTCTCAGTACTGGGCATTGTCATCACTAGTGACAGGAATTTCACCACTAGTTCAAAGCCACCCTGGACTGCAGAGTGAGATCCTATTACAAAAAACAAACAAACAAAAATAAAAAGTTACAAATAGGCAGAGCACCCTTAGAATGTAACAAGACCATCCATGTAACTTGGATGAATTTTTACAAGCATGAGAAAAACAACTGAACAAAAACAATTTTTTTAATGTCGGCATGCAGAAATTTCTGCATTAGAAAGGCAGAAATGTTTATCCGATTTGTGAGAAATATGAGTTTACAGAATGCTATTGCATAAAGACACTGGAGCGAAAACATGTCAAGGTTTAAATTCAATAATTAAAACATTCTCTTTGTAAATTCTGAGGGTTTCCATGTATTAATAAAGCAAAATGTTGTATATATTATACCGTATTAGTATTTTGGAAACTTCAAATTTGTTCTTCATGATTTTCTTAGTAATGAAGCCACCACACTTAATTAGTTGATTACCTGAATAATCCATTCAATGTATATAATAATTCATGCTTTCTGGAAATGTATTTAATATAAAATAACCTATATTTTATTAATCTGGTTAATTTATGCAGATCCATAAATTGAGATCTCAGAAGGTAATGGGACAAATGTTTTGAACAACAGATATATTCTAATTATAAAACACCTCATATACATTAGTTCTACCGTAAACTTCACAACAATTTCACAATAGGGAGTGGGGTCCTTGTCTCCTGACAAGAAGTCAGTAAGTTTGAGAATAAGTAGTAAGTCAGTAGGTTTGCTGACCTAAACTACACTGATAAGTAACATTCATTCAGACTACAGTTCATAAACATTTCTTCGGTATTTCCAACATGAAAAATATTATGACACTCTGAAAATACGAGTACAAGAAAAAATAAAGATTTCGTAGTTTTTCATTTTTACTTCATAACTTTGATTTTTTCCCCAGTGTTTTTTGCAGCATCCAAAAGCTCAATATTGATCGTTTCAAGCAATGAAATCCAGCTGGATGCAGTGGCACGTAACTGTAAAGCCAGCTACTTGAGAAGCTGAGGCAGAAGGACAGCAAGTGTAATGCCAGCCTGGATAACTTAGTAAAACCTTGTATCACAATAAAAGACAAAAAGAATGAAAAGCAATGGTGATATAGCTCAGTCCTACATTGTACAACACACACACACACACACACACACACACACACAGGATCTAATCAGTGTTTTATATTTCTATCTTCTGATGTTTATGAATCATCATTTGATATCTAAGTGACAGATAAGGCTATCAAAATTATGTAACTATACAATATTATTGTGAATCATAGTACCTCTAGTATATGTTTACATCGGTACAAATAACCACACTCCTAATACAAAATCAGATATTTGATTTATTTATGTCTCATTCTCAGATGATAAATGAAAAATAAATGGACTATTAAAGAAAATATGTCAATATAAAGTATTTAGCACAGGCCTGACACATTGCAAACATTCAGAAAAGGTTGTGTAGAACGTACTCCCATTGCAAATAATAAAAATATTAAGAGCAATTTAACATACATTATTTAATCCAACAAATTTGACATTTGGAATGAATACTGTGACATCACATATTACCAAATATGCTAACACAAGTTTATTGGAGTTAAAATCACCCTTTCAATTGTTCTAAGAAAAACACTACCGTCTAAAACATCTGAATTTAAAGTGAGAAAAAACGAGTATGTACAACACTGGAAATAAAATTGAACTGTGAAACCCAAAGAAGAAAGGCTTCAGTGATTTTCAAACAAATGTATTGCTGTGCATGTTCTTAAACTGATTACTAAATAATTTTTCTTCTACTTGTATTTTGAAAGATCAATGATTTTATGATAGATATGAACTCTATAAATTTCATTTTAAACCTAGAGGCTCTCAAGTAATTTTTAATTATAAGTGTACAGCTTAAAACTTTCTCAACCTAAAAAAAATCCAATATTCCTAAACCTCAGACTAATGTGTTTTAATATGTTACAATGACTCTCTGATGGTAGGTTCTTAAGTCATTTTTTTAAAACCACACTTTGTAATTTTTCACTGCTTAATTTCATAGTTAGAAGCCAAAATTTTCCATTACTCAGTTACTTTTTTCTCTGTTTCAAATTAAAATACTTTATCTTCACTATTTCTGTTTCTCCAACCCTTTGCTTTCTTGAGTGTTCATCTGATGCTCCCAGCATCTGCTTCCAAAGACCTCAGGTGGATTTCACTTGTGTTTTCCTGAAACAGCCTGCAGTTGCTGAGGTTGAGATGGAGGGTGTGAGTTGCTAACTCTCCTCTTAGTTTCCTGATTCCAAGAGGATGTTTTGCTTCTCTGACTATTCATTGTAACACAATTTGTGTCACCACATTCTCCCTCCAAGAAAGCATGCTTAACTTCAAAACCGTGTAATAGATTATGTGAAATCCCCAAAATTTGAAGACATGAATGCAAATCTGAATTGTAAAAATTCATGTAAGCTTGAACAAACCAATGCACTTCTTGTCATATTTCTTAATTGAAAGACTCTTTGAGTTATTTATATCTTCCTTCTCAAACAAAATAAAATGACTTCATAGATCTTAACTCAATTCTTTGCCCTGAAGTATTGTCTTAGTGTCCAAATGCACAATTTTGCTACTATTTTATTTGTCTGCTGTATATATATATATATATATATATATATATATATATATATATATGTCATTGTGGCACAAAAAAAATCTCAGAGTTGCTGCTTTGAAAATGATTTTAATACATGCTGTAAGTTTTCTTTATAGAAGTGAACCAAATTAAGAAAAAGACTAGAAGGATGCATGCAAATATCATGCTTTTGAAGCTAATGCTGAATTACCTGATTTTTTTTTTACAATTTTTGTTCTCTAAAATGTTTGCTGCACATGATTATACATAGTAAATTTGGAAATAAGAGCAATAATTAGCATTGAAGAGACGTGGAAATGATATTACACAGCTGCCATTGTGACTCATTCATATGAAAATATGAAATTATCTTTGATATTTACTGATCATATAAAGTTCCACACCCATTTTATACATATTTTATTTTATAAATTCAGCATAGCTCAATGATTAACATTTCTATCTTCTTTGTACTTTTATCTGTGCATTATTCCCATTATAATACGCATTAATATTTCTTTTTCAATCATGTTATCATAGTATTTCTGAAATTGCATGTATTAATCAACTTTTCAGTTCTCACACAAAATACATCACATCTACAACTTAAAGAGAGAGAGAATTAATTTAAGTTCTAACACAAAATACCTTAATTTACCATTTGGAGAGATTAAACTTGGCCTCAGTTTCAGAAGTTTCTGTTCCTGGGCAGCTATCCCAAAGACAGAAACATTGTGGTGGAATGGGATTGGTGTGACAGAACAAAGCTCCTTTGCTCACAGTGTCCACCTTCAGACAAGGAGGAACTCAGAGAGAAAAGATCACAGGACAAGATGCAGCCCCAAGGTCACTCTCCCATGATCCACACAGACATATCCGGAAATGTGCTTTATTGGTCTCCTACTTGTTTTTCACGCCAATCAAACAGATAATTGAGATTAACCATCATATTGTATATTCAAAAATAGAAGAAATTCTTGAAGGAAATATTAATAGAAAATAATTTTGCATAACATCAAATAAATTGCTATTCTATATATATAAATACATATCATACATAAAGCCATTGTACTGATTGGGCATTCGTTTTTTTTTTTTTTTTTTTTTGTTTGTTTGTTTGTTTGTTTGTTTTTTGTCTTTTTCTTTTTCATAGGTACCAGGGATCGAACTCCCACAAACTTGCAAGGCAGGTGCTTATGCCACTGAGCTAAATCCCCAGCCCCATGATTGGGCATTCTTAATAATTGACATCCATGGCGTAAAAATAAATACACTGACAAATTATCCTATTTTAGACTGTAAATAGTTGTAGTGAAAAATGATACACAGAGGTATACCACTATAGGCATTTTAAAATATTCTGTGTTAGGATGCAAATATAGGAAATAAAAAGAAAAAAATTACATTCATTTGAGAGGAATATTTCTTCTACGATGGAAATAAAATTTAAAAACTTAAAATACATATCTGCCCATACAACTAAGGCAATAATTTCTAAGGAAACATTTTTCTTTTTCTTAGTATACAAGAGAAATTTATCTCACTAAGCTTCATATTTACGACAAGTTTTCACATTGTCACTTCACTAATCCATGAATATAAGGATTAATCAGTTTTTGCATGGCACAATATGTTCCTGTCAAGTTGAATTCCTTTTAAAAGGAAACTACTAGCCTGAACATTGAAGATAACAAAAAGTCAACATACATTTGTAAAACTTTTCAATATTTGCAAGTAAATATGTCTTATTGATTAACATTTAAAAAATGATATAATCCCTGCATGAAAACTGAATCAAATTATAGTCAAGTCACAAATAGTATGTTTTGCAATATAAATAACTATCCTTTTTATTTTTATAAGCTGTTTAAACCCCTTAAATGAATATGTTAATGCTATGCACAGCCAGTGCTATTAATTGATGTACTGTGTTACTGTAAATGACAGTATAATTAAATACCTCAGATTCTAATGCACAAAATATTTAATCATTCAATTATTTGCTTATAAATATCCTTTATGAAATCACATAATCCTACACTTACTCCTAATGATTAAAATGTAACTTTATTGGCTAGGCAGTGATTGATTCTAAAATCACACTTCATGTAATTGAAGGTTATGTACATAGTTAAAATCTTATACCACTAACAAGAAAATTAAAAGAAAAACAAGTAAAAACTGCATTACTCTTTATGACATAAACTACATAACAATAAAGCCTGTATAGTAAAGAACTGATGAACTTTGATATTATTTATTGAAATTTAATATGAAAGCAATTTTACTACTTCTTATGTGCAAAGTAAATTGTTAAATGTTGAAGAAATAAAGTTGGGATGGACTTTGCAATTGTAAATTAGATTGTACTGGTTGAACAATTTTTTTTTTTTCATCTTTTTGAGACAGGGTTTTGCTATGCAGTGCAGGCTGGCCTTGAACACATTGCAGTCCTAGTTGCCCTGAATTTGCAGTGATCCTCCTGCCTCAGCCTTCTAAGTACCGGAATTGCAGGCATATGCTACCACACCTGGCACTGCAATATTCTGATAATCAACTCAGTTACAAGCATACTCTTTCTAGGAGAACAAAGATAAATCAGATGTGGAGACCGCTTTAGAAAAATTACTATCATAAAATTACCATGAAAACTCCTAGGGAATCCTCGTAGTTTAAGGAAAATCGGTGGCAAAATCAGGCAGTGATAATTTTCATATTTAAGGTAAAATAATATTTAATAGCTGTGTACATATTAGTGGCTCCATCACTTATATCTGACACTCAACTGATGTACAAACCATGGCTGTTGGAATGAAATAATTTGTGTTTTCATAAGCAGTAGATGAGCAATATCAGAATATAAAGGTAATGTGATTTTTTCTTTGATTTTTGCCTGTGTTGATAATTTAAAAGTTTTGCAACATTTTACTTAATGAATTAGATTAAATCCTTTGATATTAATTAATAAACTTTTTCAATTCCATTAAAATCCATGCAAGAAAATAATCATATTATTATTTGAATCTGAATATATCATATTACACATCAAACTATTAATATTATTTCTTAAGAAAAAGATATAAAATTAGAAATTGTTTAATCCTTTTCAGTGCAAGCACATGGGATTTGTAGAATCACTTCCATCTTTGGGTTAGCAGTGTGATTTCTAGTAGTGCTCCAAAATGCCATGAAACACAAGACTATTCTCCATTCTCCATTTTTATTTATCCACAATGAATTCTGTTAAAGTAGAAAGAAAGGAATGCGAAAAGAAAAATAATGGTTTCTCTTTTTCAAAAATATGTAAGCAAGACCTTTGAAATCAAACTATATTCTTTTCAGAGATATTTACTTTGAGTTTAGTTAGACATGCACTTAAAATACAATAATATGCTATTTATTGTTATTCATTTTTCTTTTGCAGTGAAAACTTCTTGTTCTTGTGTGCATTATCAATATTATTCAGTTTGAACTCTTAGAGTCTGTAAGCAACAGGTCTCAAACACATTACCCATGACAAAAACAAACATAAGGTAAGGTTATTTCTAACATACCATAATTAATTTTTCTTCATTGAAATGCTCTATTCACAATAAGAATGGCTTAGAGAATTTATTTACACGTGTAATTTGAACAGTCAAAATTAGTCTGACATAAATGAAAACAATTTTAAATGAGTTACTCCATAATTTAAAAGTGTGTGTGTTTGCTCCAATAAAAACATATAATTGCCGGCATATGGCAATACTATATGAAGCATATGTCTTCAAGTTTAGTAGAACATATGGGAAGTTTTTAAAATAAGTACATCATCAAAATATGACAGGTTTGATAAAGTATATTTTTTCCTGTAAGTAAACAATCTCCTGTGGGTGTAAAATGTGAAAAACAGATTATAATGCAATATAACTAGAAATCCTAGGTAGCTCAAATTGATGATTTAAATGCTTAATTAGCTATTCATGTGTTAAAATAAAATTTTAGATTGTGTTTAAATGTGTATATGTGTACATGCATATGTGTGGTGTGTAGATAACCTGGTGGGGTAACTATAGTGATTCTGTTAACACTCAACAATGATATGAACCTCATTAACCCTCCATGAAGGGTGCATAAACCTCTTCCTGACTTGGACAGTAAGAGCAATGATATACTTTGTTTACACATAAATATATATATATTTAAATTTTAACATTTAATAAAGGAGTTCAATGTTCTCGGGATAGATGTTTTCCTGTGTTATGTATTTGACAAAATAGCATAATAAAAGCCTGATTCTGAAAATGCCACAGTGGTCTGGATCAAAGGCTTGTGCTCCCTTAATGTGAACTTCCGACTCATGTTGTGATGAAAGTTTTCTCAGTCCTGCACACTGACGACACTCTCAGCCTATTTACTTTGCCCTTTTTCTCCCTTATATGTGTCAATTACAAATTTAGAGGTATTGTAATAATGAAAGTATTTCTCATCACCAAAACAAAACTACCTAATATTGACACTAAATGTTTGTTAAATATCCCTTTAATTTGTCATAATTTAACATCAATTTGGTGTCCTTTATTCTATTTTTCTTTCAGAATTTAAAACATGTATTTTTTTTTTCTTTGTTACTAGTCTGCAGCACATAGTAACATTCTCGTGGAGCAGATTCATGGACAAAATGTGTCTTCTTTTTTCATCTGCTCCTCTCCCTCTCTTTCCATTTTTATTTATTTTCAGTATTCTTTTAGTGTATTAGTACGTGTGTGTCTAATACATAATGTTCACATTCCTCGAAGTTTGTTTTTCTTAGTTTATTTTTATGCTGTGTAATGATTATCCCCACCATGAAGAGTTGATTCGTGTACATAACATATTCTAATTCTCCTCTTCCCCCTCCCATTCTTTGGTCCTCTATTTGTAAAAGGTCTCTCTCTTTGTTTTATTATTTATCTTGCATTTTGCATTTTAATTATTCACACTTTCAGATTCTCATATAATATAAACCATGCAATACTTAGGTTAGATATTTGATTAATTTCTCTTAGCATTATGGTCTCAAGGTACATCCGTTTTCCAACAGAGTTTCATATTTCTCATTTGTGATAGCATAGTAGTATTCCATTGCATATGAATACCACATTTTCTTTACCCATTCATCTGTTGATGGACATATGGTCTATTCTGAAGATTTAAATATTATGAGTGATACTACTATAAACCTGGGAGTGTGCAGGAATCACTGTATACACCTTTAAGTCTCTTGGGAAAATACCTAGGAATGGAACACTTGGGTCAAAGGGAAATTCTATTTTTATTTTTTCAGGAATCTCCATATTGAGTTTCAAAACACTTGTACTAATTTACAATCCCAGCCCATCCATCAAAAATATTAAAAAGTTTTCCTTTCTCCTGTTTCCTTGCCAGAATTTATTATTTGATTTCTCAATGACAGCCATTCTACAGGAGGAAGGTAGTAGTTTATGGTTGTTTTTATATTTACATTTTTAATGACTTGAAATATTCAGCAGCTTTCTTAAGTATATGTTTGATATTTGTGCTTCATTTGAGAACTATTTATTCATTTTAATTGCCACTTTTATTGTGTCTCTTCTTTTGGAATTCTGATTTTTCAGGTTTTCTTATTTTCTAGATGTCAGTTGTCTGTGAAGAAAAGCTGGCAAAACCTTTCTCCCATTCTGTGTATCATCTCTTCATTCTTGTTTTTAATTGGCTGTGCAGAAGCTTTTTGATTTGATGTAATCTTGTTGATTATATCAACACTTGTTGATTCTTGATGTTATTTCTTGTGCAATGAAGGCTCTTTTCAGAAAGCCCATGGTGATGCTTACATCTCAAATTTTACCTATTTTATCTTCCAAAGATTAAGTGTGAAAGGATTTTGTCCCAGACAGGACACTGTGGCCAGGAAAGCCTCAACCAGAACCTCCCCCACCCCTAGAGATTTACCTGTGACTCTGTCTCCCCCCACCCTTAGGAATCTGGCGCCAAACGTGTGCCAATGAAATACCTGTGTATCTCTAATGGCCCCAGGGCACTACCCTAAGCTTAGGCTACTTATATACCCCCCACACCACGTGTCCGCCAGAGAGATCCCTGGACTCCAGCCTCAGGGGTGTCGGTTCTCTCTCTCTGTGTTCTCAGAACAAAGGCCTCTTTTGTTTTATACTTCACATCTTTTGAAAACAATCCTATCAAAGTGTATCTCTGTTAATTTAAGATATTTTATTCTTTTTTAAATTTTAGTAAGTAGTGAGAGACATAGGTTTAGATTCGATCTTCTACACATGTATACGCAATTTTCCCAGCACCAGATTCTTAATTCTAAAGATAGGAAGCAATTACAGAGTAAAGAGATTCAGCCAAAGTGAATGAAATGAGAATAGGCTTATAAAATGTGAGTACAAGTCAGTAAACCTCATAGTTATGCAAACAATCAAGAGCTACTTACATCAAAAACTTCTGCATTTTACTTGTCACTTATACTGTGGGCACTGGATAATCAGTAAACAAAATTTTATGGTGTAATGGATGGAAAATGTAAATCAGTATTACAAGCAAAACTCCTAAGGCTATTTCTGTAAACCTATAAATATATGAAAACAGACAATTAAGAAATGAAGAATCTTAAAGGAAAATAAACAGGAGGAGGATCTCAACTTGAAACAATGTTCCAAAAATAAAAAAATTAAAGCAATTAGTTGTGAAATGTACTCTCTGGTTAGATTTACAACATTTCATTTAAGGATATAGTAATACAATTAATCATATTTCATTCAAAAACACATACATATTAAAATACTTGGAAAAAACCAAACTAGAAATATTTCTTTACTTACAATGTTGTTATGATACAGTAAATACATCATCAGTTGAAAATATTGCAAATCAAAAATGCTATGTAAAAAACCTACTAGACATTACTGCTTAGCCAGTCAGCACTGGCTAAGGTATTCTTTGTTTATATCTTGCAGCTTGGGGTGTTTTGAATTCCATATCAACTATCAAAAAGTTCAGAAAATGTTAAAAATACAAAATAGTTTCAACAAATCATAGCAGTGTTGTGCTATTGTTGTGTCAATGTTGAAAAATTATAGATCAAACTACCATAAATTGTATTCACATTTTTAGTGATTAAGATACGGATTTGGAGAATGCAATAAGGAAAGTCTGTATTAATTTCTATGGAAAGAATTTTATTGAAGAATTTTAAAAATTTCTTTAGCATGTATTAAATTTGTGTTTTTATGTCAGTGCTTGTTCCCTAAGAATATTACTATGTTAAAAGCATACAATTTGTAAATATTTGAAACATTGAAACAAAATTTTCAAATCTGAGTTCTAAAATGTGTTTTGAAGGTGTATATTGTAAATATTAGGTAAAATTAAAATATTAAAATGAAAAATATGTATGATCTTTATTTTCACATTACAAAATAGATATGAACTGCTCAGTTCAAGAAAAAATAGCAACGAGTCAAATTTTGGGGTCAATATTAATTTAATAAATACTTTATAATTGATATAGCATACTTTCTTAAATTTTTGGATGCTTTAGACTACATGTCATGATCAGGTAAAATATTCTATAGGCTAAAGAGTATGGTAAAAGCTAACTACTCACCTCAAGCATTGGACATATAGTTTTAATATAAACAATTTTTATCAGTTTTAAAATTACAAAAAGTGCCAAATTAGTTGCATAGATAATTGCATATATTTTGAATTTGTGCACAGATTGAATCATAGAAAACATTAATTTTCACTTAATTTGTTAGAAATATTTTATATTTCCTATATCTTTGTTTTATTGTTACTTATGTATCATTCTAGTGACCAGATTTCATATCTATATATAATGTTTTCATCATTAACATTTACATTATTTTTATGTTTTTGGTTCATTATAACTAAGATTTTAATGACTAACTCTACAAATCTATGTTAGCGTACTTTTCTGTACAATTAATGGCAAATGCAATTTCAACTATGAAAATCATGATTTTATTTATTTATTTTGGTTCCTAACATCACCAAAAACATGTATTTTTAAATTTTTAATATGTTGCAAAATTTTTCAATTTCAAACTCATACACAGGTATGAAGATGTCATACCTTTAAATCAGTAAAACATTGATAATGTCAAGTCATGTTCATTATAGCAGTTAAAAATATTAACATATTAGAAACTGTCATTTGTTTAATTTTTATTAAAATGAGCAAATTGCAGTTTTTAATATTAAATTTATTTTTGTGTACAAGTCTCCACATTTATATTAATGAATTTCTCATGAAAATTGATGAGACCTTTCTAAAGGTGAGTAGATTATTTAACTCTTTAACTTGTTGAGATCTTTGGAATGGGATGACATATTTGGAAAATTTTCTGTTTCATGCATTTAAAAAAAATACTCCACAGAATAGTAATTATCTTTACAATTGTCTTTTGTTATGCCTGGTAACTCCTTTATATTTTGTAATATAATTCCTACTTAATTGTGGTTTTCCTTTCAAATTTAAAACTTTGACTCAGTAATCACATTGTTTATTTTAGAATAGGGAAAAAAGTTAAAAAATAATGGCCTTCCAAGTATCTTATGGCTTACACTAACAATATTTATTATAATACTGCATATTTACTATGAATATAAACAATATACTTTGATGCAAACAAATCTAAATTTCAGCATCTAAATCTGAATTCAGGTATCTGCTTTGTGTGTGTTTAAGAAATATTTTGTTTATTTTCATATGTTTCTTTCCAGATGACGTTATACATTTTTTCCAGTATCTAACACAATAACATTTTATTTGAGATCAAATTTATGATTTTATTAAACATAGGCAGTTTATTAAAATTTTTATTTCTAAACATTAATATATTGTAATTTACCTAAATCATATTTTTAACCTGAGAGTAATTATAAAGCACACAGAGTATAGCTGAGCTGACCATTTCTTATTACCTAATTTTATGTATAATTTTAGATGATGTAATAAATGATTTCTTGTCATATCTATTAGCATGGCTTTTGTGTATATGACACTAATTTTGACCTAATATTCTTATTTTTTTCTATTTGGATACAGTTATTTCTGGATTTTAGATTATAATTTATTCAGATGTGAAATATATAATAATAATTCACTCTCCTTACAAATTCTTTACTTCTTATTTTTATTAAATAAATATATATTTGCTTTTTTGGTATCAAGAATCAGACTTTGACCTCGCACTTTTGCACTTGACTGGTTGACTGGTTTTAATTTTTAAGAATAAATTAATAAAATTTTACAAATTGATGATAATACTTTACATGTTGCTATCCCCGAAAAGGCTTTTCAGTGTCTGGGATTTATTTGTTGTTTATGAGATAATTCTAATATATAAGAAGCAGCAGAAAGCCTGGGATCAGAATACCTGATTGATATTTCATGATTATTATTATTTATGTGATGTTAAGAAAATTATTGCAACTTTTACTGCTTCCATTACTTTATCATTAATAAACAAGTAGTAATAACATCTAATCCATAGATTTGTATACTGAACAAGATATAATTATAGGTAAATGAGTCAGAAAAATACCTAATTCTTATCAATGCTGAATAAATTAATTTATATATGTCTACATTCATATGTGTATATACATACATAAATATATATATCTTTGCCCACTGGTATGCATAAGATTTTGTAATATAACTGTATAAATACAAAGATACAGAGTATGTTTTTAATAAACTACATAATCAAGTGAACTGAATGCTCTCCAGTATGTTTAGAGATGATTCTATAATTGCTGTTGACCTTTCAATAATGATGAATTTCATTAGTAAATACTATTGAACTATTATTCAAACACCATTGTTTGACAGTACTGTAATCTTTTATTAACTATTCTTTAATCTAAACTGGCATACTTATTTAAAACTTACACTATATTGTATTGATCCTTTTAATATTAGATAATTTTCATATGAAATAATTTGAAAGCTAGAAGATATTCTTACACTCAGACAAAAAGTTTTCTATTCATAAAGTGAAATGTCCGTTTAGAACCACTAAATAAAAATAATTTTCTAATGTTCCCCATATTTAATTTATTCTACTTTTTGTGAGAGATTGAGAAATCATAATTTCTTTTAAATATTTTCTCTTCCATGCATTCATTATGAGCTTGAAGATTTTGCTATTTAGTTTATAAATAGTAGTTTTCTTTTCTCATTTTATAAGGTCATCCAATTAAATTGCTTTTACAACTTTCTTTAAAAATATTAACAGAAACAATAACAATCATATTTTAATTTTCTTCAATTTAAATTTTGTAGCTTAATTTTTTTAATTGAACAATTATACAAACAAAATTAAAATAAATTTTTAGTAATAAAAATAAGTCACGTGATCTCTGTGTTGGTCACTCATTGCATAGGATCTGGGCGTGATCTCTATGTATATGTGATTAACTGAAGGGCTTAAATACGCTGTTTAAAATGTCAGTTAGCTCCTCCCTCCCTTCCTTCTTTCCTTCCTTCCTTGCTTCCTTCCTTCCCTTCTTCCTTCCTTTCTTCCTTTCTTTCTTTTCTCCCTCCCTTCCTCTCCATCTCTATTTTTTCTTTTCTTTTCTTTCTTTCTTTCTTTCTTTCTTTCTTTCTTTCTTTCTTTCTTTCTTTCTCTTTCTTTCTTTCTTTATCTTTCTTTCTTTCTTTCTTTCTTTCTTTCTTTCTTTCTTTCTTTCTGTATTTGAGCATATTTATATGAAATGTAGTGGCAGTAATATTTTAAGAGTATTACAAGTCAATTTTTCCATCTACTATAATATCCAGCAACTGGCTAATCTCTGGGTACTTGCTAGGTAAAAATAGGTATTATAAAACTGTAGAATTAACAGATACATATTGGAATTTACTGACATCTTCTAAACTGCATTCTCTAGAAAAAAAATCATTATAAATTCTAATAATTAAAAATTACTTCAGTAAAAAATCATTTGCACTTTTCAAAGACTTGGAAAATTGATCTGAAAAAATATTTTCCTAAATAAACATTGTCAATATTGTTTTAATATATATTTTGGCACAGCTGTGATAATGTTAAATAGCAGTTCTTCTATGTAATTTGTTCTCATCTAAACTCGAATTTAGTTCCCAATGTAGCAGTGCTGAGATGCAGACAGTCATGACATTCCAATGACAAGATTAATGGAGACTTCACAAGACTGAGTTAGTACTCAATGGAGTGTGATATTATAAAGCTGGCCAGCTTTTATGCCCCTTCTTTTACTTCAAACACATACTCTTTGGACCTTCTGCACTAAGGCCCTCACCAGAAGCCAAGCCAACCCCATTCCCCTGGAGTTTCACCAATGAAATAAAGTTCTTTTCTTTATAAAAATCCCAGTGCTAGTTACTCTATTATGGCAAAAGACAATAGCCTAATTCAACAAGTATAAACTTAAGTGAGCTTGTAACTATGTTACATAACATATGCTGTTTACATATTCATGATTTTACTTTCACTCTCATAAAGCTGGTTAGAATCAATAAATAGAAGCCAGGTGGTGATCCTGAGAGAACCTGAGCCTGTGCCTAACTGAATTTTTTCAAATGAAAGATAGATATCCAAATAGATGCCTATCATTAAGTTATGCTGTACTTCGCCATAGGATACTTATGTAAATTATCTTTGAGGAATTCTAATTTAGACAGTACAATATGGTGGAATAAACATTAAATTGGCATTAAAAGTAAAAAGTAAAGTCAAATCACTAACTTTAATCAAATTGCATATCTTTTAAAATAACAATTGATCAATATTTTATGGAATTTTTTGAAGAAGAAATAAAATCAAAATGATTTTGGATTGCAAATTATTGCTCAAATATAAAATGGTATAATCTTACTGATGGAATGATAATGAATTCATTAAAATATTAAGAACTTTATATGTAGTTTCTATTTCAAAAACAAAGAAGAACTTTGAAATTTTTAAAATTATACTTGTATTAAAATTAACTGTATGTTCTCTTTTAATATCTTCCATGTTGAAAGCAGAGAAATTCAGCAGGACATAGTAATACACTTTGTAATCCCAGAATCCTAAAGGCTAAAGCAAAAGGAAGGATCATTTCAAATTCAAGACTACTTCGGTTACATCGTGATTTCAAGGCCAACTTGAATTGCATAGTGAGATCTTGTTTCAAAACAAACACACAAATGAAGAAAGACCAAACTATCCCTCAAAAAAAAAAAAAAAAAAAAAAAAAAAAAAAAAAACCAAGAAATAAAAAAGACTGTCAAATTAAAAGAGTTATGCAAAAGTAAAATTTGGTGACATATTCTTCCAAATTATACTTCACTTAAATTGATTTTCTTCTTTACCACGCAGTCAAAACATTTTATGGTCATACAATGTCATCAAATGAATTGAATACTTGAAAAATAAATGACTGCATATGTATTTTAAGTGATGTCAACATTTCAATAAAAAGTACACAAAATGTGTGACTGGGTTAAATATTAGCTTTACATATAGAGGCTTTCATATTTGTGCATATAAACAAGGTTTAAAAAAGCTAATTAACCAGAAGATTAACATTTTTCTAAATATTTAAATTATGACTAAAAGTTCTTATAAATTTCATCTTTAAAAATGTATAGAGCTCAGGGTTTAGCACCTGCCTGGCAATTGCAAATTTGTGAGTTTATTCTTGGTACCAAATTTCAAAAAATTATAGAAACGTAATTCTAATGCACATTCTCTTCAACAGCTAACTTTATCTGTAGTTGTTTCATGCTTACTGAGAAACTGGCTTGATGTGTAGAGATTTCTCTTTAGTATTAATAGCAGCAAATAAAACTGTTTCGACTGTGCAGTATGGTGGGCAAGGTAGGAAAGAGGTGTTACCCCTCATGTTTATGCTATGTTGTAAATTTTACTTACATTTTGAGCTAGTGACAATTACAGGCTTACAGCTACAGTTGCAATAGGAAATGTGGGAGAATTTTTATACATTAGAAAAAGTGGAAAGTGAGAAAATTGCTATTTCCTCCTGTTAATTTGTGACATCTACATGCTAAAAAGACTAGTTCATCTCTATCATGTGGGTACAGTGGTTCTGCCTACACATTGACCAACTGTTGTTTTATATTTTGAGAAACTGTAATAATGACATTTGGGACATTTACAAGAAAGAAATTCTTGCAGAAGAAGACAAGAAAGTATGTATTTAACACCTGTATATCTAAGTAAACATAGGGCATTTTTGTTGTGTGAAATGACTTATTTTATCCTTTAGATTGCATTGTTTTCCATTCAAGTACAGTGATAATTTTCAAGTAATAGGTTATGCTGAATTATATTAGATTGAATGTTATTACATGCAACAGTGAAAAAGTCACATAATGCCAGGAAATTTGAGAAAAATCACGTATAAGTGATTCCTCAACAAAATTTAAGTATTAGTTTGGCAATAAATCCACAGCAACGTATTATTCAATTTGTCATTCTGATGAAGATAACACTGTAATTGTTTACTATTTTTTAATTTATTAATATCCTGATATCTATAAATTAACATATTTGATTATCTTTCCTGGAGTTTTTATCTCTCCTACTTTAAATTCTTTTTAAAAGTAACTGAAATAAATTTGGATCAATCATATTTTACTTTTCCTTAATAGGCTAGAAATAAAAATGATTTACAAAGTTATTATTACAGTGCAATCCTAGTTCTGTGAAATAAAACCTTCAAGATCTACTAGGAGAAAGGAAATTGTATGCATTCAAACTCAAACGTTGGCTTACGGACAGTTTCTTGGAGATTTTTCTTTTACACTAGTTACTTATGTATAAATCAGTAACAAGAGGGAAGGAGGAAAGGTCGTGTTCATTGTAGAGGAAGACTGATAGAGATGAGGGTATTCGTTCAAATATGTTTCTCCTAGTGAAACTTTTTTCCATATCCTTTGCTACACAGCCTGTGACTGTGCCATCAGAAAACATAGTTTTTCCTTCCTTAGGGTTTCAAGACTATCATCACAATTTTGTTTAAGAAAGTCATAATTTGGCTCCCAAATAATTCTATTTATATGTTATCAATACCTAAGTATTCTGTGACTCAATGGGAACAACTTATTGTATATGAAATATTCAATTGTCAATTAAATATCATTTTCATATTAAAATAAAAAGGGTCCATAATACCAGAATATGTTTTCACAGTTACTTTTTAATAACTACAATAAATATTTTTCTAGAGATAAGTTTGAAAAGATTTCACTTTTCTATAGCCTGCAGACACACCTTTTTAATTCTATACCTTAAGCATATAAAATATTTTACACAACAGAAAGTCATGTTTTGATCATATTTCCTTTTCTCTTCCTCCTCATTACATCTTTGCCTTTCCCTCCTTCAAATTGTATATCTCATTATTTCTATTAATTATTAAATTTCAATTTTAATACTTTATCTTCAGATAAAATTTTCATGAGCTGTCAATCTAAATTTATTTCCACATGTTATAATATTAACTATCATTTTCTGTTTTATAAATAGTATTTGATTAATTTTTCTTGCATTCAGTTCACACTGACTCATCTCCCTTAATGCTATTGAGTTTTTACTACTAACTGTCTTCAAATGGGTTCACATTGATTCATTTCTCAAAAAAACTGAGCATACAGGCTTGCCTTCATCTTATTAATTTTTAGCTTGCCTTTACTGATCTGAAGCCTTAAAAAAGCTACTTAAAGTCTCTTAGTAACATTCCCACTTTATAAATTACTAATATAGATTATTTTATATTAGAACAAACATAATGTGTTTGTGTTAAAAGATATTTACCTAAAGGAATTGGCTCCTGCTACCATACTTTCTGGCAAATTGAAAATCTATGGTTGGGCCAGCATAGAGATCCAGAAAAAATGGTAAATTCAAACCCTTAGTCAGCCTGATGCAGAACTGGGGATAATGAATGTGGACAAAGAAATGGAAAGACAATTGGCTAAAAGATCACTGATTTAATCTCATCCAACATATTGTCCAAAAAACACCCAAAATAATATTTGACCTAATATCTGAGCATTTCATGGCTCAGCCAGGATAACACTTAAAATTAACTGTCACATATTCCAAAAACAAGACAACCAAAATTAACTCATGATATTGTAAGAATCTGACATATTTTAAATTCTCAAATGATATTAGTTACTAAGAGTTTTTAAGGTTAATAATTATCAGTGTCTTTGTTTCTATTTCTTCAATAATTTTCATGAAAAACATATCAGGTAAAGTAAGTAATTGCAGTTTTATGATTTTTAAAGGAGATGTAGATAAGGAGGTAATTCTTAAAGTAAATCATCATTATCCCTTAAACTGTTAATCAATGTGGTTCTCTTACTTCCCATGATTCTAACCTATACATGGTAAGATCTCAACAATGAAACACTGCCTATAGTTGGTATCAGTAAGTTTTACACTTTTTGGTTTAGGGAAGTCATGCATCACTCAAGAACCAGCTCAATCCTTTCCTCACTTTCTATCCTTTCCAAGTTATTTATTAATATTTTGGCTGGCACCTAAAATTCACAATACCATTGTTTCAAATTTTATCATCTGTTTATTCATTTTGAGTATTTAAAATTACACTTTTAAAAAGTATGACTCTAAAAATGATTAATTTACAGATGTAAAGAGTAAGTGCTGGTTACCAGGGAATGGAGGGAAAAGATATAGGCTAGAAAGATGTTCAAGACAAAATTTCACTTAGATGGGAGAAATAAGCTCAAGAGATTTGCCTTACAAAACAAACACTTAATAACACGTAGCTGTGAAAATTTTTAAGAGTGAATTTGAAGTGTTCTCACCATACAAAATAGATGAGCTGAAGTTAATTAGTTCAATTTTGCCAATTTATAAGGTAAGCACTACATTTTTCAAAGTAATTGTACTCTTTTTGTCAATTTTAAAAATAATAGGTTTTAACTTTAAAATAAAGATATGATTTTGAACTTTTTTTAAAGGTAGAATTCTGGATAAGTAATACAGTATTCAGAAAAGTGATAGATATTATTTTAGTTACTGACACGAAACTACTAGAAATGTGCTTTGGCATACTTATTTTTCAACACTGAAAAAATTTTTCAAAAAGAGGACTAAGCAATTTAAATACTGTTTTAATCTCATATTTTAAACCAGGAGGGCGTTTATTTACTGCATTGGAAGCAGTACACCACAAAACCACTGCAAAAACCTATTCACTGTATGTTCACAGCACAGAATCTTCTATTTAACAAGAAAAAATGTATCTCAATAACAAAATGCGGATATTCTATTAATAGTATATAAATCCATTTGAATTTGAAAATAATCATTTAACACTGTGCAATAGTAATGTTTAGATATATTGGGATTAACACACTTTTGCCTTCCCAGACATTTTTTAGAATGTGTGTTAGAGGGCGGACTCATGGGCCAAAGAGAAGTCACATAGATCTTAAATCTGGAAGGCCATTTTCACTAATTAGTGAAGAAATATGAAAGGATGCCATTTGGGGTTCATAATATCAATTTTATTGCTGAAAAGTTGTATTTGTATTTGAACCTACTTTTAGCTGAGGTCAGACTTCCTTTTTCTTAACTATATCTCGAGATATGGAACGGGGAGATTTCACTGTGCGAAGCATACACCTGTCTTTGTCTTCTGCAATCAGGGATAACACCCAGGAATGCACCATTCATACAGATATATACAGAAAAACCCTGTGGGTCCAGTAATATACAGCATAAGAACCCAGACCAACAGACAAAGAAGTGTGAGCCATGTCTTGCCTTAAAATATTGAGACAAGGTGAACATTAATTTTTTTTATTAATTGAAGAAAGGTGTAAGAACAAAAACAGAGAGAGAAGTTATCCTTTCAATGCTCCTATGGTGAACAGAAAAATATTTTTAAGATAAGCACATTATTGAAATAAGAAACACTAATTATTTTATGGTAACATAATAATAATGTATACTTTGAATCAAAATCAATAAATGATTCTTGACAAAATTTGGTGAGAATAAAACTATGTGAGAATAAGTAATCATACTAAAAGTATTTTTTCAATGAGTTTTAATGGGATAATTGAAATTCAAATTATTTTAAGTCAGAAAATATAATGTTAAATAACTATATATGTTTTGCATCTGGCCAGAATGAATGTATCATGTTACATTGTTCTTCTCCTTTATTTTACGAAAAATCAATTTTCAGAAAATAATAAAGAATAATATAAGTTAATATAGTGTGGATTGTTTGAAAGAAAAGAGAAGGAACTGGAGATTCTCTACAGTCTTCACTTTTCCTATTTCCCTTAGAAATTAAACAAAATAATAATAAGCAAACACCCAGAGTTCCATGTCTCTGTCATGCTTGTTAACATCTGTGACACAATCAAAACTGACACCACTGCACGGAAGGCAGTGAAGTTTCATTAGGGCAAGTCTTGCATTTGAGTCAGGAGAGAAAATCTTTTAGACCTCTCAACAACTTTACAGGTAATGTGTTTTTTTTGTTGTTGTTGTTGTTTGTTTGTTTGTTTGGTTGGTTGGTTGGTTGGCTGGTTCTTCTATGTGGAAGACAATTTTTCTGAAAGTCAAAGAACCCTTCATAAGCACCTTCTGAATTGTTAAGGTTGTTTAGCTCCCTCATTTAGGCTGACCTCAGGAAGACAGAATTTGGGAAAGAGAAAAAAAGACAGGAAAACAAAAGTTTCTATGCCCCTCTAGATTGCAGGGGAACCTGATCCAGAAGCCTATTGATAACCGTGTTATTCTCTGAACTCCATTTGTCTTAGTTACTTTTTACTTGTCGCTGAGACAAACTACCTGACACCCAAAGTTAGAGAAGCAAACTTTTATTTCTCACAGTACTTGCAGATTTCAGCCCATGCTCAGTTGGCTCCAAGGCAGGGTGGCACGGCGGGGCTGCAGTTCATGGCAGTTGCAAACAGCAAGGCAGAAACTGGCAAGAGAGAAAAAAGACACAACTTATTCCTTTAGTTAAATTTTACATTGTCTCCACCCCTAGGCTTGTAGCACTCACACCACAAGTCCCAGCACTAGACAGCGAACCAATCACCAATGACAGATTTGGTCCAGTTCATAATTCATGCGGCTTAGAGGCCACTGACATAAACCTGACACTATTTTAGTGTTTGCATTTCTAAAATTCAGGTAGCTCTTTTAGTATTTCATCCACAGATTTTAGTTCTATTCAATGGCAAATTTAGGCTGCAATAAGATTACTGAACTTTGGCCAGCAGATATAACATCCTGTTATTTGTCTTTGAAACAACTGGCTAGAAGTGATAGGAAGAAACTTCTAAAAATAATTAAAGCATATGCACAAGTATGGGAGGTATGATTCAAAACTTTTTGTCATTGTGCATGTATGGTGAACATATTTGACATATCTATTTTTCAGCATTTTCCTTCATATTAGAAAATTATGAATGAAACATTGACAGCATATCAGAATTAATTCATTCAGGAATTATTAAGTTCCCGTGGGAATTCCCTCAATTATGTGTGCATAATGATAGCAATATTTTAAGCTCCAGGAGCAGACACATGAAATATAAATAGAAGCTTAACATAAAATATCTTAAAACCATAATGGTGGTGATATATGGATTTCAAGATGGATACAGCATTGAACAAGCAAAAACAGAAATGCTGAGGTAGGAAAAAATATCTAAATAAATAAATCAGTCTGAATTTTAAAATGTCAGAGTGTTTTGGGACAACAGCCAGTTTCAATACATAAGAGGAAATGGTCTATAAATTACTAGAGTTCACGTGTGAAGATTATAGTAAATATACAGGTTAAAAACGAACATCTTTAAAATACAAACAAAACCAGGCTAAATAAGTAAAATTTGTTGAATAAATATTTAATCTAATTTTTTAAACTGTTAAACTTTCCATTTACTGTATATGTGAAGACAACAGAGGAAAGTGTTATCAATTCAAAGACACCTGTATATTTTCTAGCAAAAATTGATTAGAGGTTCCATGGCTGCCAAATTCATGGTTTAAAATGCCTTAAAAGTGAACAATCAAGCCATTAAAAAGTAACTTGATATAACTATTATAACATTGTGGTGTTTACACCACATGGAGACTATTTTACTAAATCTTTCTGGACTCTCCTTTTCATGGAGTCACTGTAAAATTATCTTCTTAAGTGCCTTAAGTTAGGCATGATTATGAACAATTTTTGATCAATGAAGTATAAACAGAATTAAAGACATGGCATGCAGTTTCCCACCCTTTCTCTACTGTATTAAATTTTGAATATATTTTGAGAGAGTAACATGTTAAGGCAGTTGAGCTTTGGTCAACATAGATCATCTCTGAGTGACAACAATTAAACAATCTCTCAGTCATGCAAAATAAGGGAGAAGTACATCTTTTCATTACTAACTAAGATGTACATTAATGCAAAACTTCAGAATGGTCTAATATATACTAACTGCTAAACAGAATATAGTGTTCAAATTCTAGAAGTAAAAGCAACATTGTAGATAAAAAGAAAATTAAAATGTCACTATACTGCTCCAGTAAGCAGAAACACCAAAATGACATCCAGGATTTGGAGGCAGATTTATTTTATTTGGAAGAGCACTGATTGGGATCATTCCTAAAATATGAAGCCTCAAAGCCTCAAGGAGGGAGATTTTTGTGGCATCTGCCAGAGGAAATACAAAGGCAGAGTATTTGACTGTCTTTGATTGCTTCTTACAGCTGTGCATCATAAAGACCAATCATTTCTAAAAAAACAAAAGTAACAGGAATTGTAACTGCAATTGTTATCTGGGCAATTAACAAACTGACACAGAACCAAACTGGTTGAGAGGCATTTTCTGCCACAATATATGTTGCATTCTCCTGATTCAACATGACTCAGTGTATAGAATTTTTTTGTGAAATTAATATATTTAAATTTACATTTTCTAAATAATGGCTGAAATTCAAAATAAATCTTGAGGATAGGGCTGTAAAGTGTTTGTCTAGTATGTCCAAGGCCCTGGATTAAATCTCTTATACCACAAAAACAGTCTATAACATTTTTAACTGTCGTAATTCCAAAAGAAAAACAATGAAATAATGCATGGTTTTATATAACATACATCTGAAAATAAACATACTATCATAGATGCTAGATTAATAGCAGTGATAATATAATTGTGAATTAGAAAATTTTGTTTATTTAAAGAAATTCTCTTATTCATTCAGTTTCTTCCTCCTTAAAATTATGGTCTCGGTACTTGTATTGCAGACTTGGCCTTCCTGTCCTGGACTACTTGTCCTTTTGATATTGGTAACAGCATTGTACAGAGCTTATTGGTTTTGTTAAGTAGACGTTCTTGGATATGTGTAGTCTGAGAAACTTCTACGTGTGGTAACTTAATTACCAAGTATAAATGGCTGGACAAAGATTTCCTTACAGATCTGGAGTCATAAAGTCCCTAGCCTGTCAGGGAGTCTACGCTAAGGAACATTAACTGAAAGCTTCAACAAATTGTCTACAGCTACGCCTTAGACTTAGACTTCACTTCATATTGCACAGAACCACAGGAGAAAGCTGAAGCCTGGCGCTACCTGCTTTTTTCCTGCCATGCACACGGCCTTGGAAATGTAAGCAGTTTAACAGATCGTTAACTACAGATTTTTCACAGTCCCTTACAGGTATTTAATCTCAAGATTTTTGATTACCTAGCTGTTTGTTCCCACTGTTATCATCACCTAGTATCATCTATGGCAGTGGTAATCTTAAACAATTCCCACTAAAATGATGAGAGGAATCTGGGGACATGCATTTGAAGGACTCCCAGCTCTCTCTTTCTCCCCATTGCCTGAGGATTTTTAGTTTTTCAGGGTACTAAAGAGGTGGAGTGACGGGAATTGGAAAGGTCAAAGTGTAAACATTTTCTGATTTTTCTAATCATCCCTCAGTTAGTTTCAATTCTTTGAATAATTTCCAGAGTGCTGAAAACACGTGTGTGTGTGTGTGGGGAGGGGGTTATTGTTGTTCTTTTATTTCTTTTTTTAGCTTTTTTTTCCCAGTGGTTTTTTTTTTTTTTTTTTTTTTGCTTTTTTTAACAGAAAATAAGATTTTCAGTAGTCTTTTTCTACTGACATCATTCTTAAAAAAATGTGTTTCTCATCCAAATTTATTGTAACATTTTACTTGCTCCATTTCATTATATTTCTCCTGAAAGCCTCTACTATATAAACACTTAATGTGAACAAATTATATGTCTCAATCTATACAAACAAGGTGAAGAATAAAAATGAATCATCTCTATCTGGTCCTCCTATTAAAATACACAGAATCTTATGACTTAAATTTTTAAAGTTAGCTATCTGTTATCTTTATTGGATTTCAGGGTCTGAGAGATCATGAATCAAGATTGTCCTGTTCCACACAGGGATCTGACATCTAATACTTGTGTGGAACCTTGTAAATATGAAGACTCTAATGAATGTATGTAGGTGTAATTTGAAAGTATACATTCAATTATTTATTAGTTTCTCAGTTAAAGAAGTAGCACATACTTGTCCCATGATTGTTTTTCTCATTTTAGTTGACATTTTCTGAATATATATAGGGACTCTTACTCTTCTTATAAAAGTTAATGCAAAAAATCACTACACATTCTACAAGACACACAATCAAAAAGAGACTAAAGTGAAGGTATGTCATATTTATTCTATAAATATATTTTTATAAGACATTTTCTCCTTAAAATTCTGAAATGGAAAATAGTAATTATCACTTTTCTCCTTCATGTGTCCCAACACTTATCAGCAGAAATTTAAAGAGAAGATTCTTAATGGATCAATAATATCTGAAATATGCAATTTCTGGAACATTTTTAAGTAAGCAAAGGGTACACTGTGGAGCAGGAGTACATTCTTTATGAGGGAAAAATAGCTATGAGTGTGTGATGTTTATTTAGGTCATATTACTACAGTAAAATAATAGAGGGTAATTACGATCTCTGCTGCTTAGTGTTAAGTGATTTTATTGCCTGGTTGATTTTAGCAAGGCTTTACAGTAGAGTTTTGCTACTTTATTTCAGGTAGACAGGTTTTGGGCACTCATTCAAGTATTCACAATCAGCTTTTTCTTTAATGTTCCACTATACCTGGGAGTGCTGCAAACAGTGTAATTCCTAATAAATTGAGAGAACTGTTATGTTTGGGGCTTATAAATGCTATTTATTTGATTTTTGCCCACATTTCCCTAATTGAACATATATTATCAATCTGCCTTAAAATCAAACTGTTCTTTCCTTAACATAAATAATTCTATTACTCTTTGGGTGGAAATTTCCCCCTTTTTAATAATACGACATGATTTGGAGTTGCATTAAAACAAATCATTAACTAGACAATGGAAGCATTTTGCTAGAAATAGTGACGAATACTTTCACCTCCCAGTGGCCGTGAGTGCCCATCAGGAGTGACTAATCTGACACATAAAAACAAATAATTTACTAAATCTGAGAGCATGCTAAAGAAATAGTGAAATAATTAGTAGAAAAACATGTGGCTCCAAGACAGTTTTGGCCAAAAACATCACACACACACACACACACACACACACCACACACTCAAACAAGCAACAGTCAAATCAAAATATTGGAAAAATAAGACCTAGCATAGAGCATTTTGAAAGGTCAGACCAACTACATAATTACTCAAAATGGATAGAAGAATTTAGACAAATACAATAACTCAAACAAAACAGTTTCACACACATATTTTGTGAGGATCCACAAAAGAAGAGAGGAATTCAAGGGGGGAAATTCCTCTTCAATCTTTGTAGAGCAGCAAAAAAAAACAGCAAAGCTTTCCTTCTTCTTTTCTGATATTCTAACCAGGGCTCCAGTCATCTCATTTGTGATTTAGTTAATTCATCCACAGTTTAGGAAATCATACCTCACAGTTCCAGAATTTTAAAAGTATATAAATGTTAAATATTTGTTCCAAATTATTTTTTCTACTTGAGAACAGGATTTGTGTTTTTTCATGAAATGTAAAAGTTATTATTGGGAAAACTAAGGTCAGAATTCATTTTTTCTTACTTCAAATGTATTTTTTTACATTGTTCATATTTATTTTGATCTCAATAATCCTTAGTTTGCTGTTTCTAAACTTCATTTTAGTCTTCTGCAGCGAGTTAGCATAATGATAGATTAATGATAGATTAACTCTCTTGCTTTCTTTTTCTCTTGTATTTATTGATTTCCTAGGCATGACCTTCAGTTTTGCCTAAAAAATGCTGCATTTGTCAGAAAGGAAGAAACGGTTTTACTTATGTCTTAGTTACTTTTTTTTTTTTTTTTTTTACTCGTCACTGAGACAAAAATACCTGAAGCCCAAAGTTGGGAAAGGAAAGGTTTTATTTCTTACAGTTTTTGGAAGTTTCATTCCGTACTCAGTTGGCTCTAAGGCAGGCTGGCATGGTGGGGCCAAAGTTCATGGCGGCTGCAAACAGCAAGGCAGAAACCGGCAAAAGAGCAAGACACACCTTCTTGGCTCCACCCCTATGTGAGTGTAGCACAGACACTATCAATCCAAGCACTAAACAATGAACCAATCACAAATGCACAATGCAAACACATGAGGCCTGGGGGCCACAGACATAAACCATGACACTTTACTTCCTCTGTGATAGAGACTACAATGGAACTGTTTCATTACTAATCTGCTAGAATTCACCTCTGAGGCTTTCTGTTCCTGAGCTTTCTCTACTGGAAAAAAAAAATTAATTTCTAATTGAATTCAGTTTTCTAGGTCTATACAGATTTGAATCATTTTCAGTAATTGAATCTCTCTGGAAATGTATTTAATTAAAGGTGATTAATACACAAACATAAAGTTTTCCATAATTTTTGGTTTCCAAAAATCCATAATAATTCTTCCCTTTTTTCACTTTATGTGTTTTCATTTATTCTCTTTCTCTTTTACCTATCATGTGTGTATGATATAGTATGTAGATCCTTACTTATACCTGTATGACAGACTATGGCGATTTGACACCATTGTTACTATAGAATTTTATTTTATCTAGTTAAGATTTGTACTTTAAAATCAATTTTTGTCTGTTATTAACATAGCCACTCCCTTTCTCTTTAAGCCACTCCTTGCATGGCATACCTTTTCACACTGTTGTGTTTTGAACCTATAAGAAAACTGTTAGAAGGCTGGGGATATAGCTCAGTGCCATGAGCACCTGCCTGGCAAGCACAAGGTCCTCATATCGATTCCCAGTCCAAAAAAAAAAAAAGAAGAAGAAGAAAGAGGGAGAAAATAAAAGAATACTATAAAGTATACATAAAGTATAAGTATACATAAAGCTTATCATGCTAAACCTTAGTCATTTCTAAATTTCTTCATTATGTTTCTCATTCAAGTTGCCATATATTGTCACTTACTGTTTCCAATACAACTTTCTAGCCATGCCTTTTAATGAAATAATTGTGTGATATAACCCCACATAAAAAAACCAATTTTGTATGCACTGTTTCATGGAATTAGTTTATAAACTTAAGAAAAGGCAAATATGAAACTATATTGTCTTTTATATTTATTGAGATAGTTGCATTCACTATTGGTATTTGCTTTTATTTTTCTATTTTCTATATATTATTTTGATATGTCCTCCTTTCAGTTTGGGGATTTTTTTTTTTTTTTTTTTTTTTTTTGGTATTGTAAGACAGATTTTTTTTCCCCCAAAACATTACCATCTTTTTTTATTTATGTCTGAAATATTTTGTTTTTCTTTAACTTTTGGATGATAATTTTGTTGACTATAAGATATCTTGTTAGTTTTATGTGTCTTTTTTTGTTATTTCATTTTTAATTTGAACAATTACAATATGCTTTTCCATTACATTCTGAGTTCTCATTTTTTCCAAATAAAAATATAATCTACTATTAGGAGGATACTGTGAAATACACTGAGGAAGGTTTCTAATTTGCTCAAGAATTTCTTTTTCATTTTATATGCCTTTACTATGATATATACATATATATATATATATATATATATATATATATATATATATATATATATAAATGCGATCAAATTGATTTGGTCCTACTCACAGGATTTGCTGTATTCTTATGTAGTTTGATTACTGCTTTTCATTCAATTTGTGAATAATTCAGAATTATTTTGAAATAGTTTTCTTGCTATTTTTATTTCTCTTCATGCTATATTTCTTTTTTTTTCAGAACAGTTTAAGCAACATGTGGTGTTGTTTCACCACAACAACCCAGCATAACAGTAGCTACCACAGTGTCTCGTTCCTTGAAATAATTGAGTATACCTTCATATACTATCACATCAAACATAAAAAGATAGTATAAAACCATTCAAGAGATACATTTCAAAGAGAGGCAATACCACCATGTTATTTTGTGATAGTTGTGTCTTATGACCTGCCTGTCTCCTGATCAGAACTTCTCTGTAATTGTGGAGCAACTGCTGACAAAGACAAAGGCCCACCTCTCCTGGAATAACGTTTTCTTTTATGAGAAAAAATACACGGTCTCCCTTCATATAATTGGTTTGTCCTCCTGCTGTAGAACTTTCAGTCCAGGAAGTGCTGAAAGAAGATAAAATATGCTCACCCTGCTCCCTTAGGACAGAGAGATCCTGCCCATGGTAGGAACTGGCTGAATAAAAGGGTTGTAGATACTTCTGTTCCTGCATGCCCAGGATAGAGCTCCAGCAGAATTATTGTGGAAGAGATAAGAAACACTTCTACCCTGCTTCTCGTAGGATGAAACCATAATCCTAGCCCTTAATGCAGGGCTAGGAAGAAGAAAAAGCGCTTCTTGTGTATTCGTCTTCCTGAGATAGAGTTCCAAAACAGAGTGTTTAAGATGGAACCACATAGAGAAAAGCAAATCGTAGCTAAAATGAATAGATACCATTATTACAAAAATGTGTATATTTTTCCAGGAAAAAATTGACTCTTTGTTACATGCATTATGGAAAATTCCATTCTTCAATCTGACACTAGATCTAAACTGTCCTATCAAAAACTTGCTTAATCTTGTACCGGAAGTATTGAAGACAGCACAATGCGGATATATATAAATAAAAATTTTAAAGGCTAAAATCATATACATTCTTAATCATAATATACTAATGCTACAATTTGGCATTCAGAAATAGTTTTCTCCTTTTCTTATTCATATTTCTGTCTTATTTTCTAATTTTCCCTTTTTATCTCAACATAACAGTCTCTCCTTCAAACTCATCTGTTTGTCCTATCTTTGAAGGGTTTTTTTTTTTAATGTTTCAGTTCTAAGCTCATTTGAGGACTACATTTATATTGATGTTCTATAACTATAACATTCTAAGAAACTTACCTCTTGTTATCAATTATTCCCCCATATACAGTAACTCAATCTAAAATAGAAATATAGTTTGTTTTAATTAATAGATTACTTCTTAGACACTAATGCAAATCTTTTATTTCAAGTCAAAATGTTTATTTTCTTCTAATACTTTCTGTATTTGATAATAGTTATTCAGTGTTCAGAAGCTTAGTTATTTTATGAGTAGCAGAATTTTTTTAGTTAAAAAAAAAGAAAAATAGAAAAAATGGTAGAGATAATACAGAATTTCAAAAAATAGTAAGGAATCAATAGTTGATAAATTACATGTTAGAAGTAATTGTTCAAATTACAAAATCAAAGCATAAAAAGTGGACAATGACAGTACAAGCCATTCTGCTAGATGAACTAACAAATCTTAATAATATGGTTATCTATCTTGCACATCAACCACAGAATGGATGAAAAAGATGTACTGATATAGGGGAATGGAACTCCTCACCTACTATGTCTGCAAGCTCCTGTTCTCTAAAATGGAAGAATGAATTTTACAAACAATGGAGGTTAAGAGTAGAATATACTTATTGAGAGAAAGAAAGTTTCTGTCTGAAGAGAGACAGAATGGGACCCAAGCAGATTGCCCAGGGCTCTGCTTTTCCATGGATGTTTATAGAGTAAAACCATGGGTTCAAAGTGGGGGAAGACTGGGAGCTCTCAATGCAGATGGGCATGAGGTGGGCCATAACTAGTTAGCCAATAAGATCAATAGTTCAGATTAAACTGATTACATTAGGGACAAAAGGGGAAGTGAGTCACTTAGAAAGTGGGCATTCTTATGGAGCAGTGACTCCTCCCTAAGGGGATGGGAATATCAATACTCAGGATATTAATACTCAGGATATGGGTGCATTTGTTTGGTCTTTGGTCTTGAGGCCTGGCCCACAGCAGGAGGCATCAGTCTACCTGCAGTTGCCAGCTCTCTGCACTGGCTCCACTGAGGACCTAGCCCTGTCTCACTGCCCATATTTCTAACTAACTCAGCTGCCTGTAACAGTACTGTTATACAATGGAATATTACTCAGTTATAAAAAGGATGATCTTCAGGCTTTTATAGATAAATGGAGGCAATATGAGGCCATACTCATAAGTGAAACAAATCGGACCATGTTTGTAAATATTGTATTGTCTCTCTGGTATAAAAAAATAATTTAAAAACTGAAAGAGTAGTAAGACCCAAATGTATAATAGATATTACAATAATGAAACGGAAAGAAAGTGCTCTAAAAGCAGAATAATGTTTGTTAGTTTTTGTTTGATTATAAGATAATAAGATAAAAATATACGAACTGTATATTTCACTTCATGATATTTTACTTTCTGTTTGTTTATATATACTGCAGTATAATCATCCTGTTTATTAACCATTCTAAAAATATTTATAAGAAAATTATTTTAGACCTGAAAGTTACCATGTTGAATGAAAAATATTTTCTACCCTTAGGAAGCTCACTGCAAATTATTTGGTAAAACTCAAATAGAAATTACTGAAAAATGAAAAGAAAATAGATACATAAAAAACAGATATGCAAATACCAAGAAGTAAAAAAAGAACCTATATATTCTAACCACTGATTAGATCAATCTCCATAGGTATTTTAACTGAGTGGAAGTAATTATATAGATAATTTTTTAAGATCTTTGTGTATGCCTTTAGTTTCATGGAAAGGTCTAATTAGATGATGACATTTTCAATTATTACTGAACCACTGCTGTGTATTTCAGGGAAGATGAATGAAAGATTAGAAAACTTTCTTGTAAATGAGTTGACTTGGTACTGAGAAGGGACAATAATGAAATAACTTCATTATTAACACTCAAGAATGTTCACTTCTTTAATCAAGGTTTGGTTGTGTGATTG
The DNA here is from genome assembly GCF_034190915.1 of Cavia porcellus. Taxonomy (NCBI): domain Eukaryota; kingdom Metazoa; phylum Chordata; class Mammalia; order Rodentia; family Caviidae; genus Cavia; species Cavia porcellus. The sequence continues at coordinate 18,039,109 of NW_026947507.1, forward strand.
CTTGAGTGGGTTAGGAGAAAACTAAGCAGCTACAGCATTATGCCTGGGTCTATCTTTGAGGATGTTTACAAAACCATTAATGTATGAATCAGTGACCTGAGTAAAAATGCGCTATTACCAATGTGCATAGGAGTCTTTTAATACACTAAAGGACTAAGTAGGAAAAAAGTTGGAGGAAGGGTGAATGCACTTTCTTCTTGAACTGGAACATTCATCTGCTCCCTTTCTTATACATCAGATCTCCCAGATCTGGGGCACTCACACTCTGGAGATTTACAAATAGAATCACTGTGAGACCATCAGCCAGGAGTGCAAGTAACATCACCAGCTGCATAGCTGTCAGATTCGATATAATTACAGTCCTGACTTTTCTGATTCTTTAGATTGCAAATGGTATATTATGAAAATGCTTCAAACCATACTTATGTTACCCAGTTCTCATAAAAATGTATCTACAAAGATATGTGTGATTTGTTTGCTTTACTTCTTTAGAGAATACTGGCTGATACAGTTACCCTTCTTTTTGCCGTCATAGACAAACATACAGGTAATATTTAAAATTTTTCTCTTTTACTGGTAAGTGCATATCTTTTATAGTTAATTTATATTTTCAGTTTTTTCTAGAGACATAAAGACTGACACTACCATTTTAATAAGGCATCTTAAAATTTATTCTAGTGTATAGAGGTTGTAGAACTGCAAATGCATGTAACTATTAGATGATAATTTAGAAAATCTAACAAAAATTATGTCCTTTTTAAACAAAATTATGATAAATCTTTTATTAAATAATGGTAGGAAATATGATTAAAGCACTTAAACTTAGAAAAAAGGCACTTGTTAGTTTTAAAGTTTATTATAGCATTATGTGGATTTAAATATATGTGAAAACAGTACTAATGCTAATCTCAAAGGTTATGTTTTATAAAAGTATTAGGCATTTTTCTTCAACTAATCATTCTTCATTCACTAAGCTATCAATGTTCAACTTACAGAACTACATCATAATTGCAGAAATTATATCCAGATAAAGAATTCACAGCCGGACACAAAAGAAGCACAAAATGAATGTATACTATTTTACTTTATTTCAAAAAGTATAGCACATAAATAAATTTGCAAAAAGGAAGTACTCCATGTCAGTCACCTATCCATCCTTGGGAAAAATATCTAATATATTGTTTGCCCCTATACAGAGAACCAAATTTGAATTTATTGATTTTCTTTCATTCTTTTTCATTTTAAAGGAGATAAGGTTTATTTTGGCTTTTATTTTTAGCAGTTCTGTTTATGTCCACCTGACTCCAAGACACAAACATCCTGATAGAAGGTCATGGTGGAGAAGTCTGCTCATCTCATGGTAACCAGGAAACACTGAAAGAGAAAGAGAGCCAAAAAGGACAGGGTCAGTGACCTCACAGTTAGACTGCCCTGACCCATGAAGACATACCCTCAAAATATGCTTTATTAATAGCTTGGGCACCAGCTCAAACCATTTAAGTAGAAAATTAAGATTACAGGCTCATGCAGAAATAGTACATAACAGATATTAATATGTACAGGTGAATGTTGCCAGCATTTCAGAATTCATTCATATGCATTTCCAGTCCTCCCACACATGAAGTCTTTTTCAGACCTTTTAGGCTGTGAATAATAATTCTTATTTTTTCTTTTTAAAAATCTAAGTGGAGTCTTACTGTACTTACTGCTATATGTGTGTTTGCACAAGTCACTGACTGTGTCTGCACATCAGCATACCTGTATTTATTTTGGTTTTATTGTCTTTCTTTTTGTTTGTGCTGGTGCCTTCTTTTATGTGCAAGAATAAATAAGTTGCATATTGGGTAAACAGTTGGCAGAGAGATAATATGTGAATTCCTATTACTTTGCACTTTAGGGACTTAAAGTAATAGATTTGTTATTTTTCTCTTGCTGGAATCCAAAATATCACAGATTTAATATTTAAACCAGTGAGGATACATTAATGTCATCAGTGTTCTTGGAGGTTTGCACCTCATGCACAAATTCTCTAGGTCCTTTTATTAAGACTCTCACAGTGGAAATTAGAGTGTTGGTCAGGGTGAGCTTCTTTTTGGAACAAGTGTGATTGTTTTCATCTCATACACATTTGATAAAATTTAGTTCCTTGTGAGTGTGGGACTATGAGCTTCATCTTATTTTTGTTGTTGTTGTTGTTTCTAAGGACAAGGGTCATCTTGTTCTGTGTTTAAAAGACATTTATAATTTCTTACTTTTCCATGTTTTAACTTCATGGATACACTTTGTCTCTTTTAAGGTTCACTAAATTGGACCAGGACATTCTTCTTTAATTCAGATAATTTCATAATCATAATCATAGTTCCTTCTCATATTCAAAGAAAGGAAATTTGTTAGGGATAGAAATCAGAAGAAGTGATTTTGTAAGATATCTTGCAATCATGCTTTTTACACTTGTATACTTATATACTATATCTGTAACATTCATATACTTTTGTTCTGTTTATCACTGTGGGCAAGGAAGCACTCATTGGAAATTCACAGTGGGCAAGGACAATGTGGATTTGATATCTTTGATACATGCCACACACACACAAGAATATTGACACCTGCTGAGTGTTGCCTCCTCCATTTGTTCCCTTCTAAAACAAATTCTTCTAAAAACATCACATTTAAGAAGAGTAGTCTATAAAAATTGGAGTTACAAAAGAAATTGAGAATTGATATTTCATCTACTACATTTGAACAGCTAGATTTCACATTAGGTAGATGTTTTAAATATAAAAAGAATATTTTAAAATATTCTGGATGTCTACAAAGCTCAAAAGTTGCACGATGGTGCAACACAAAGTGCCACTCTGTCACTTCTGTAATGGGCAGGGAGGGTGATTTCTCCATAGAACTCCAGGAGACACAAGATCAGACGTATAACTTTCTGGCCTCTGCGGCTTCAGTCAGCCCCTTGTCCTTTGAGTTTGAAAGAAATTCCAGCTTCTGAAAGCATTTCTCAAGTTTTCTGTGCTAGTCTCAGAGATCTGACTGCATTTTGTTCAAGGTTTGAACATGACTGGTTTCCTGGCACTTCAACTTGAGAACCTGCTTCCTCCTCCTCCTCTTCTTTCCTTCCCTCTTGCTTTTTTGATCCTCATGAACACTGTTTATATTGTTAAACATTCTGTGCGCTTGAAAAAATTATGTTATACAATAATTGAGATCATGATTCTATGTATGTCTTCAAAAGTATGGTGTTAATTCTGTTGTCAGATGCTATAGTTACCTTTCTTATTGACTAGAGGAATCTGTTAAAAATAACTCATATGTTGATGGTTTTGTTCATTTTATTTGTGCTTTCACCTTGCTCAGGTTTTTATGACTAATCTATTATTCATGAGAAATTGTCAGCACTTCCTAGCATACTAACATACTTACAATAAGTTTTGAAATATATTAAATGTTCTTTATCATATATATATATATATATATATATATATATACACACACACATTAGTTTTTGTCTACATCCTTTTATCTTAATTTTTGGAAATGTATTTAAATGGTGTAGAACAGCATAAAAATCTTATCCTTATCTAAATTAACAAAATAATGGAGTGTTTAATCCCAAACCAATTATTTTTTATTTACTTTTCTCTCTCTCTCTCTCTATATATATATATATATATATATATATATATATATATATTTATGTGGTGCTTAAGTTTGAATACAAGACCTTCACATTAGGCTACACACTCAGCCCTTTTTTAAAAAAATACATTTTTATGAGACAGTATTTTGCCAAATTGTAAGGATGCATGGACTACTAAGAACTGAAATTGTCCTGCCTGAGCTTCTTATAATACTAGGATTATAAATGAAGCACACTAAATCATATCAAAAATATTTTATTGGTAATATATATAGGCCAGTCTAGCCTTCACCTTGTGTGATTTGTATTTATTAAGCTTTAAATGTTTTAGTTTCAAATTTTTAAATTTTTCTTGTCTTTTTCAACAATTGTTTTGTTATTTATTGTGGAAACAGGCTTCCGAATTTTTATTTAGCTTGTTATCTTTTGAAATAGTACAATTTATAACATATTGGTAAATCAAATGACAAACACTCTCTGCCACGTCTTATTGGAAGACTTCTTTTTGTACCAGGGATCAAACTCAAGATCTTGAGCTTGCCAGGCAGGCACTTAAGCCACAGAGCTAAATTCCCAGCCCTATGCCATGTCTTCTTGAAACCTTTCCAAAATATAAAAATGCTTTACAGTATTTCAACATGCATCATATTCTTAACATTTACATGCAGTTAAAGATTTCAATTTTAGGTGTTTTGATTCACATAATAGATATTATCAGAATGAGTGTACTTTTATGTAACTTTCCATATTTCCCTGATCATCTTTCTTTCTCTAGTATCAAACTTTTTTTTTAAAGGCTCTTTTCTCTTTCATCTTCTTCTTAGACTCGCATTTCTCTTCCTTATCTCCCTCTTCTTTCTGAAGTATATATTTTACAACTTGGAGATCTGTGCCTGGTAAATTTTGTAAGTTTCTGTCAGTCTGAAAATATACTTGTGTTCATGATTTCTGTCTCAAGACATCAGAAAACTTGAACCTGAACATCTTTTTAAATTAATATTTTTAATCTACGTATATTTAACACTATTTAATTTATTTTTTAATTTTTAACACTACTTTTTAAGGTATGCAAATTTGCCACCCTCTGCTTTGTGGCTAACTTCCTAACACTTTTTATTCAAATCCCCAGCTTGCTGTGTCTGTCATCTGTTTTCCTTGCAATGTTTTCCCATCCGAACCATGTCCTCGGAATTGTTTCTAAGTCATTTGTGCCATTCAGAAAGTGTCTAAAATATGTTTTTTAATAAAAGTTTTACTATAGTCTGAATATTAAATGTCTCCCAAGACCCACATATTAGAAGTATGATGCCCAGGGTGTCACCACTGTAAAGTGGAGAAAATTTTATGTAACGGGCCTGGTGGAAACTGGGTCATCATGGAGTAGCTGCAAAGGGGTGTAAAGGACCCCAGATGCTTTTTCTTCTCTTATCTGCCTTTAGGCCTTGAGACGAGCAGTTGTTCAATTGATCTGCATTGCAATTATTAAACACCTATATTTGTATTTCTGCAATCAAAGAATTGTTTAGGATTTTCATCATTATAATGATGTTTTATTATTTTCTTTTTGTTTTAATTGTAGTTCTCCAATATATTTTATTTTCATGTTGTTTTAATTGTAGTTCTCAGGTATATGTTATAGTGTCAACTCAGACACATATTACTTTGTGAAGAATATGATTAGAAATTTTGCTCATTTTAAATTTTTTAAAGTTTTATTATTTGGTTCTAAGAATTCATGCAAATAATTTAAAATTATTTCAAAATACATTATTTCAAAATAAATTGCAAGGCCAGTAATATAAGCCACATAGCACCTGCCTGGCGAACGTGAGGTCCTGAGTTTGATGGCCAGTACCTATCCCTACCAAAAATATTAGCAAATAAATTGTATTTCTGAGTTTGTACTCTATTCTGTTCCATTGATCTTTCTCTCTCTTTTTATTAACCAATACTGCACTGACATGGTCATGATAGTGAATCTTGGAGTTTGATAGTGTCAGTCATGTCATTTTGCTCTTCTTCAAAATTACACTCTTTGCCATGTTTCTGATCAAACAGGGAATTATTTAGTTTTTCATTAGTAAAAGTACTGTTAGATACAAGACTTTTTATAAAAATTTTCATCAAATTGAGGAAGTGCTTCTCTGTTTGGAGTTTTTATCATAAATAGGTGCTATTTCTCTATTTATCTATGATCTTAGGATTTTCTTGGTAATGCTGGATCTAATATAATAGATTTCTAAATGTTTAACCAGGCTAAACTTCTAGAATAAAATTTTGTGGATCATAGTGTATAATTACTCTTCACACTTTTATCTTACGCTACTAGTATGTTGTTGACTATATCTAAGCTTATAATAAATGGCCACCACATAATTTATAATTTGGAAGTTTTCTCTTTATTTTTATTTTCTAGAAGAGACTGTAGAAAATTTTTATCTTTACTTATTTAAGTATCTCAGAGAATCTCAGGAATATCTCAGGAAAATAATTTAAATTTGCTACTTTCTGTTTTAAAATATTACCAATGCTTGTTTCAATTGCTTAATAAGTACCATTGTGCCGCTAGTTTTGGTAAACTATGTCTCCAAAACTTTCTCCATCAATCAGGTGTGAATGTGCACACCTGTAATCCTAGCACTTTGGAGCTTGAGGCAGGAGAATTGCTGTGAGTTCGAGGCCAGACTGAGGTTGCAAAGTGAGGTGAAGTTCAGCCTGAACTGAGTAGTGACACACTGTCTCAAAAGGATACAAAACAAAATCCATTTCAGGTAAGACTTCCAATATGTGATCAAAAATCGATAATAGTTTTTTGTAACATCCTAAATATTTTGAGATAAGTACTGTTACAAAAAACTATTATTTGTTATTTTCCTAATTTAGGAAGTTATTGTACTGATTCTAGATTCCTCTTCTTATCTATACTATTAATTTTCTTCTCCTACTATTTTAATAATGTATGTTTATTTCTATTTCCAAATGCATTTTTAAAACCTCAGGGTGACTTGAAGTCAAGCAAGCATTCAGTACTACTTAAATTATCTCACTTCATAAAAAAGCAATTATAATATTAAGCTTGAATAAAAAAAAACATTTACTATCATACAGTTTCTGAGGCTCAAGAGTGTGAAAGCAGTTCAAACACATGGCTTTGTATCAGAAACTCTGAAAATATTTTAGCTACCAGCCTGGGTGCAATCATCTCAAGGAGTAATTTAGAAGGGAGAATCCTCTTGCACATTTACTCGTATGGCTTTTTCCAGTCTTTAGTACCTTCTCAGATCCTGGCCTGAAGTTAATTGCTGCTAGCCATATGGACATCTATAGAAAGCTTCTGATTAAAAACCAGGTTTGTTTCCTCTGAGTATATCAGTCAAGAGAGATCAAGACCTAAAGACAGAGCTTACAAGTCAACATCAGTCAGCTTTAATCGAATCTCAGAAGTGACTTACCATTATCTTGGCAATGTGCTACACAGTCACACCAGCCAATCTTGATAGCATGTAGAAAGGAGGGAATGCCATGAGGTGATTATTAGGACAACTGTGGAAACTGGCTACCTCAAGTACCTTGGCTGTTTTGGTTAAAGTAAAAATCTCTGATAAGGAAGTGGCAGATCTGTGTATCTGTGGCTAAAGTTAGACTTTGTGGAGAGAAAAAGTAAGATGTCAAAAGGAAATTGAGCAGATATTTCCTTTGCTCAGAACATCATCCCATTTGAGTAATATCACTTAAAGACTAAATGGTTCATAGGAAAAAAAAAAAGACTAAACAGACAGACTAAATACACAGTTAAATCAGTCAGAGAGCTAAGTCACTTTGTAGATCAATATTAACAGCTCCCTGGTGAACCACTACAGCAATGTATTTTATGCATGTATTCAGATATATTTATGCATTGCTGCCATAGACCTATTTCCCTAGCATGAAAGACAGGATAGGCTGTTGAGTCTTACAGATGATGTCAATTATGTTCTAGTCTTACAAAAATGTGAATGAACAGCAAAACTCCCAATTGGTTCAGCTATTGAAACAGAAGTACACAAAACTTAACTTGATAAAGGAATGTATGTAGTTCCATCCCATAATATTAAAGAGTACACTATTTACTGGAAACAAGTTAGGTAGAGTAGCAGTCTCTATTTATTCCTACACTTTATAGTTCTGAGCCAAATGATGAATGTCCGTATAAAAGGGAACTTATTTCAACAACTTGTGTTTCTTTTAAGCACTTCTTATTCATATGGTAGGTAGATGTGAAGATTTTACATAGAAAAATTAAGAATTAAACTGATAGGAAGAATCTCGGGATACTTGGCTCATAATTACTATTCAGATATTTAATTTAAAATGGTATAAATACAAAACACTAATTATTAAAATTGTAATTGTTTAATGGAAGAGACTGGAATATTTGACTTTTCTAGTAATCCTTCAAATATTATAACAAATAAATCAACAAAAATTATTGACATTTATATAGCTTACTGCATTCCTGAATAAGCTTTAAAAAGCTTACTTAACAGTAAGACATGAGTTCTCCACAGACACTCACATACTACTAATGACAGAAAAAGAGATAAACAGAAGTTTATAATTCTAAACAAAAGACTATCATGAATCTCTTGGAAAGCTTCAAGATTGTTTTAGGTATTATGAGTAAAAGGACCTGGGCCTGGTGAAGAAACTTTATTGGCATAACTGAACACTGGTACACAATCTTATATCGTAGAGAAACCTTGTGATTGAACGGTAAAGATTAAGTATCAGGATGATATAATGGTATGAGTAATGAAGTTATAAATGATAAAATTATGGGTCAAGAAAGTAGTAAAACTATTCCATCCACCATAGTTTCAAGAAAAATTAAATATTTAAGGATTAAGCTCACCAAGAAAATACATGACCACTAGAAAGAACTGTGAAAAAAGAAATAAAAAAGAACATCAAAAAATTGAAAGACATCCCCGATTCTTGGATAAGCAAAATTGATATTAATAAAGACCCCATATATCCAAAATGATTATAAAAATTAATGCAATCCCCATCAAAATGCCAACAGTGTTTGCCACAGGAGTAGAAAATAAAATATCCTAAAGTGTGTCTGGAACCAGAAAATACCAAGAATTGCAAAAACAATCCTGAACAACAAGAGCAAATCAGGAAACATCATAATTCCAGATTTTTAATTGTATTAGGAAATGCAGTGATGTGGAAAAATAAACAAAAAGCAAACAAAAAACAAAAAAATAGTATGACACGAAATCAAACATGCAGATAAATGGAACAAAATAAAGGGCACAGAAACAGTTCCAGCAATTCCAGCACTTGGTCTTTGACAAAGATGCCAAAAACACATAGTGGAGAAAGATCGACTCTTCAACAAATAGTGCTGGGAAAACTGGCTATATACATGCCAAGGATTGAATCTCGCTTCCTCCTGTCTCTCCCTATGTACTTAAATAACATCAAAACTGATAAAAAAAATCCAAATCTTTCAGCAGAAACATTTAATTTTCTGGAAAATAGAATGGATAAAACTGGTGAAGACATAGAGACAAGCAAGAATTTGTGTCCAGAACCTCAACTGGACAATAAAAAATACCAAAGGCCAATACATTGGATTACATCAAACATGTTTTTAAAACCAAAAAAAATTAAAGATGGACTACTTGAGTGAATAAATTAATCATGTCAAATCAAGCAATGTGAGTTTGTAGGGGCAAAGAACCCTTTGGCATGATTTGTGGGAATACAAATTAATATCATCACTATGGAAATAGTTATTGATATTCCTCCAAAAAATAAAATTAGAAATTCTCTTCGACCAAGCTTTCCCCTGCTAGATATCTTTCCCAAAGTTTTGAATAAAACACTGTATCAGCAGTGATACATGCATACCCAGGTTTATAGCAGTAAAATTCATAGTAGCTAAATCTTGAAAGTGGCAAGTACGCCCAAAAACAGATAAATGAAAAAAGAGGACATTTTATTTATAAGTGATGAAGTATCACTTTGCCATAAAGAAGGACAGATTTGAGGTGTTTGCAGGCAAGTAGATCCAACTTGAGATAATAATGTTACATATAATAGATCAGACACACAATCTTAAATACCACATGGTTTCTCTTGGATGGGAAATAAAGCATAAATAATTTAGAGGTAAAGACATAGAAGTAGGGAACTTAGGTAGATGTTTTGTAAAAGGGAAAAGGATGGAGGACTGTGGGTTGGGGAATGAGTGAGAAGAAAAGGGGAAATTAAATGAATTAAGATGTGTTATATAGATGTCCCCACTCCCCATGATAAATTTTGTACTATAAATGTGAATCATTCTGCCTTAAAGAATGATAAATAAGTCGTTTGTAGGAAGATCACACCCATTTTGCTTCACTTTGCAATCATAATGTTAAATAAAATAAATCAAACACATAAGCTTAAATATCACATAGTTTCTCTTATATGAAAAAGTCAAATATAAATAAAAATCAAGATGAAAAATAGACAATAAGATTCAAGGAGTTAGCTCTTTCTCAAATGGAAAAGGAATCAAGAGAGTAGAGAATGGGTGAGGGTGAGGCAAAGAGGGGAATGAAAAAAGAATCAAATGAGTGCTTAGGAACCCACGCTCCATGAGAAACGTAATCATTTGCTGCACACATGTACTTCATTATTTAAAGGTTCAAAATGAGTCTGGGCAGATTTAAGAGCCATTCATTTCAAAACAGTGTAAGTTTCTGACATGCATTGATGGTAGAAGAGTTTCTGCAAAGATTTTGAAGTTGCTCTTTTTATTTCTGTTGCAGTTTATCTGTTTCTGAGGCACATTCTAAATAAAGGGAAACTGTTAATTCCCAAAACACACAAAAGCTTTGCAGAGAAATGTGGAAAATGTGTAACTTCTAAATTAAACAAAGATCTTTTCAGAGCAGTGTCCAGATATAATAGCTCTGAGTGTCTCTTGCTTTCCTGACTTGTGCCCCAGTGCACATAGACCATATAGCGTTTGTGGGTACCGAACAATCCACTAATAAACCGTAAGCCATGTGCAGAATGAGTAGGATTCTGTGAGTCCTTTCAATCACCCAGCACTTTGATTTCAACACACACCATCTCTCTACAACTCCCAGCTTCATATTCTACAACTGTTTTCCTGAGGCATTCAAACCCTTGTATTTGCAAGTGTCTCTTCAAGTGAAAGGACTGTGTAAGGATTTACGCTTTTCAGTTTCATAATTGAAGTAAAATTCATGTAACATAAAGTTATAATTTTACAGCTGACAAAGTCAGCAGCATTCTGTACACTCACTGTGCTATGCAACCACCATCATCACATCAATTTAATTCCATGACATACTTGTCACTCAAGTGAAGTTCATGTTTATAATTCCCTTGTTCCAGTCCCTGACAGTCATCAGTCAGTTTTCTGTCCTTATATACTGACCTATGCTACATGTTTTATACACATGGATTCATGCAATTTGTGACCATATAATCTTGGTTTCTTTTACTCAGAATCATATAGTTTAGGTTCATTTACTCTCAGGTCCAGCACTGTTCTTGATGCTTGGGAATGATCAATAATTAAAGCAAACACAAGTTATGTCCTCAGTATTTTATTATGTTGCAATTGGAGAAATATACAATTAGCATACATATAGATACTTTGCATTTTATAACAGGGTGATAGTGATTCATAAGAAAAACGATCAAAAGTAAAGCAGATTAAGTGGATTTTGAAAGATGAAGAAAAAATGATTGCAGTAATCAATAATAACAGAAGGTAAAAAAATGTGGAATTAAAAACCAAAGCATATAAAGAGGTGACAACATTGTCTAAGCAGAATGAGAAAGGAGTGTTCCATGTAGAAAGATTAACACTAGGAAATGCTCTGGGGTGAGAGTTCCGCTTAATTTGCAGGCTTATGGAATGATTTTACTATGCTCAGATTAATCTTTAATTATCTAGTTTCTTTACTTAAAATAGATTGAGATTATTTGGCAGATTAAGGAAACCAGAGAAAAGAGAATATCAACTTGAAATATGCGATAGCACAGAGACACTAAGGGGTGCATACAATTCCATCCAATATGAAAAAAGTTTCCTGATGAACTACTTGTAGACAAAATGTGTGAAAATATTCTAGTGTTTTTGTGTTAAGAACTGAGGAAAAAAAATATAGTGGAAATCAGTGGGGATCTAATCCCTAAGCACAGAATTTGTGGTAGGAAAGCTTAGATGTTGCTCTAAATTATGACAGATGCAATCTTTAAATCAGCAGGAATATTTTCCAGGTATATGGGATATGAAATCATGAAATCGCCCATCAATCCAGGCTGGTGTTTGTTTCTGTGTACAAGTACAATGATAGGGAAGAAATAGAGAAAATATTATATTTGGAATTTAATTACCTTCCTTGGAGAAGATTAGTCCTTTAGAAAGTTTCAGGAGTTGAGACCTTTCAGAAAGCTGGGAACTTCACAGCTATCCTTAGGTTTGGGCACTTTTTACACTAGAATATGGATTGGTAAATCATGGCCCAAAATTCAATCTTATTCATGTGTTAATTTTAAAATCATTTTGGGAACAAAATCATACACACATATTTACATTTTTTCTGTGGCTACTTTAGAGTTATAACAGTAGCTGTGACTGTTATAGTAGAGTTCATGACATGCAAAACCTAAAATATAGACTATGTGGCCCTTTATGGAAAGCATTTGGGACCTACATCCTTGATTGTGTTTGGGGGTTCAAGACAAAAATCAGTTCATCTTCTTACTAGATACTGGAATTGTGGCTGGTAAGAATGCTTCTCCATTTTCTGTTTGTCTCCTTTATTTTTAGATTATTTCTTATCTACTGTGCTCTTGCTAAACAATTCTAAAATAAAGTCACACCTATGACACAAAGCAGTGTTGTAACAACTGCACTGGTGATGGTTGTCACCAAGCTTAAATGAGCACCACTAGTAACTGGCAATTGATAATTTAAAGAACTAATCTAAGCAATGGTTTTTTGGACTCATTTATAAACTAGATAACAACAGCAAACAAAACTGCCTTGTAAAGCAAATTCATTTAACTAGGAACTAATACTTCACAGTAATTTGTTTTATTTTGCTTTATTTTTGACCTAAAAAACTTACTTATGAGTATTTACCTGACTAACTCACATCTTTTACAACAAGGTTTAGACAAATAAAATAATGATGCATTTGAATTGTAAAAAGCTATCTTTTTATGACTCTTAGCTTCTCATGCAACATCTCTTAAGGGAAAATGTTGCTTTCATAAAAAGAAGCATTCCAGAACTCAGGAAGCACTCAGGAACTCTTAAAAGTATTTTAAAATTGCCAATAAATCTTATAAAATGTTAGTCAAAGGCAAAGAAGTGCTTTAATGACTGTATTATAGAATCTAAATGCCTTTACACAGAAGATATCGGCCAGCTGTTCTCCATCTCCACGGAGAGAGAAGACCACAAGCAGGCTGATACAGCTGCTTTAAAGTGAGCAGTAAGGAGAATCTGCTAAAAGCAAGACGGGAAACATTTTAAGGTACACTAAGAAAACTTCTCTGGAGATCTGTTAGACCGAAATGAATTCTCATTCTTGTGGAATGGTGAGCATACAGCTCAGGAAACACTTAGGTAGAGGACTAGATGTGTATTACTCTCAGAAAAGTTCTATAGATGACTTCAAAATTCATAATGTATTTCTCAACACCTACAACATATGAGAGTTAATTCATGCAAAACATTATCTAAGCCTTGGGTTTTAGTTAAGAAGCAGAATTTATTTTTGTAAAATGATAGGGACATTGAAAATATTTTTAAAGACAAAGAATAATTTATACCTCTAAAAATAAACTTTTTAAGCTTTGTATTTAAGATAAGAATATAGGAACTGAAGGATTAGAAACAAGTTATTGGAGCAAGCTTTAAAATTCATATTTATTTGAGAAAATAAGATCAAATGAAATATATAAAGGATTTTCTTGATGTTATGTTAATAGAGTACATTTTTTAAAAAGTATGGAAGTATTCGATTATCCATGGAATAGAATTTAATTCCTATACATGTTTATAGAGAATTTCATTGTACTATTTAAAAAGGGTTGCAAACAAGAAAAAAAAAAAAAAACTAGAATTAATCATAAAATAAATCCTGTCATACTAAAAGTAAAGTATTAAAAAACAGACTTCCAAAAAGGAAATATGAAAATTTTGGGAGCGGCTTTTGTATATCTAAATTCCAACTATCCAGGAAGTGGTTGCAGAAGCATCAAGTGTAAGACCAGAGTCAGCAACTCAGAGATAACCTGTTTCAAAATAAAACACAGTTAGGCCTGGTGATGGTGATGTAGCTCAGTGCAAGACTTGAGCTTTAATCACACAGTGAGACAGAAGAGGGGAGGAGGAGGAGGAGAAGGAAGAGAAGGAGGTGGAGAAGGAAGAGAAGGAGGAGGAGAGGAGGGGGAGGAAGAAGAGGGGAAGCAAAGGGGAGCAGAGAGGAGGAAAGAGAAAGAGATATTACAATTACAAACAAAGACAAAACAACTAAAACAAAAAATTTGTGGGGTTATTAAACTGATCCTGAAAGCTTTTGGTCAGGCAAGCACTGTACTTTCAATGGCTATAAAAATGCATTCTTCAGTGGAAATATCAGACTTCAGGTTCCTAAACCTTAGGGTTTTTTAGGTAGGGAGGACTTTTAATTTCACTGAACCATTTGTGGAAGAAAAATAATGTTCTCTAATGTTATAATGATAACTTCAAAAAAATAAATATATTTCTCATATATGGAGCACTCAGTTCCATATATGAGCAGGGCATTAGATCAGAAAAGGAAATGTAGTATTAAAAATGTGACAGTAGAACCATTGGGATGTATTGTCTATTTTAAAATTTCTAATATAATAATATGAAGATACACAGTTTAATATAATTTATTAAAATTGTTCTTTTTAAAGTAAATAATAAAGCGTCAAGCAAAATACCATAAAACAGCATTAAATAGCATATTGAACAATAGAACAGTATTCAATAATTTGGAAAATATAGATTGGTATGATATATTCTGTATAATGGTTCTTTCAGGACTGACCAAATAAAACCACTGGGTAAAATATAACTAATATAATTATTGGGGAAAAATAAAATGCAGGCATAACTCAGAGATATTGTGATGTAAGCTTCAAAGCATTTAATAAATTGAATATCACAACAATACTCAGTTGTTTTTATTTTCCAGTTTATATAAAACGAATTTATACTACAAGTAGTATATTAACCACGCAATCGATTGTTGTGTGATAGAACAATGTACGCATGTTAATTAAAAAACACTTTATTACTGCCTAGCACATGTCCCCTTGGTTTCAATCCTTAGTTTGCAAAAATACACAAAACAAAATAAACTTTGCTAAAATTGTTGAAGACTCTTGGGAAAATGGTCCTTAAAGAATTATGTGACACGGGTGGCCAGAAACTTTCAAATAATAAAAACATAATCTGCTAAGCATAATAAAATAAAGTATGATAAAATGAGGTATTGCTGTAAGAAAGAAAAAAGAATTTTATAAAATTTGAACATCATCCTGTGATAGTTAACTATTGTGTTAAAAATAGGATTAGCATAGTTCTGGGGGTGGCTGTACTGCTTTACTGGCACCAGCCAACAGATCTGTAGCTTGACCTGAGTAAAAAGAGGCGAGAGGAGGAAGTATTCCTTCCGTGACCTCTGGTAATGGCCTTGCCATTAGCATGAATCATTCCTCGCAGGATTCCAGCAAAGTACCGTCACTGCACCAGCTTAGACGCTTTGCCTACCAATAGGACTCTGCTGCATGCTCCTCTTGCACATTGACTAGATTCTTCCACTTTCAGGTTCCCAGACAGCATGTTGCATTCTTTCACACTGATCCTTTAGGCAGTAAGGCTATGTCATAAATCATATTAGGCAATGATGCCTCCAAATATTCAAACGAAAACAAAAGAAAATTAAATTAAATGCCACTTATACCAATAAGTGTTGTCAGAGCATTCTAGCTAACACTGCCCATATAGTAATTCACTGAGCAAAGATTTGATGCAAGGAAATATAACTACAGGGTGGATGTTATATTACTACTAAATGTTATATCACTACTACTACTAAATGCGATGTAGACATTCCTTCCTGAAGCTCAATGGAGCGGAATAGCATAAATAATATTAATATGTTGTCAACAACTTTTAATTAGCTGTCACAGAGCAGCAGAACATTGTATTTATAAGAAAATAAAATGAAATTTTGGATTTATGTAAAATGCAATTTACTTGTCTTATATCTTAAATTTTATGTTAATAGTGAAATTTTATTATTCAGAACTTTTCTGTGTTTGTCACAGACAAGAAAATTTCATTTATTCTTCATGAACCTGAAACCAAATAAAGACCATGTAGTCAGGTTGCTGGTTAGAACAATTTGACTTTGAAACACTATCTGTCACCATGAAAAATTCATAATGATTTTCTTTAAAATTGAATCAACTTAGATTTGCCATAAAAATAGCTAAATTCAAAGCATTCTTGATATTATAAGGACAGTAGATAAAAGAGATAGATTTTGTCTTCTTGTCCATTGTGTTTCTGTAAGATCTGTTTAATATACCTTCTAATTTATTAGTCACTGTAGTAACATACTGAATGTTACAACAAAGAATATGAACACCTTGGTTTTATTCTAGACTATTTTTAGTCTTTTCTTCCTCTTTTCTCCACATGTGGTTGTTTGTATATTAATTATTTGACTTGATAATTATTATGATTCCAATTTCCAGATACAGTTTAATTCTCAGCTTAGTAATTTCTGTTATTTACTTCTAAATATGTTATAAAATATTTTCCACATTATTTGAAATCTATCAAACACAAAGTTGGAGCTATTTCTATTGTATATATGCAAATATTTCACTTTCTGTTTTTTTTCTTTCACCTGTCATTTAATTATTCAACCTAATTTCTATTTTCTTTCAGGCTATTTGAAAATAACCATAATGTAGTTGGTATTAGCATAAAAACATACTTTAAATACTGGGTTAAAAAGTTTTACCTACAACTTTAACTTTAGATACAGAGGCACAATATGTGAGTGTCAACAAATTGCCTGTTAACTTCCACTTGCCCACTCTCATCTAAAGGCTAGTTTGTTTTTATCTTGTTACTATGGTGACCTTGTCTGTCTGACCTTGTCTGTCTCTCTGAAAGGAATAGTAAGAATGAATTTAAAAATCTGCCCTTAAGCACGTCTTTGAAACAATTAATTTTCATTTAGAAAAGACTTGAGGATCAAAATATGGATGCCTCATTCTATACATAGTATTTTGCCTTTTAAACTAAAAATAGGCAACTTCAGAGACAGGTTAAATTTGAAATGGACCTTCATCATTTCATATTTGCAAAAATACATATACAGATATATGTTTATTTTTAAGCTATTTTTATTTTGAGGAGACAGTAAGTTATATGACTGCTTCATAATGGACTACGCATTGCCAATATTTAACAATTGGAGAAAGTAATTTTGTCCACTATATTGCCGCATGTTATTGGGTTTATAGACCAGAGTATAAGAAGTCACATCACACTAAGGTGACATGCAAAGGTTTTATCATTCTCTGAATTATTGCTGGACAAGTACATGCAGCCGCACTGGTACAGGGTCAGTCAGAAATGCAGATGGAGGGAACCTCTGCTTGCCCTGCCTGCAGCAACTCCTCTGGCCATTTTAGAGCTGGCACTGATGGGTTTCTGAGGGAACAACATTCATCTGCCCTTGGGCAGACGTGCCTCGTACAGTCTAAAGAATTTAAAAGCTAAATTCTTTAAAGGCAAAAACCTAAAACTTTTTGAAAAGTAGCATTTTATACTTTTCTTCTGCCCCATACTATTAATATGAAAATAGTGGCAATTTTTCTTTGATCTATCCTTCATCTCTCTGGATGAAAGACATTTTTAATCTTGACTTTATTAATTATCTAGATATAAACATCGGATATGGAAGTGAATTTTGTAAAGGCTTCCTACAAGGGTTACTCTATGCTTCTTTTCCCTAGCATTGATTCCTGATTACCAAAGCCATTTTTTAATTAGCCAATGAAAGGCACCACACCCCTTGCTTCCTAAACTCAACCTGTGCTCTTCAAACACATTCTTTAGATCCCAAACTAGAATGTAAATGTATTTAGGGATTTTCTTTAACCTCCGTAACAGTTCTAGATATATTAGCTCAATCTAGAATACTACTATGTACTCTTACTTCTGAAAAGGCCTTTAATATAAAAAGAAATGGAAAGTTAAAAATAACTCAATATCATGATGGATAGTTTGTGAGATATTTTGAGTGAAACTTAAATAAATTAATATTGATAATTTTCTATTAGTTTGGAAAATGAATAAAAGTCCCATATTTTTAATTCTGTACAGAAATAGGGTTTCTCATTTATTATTAGGAGGAGTATAATTCATCAAAAGCTTATTATAAATCACTTAGGACTATCGATCAAAATTACAAAATGTATTAAAGTTCAGAAAATTTCCCCTCAGGTAATAATTCCACTAACATGTGCAAATTGTTCATTAAAACCTTGTTTGTAATAAGAAAAAAAATGAAAAACCCCTATTTTCATAGTTAGAGGATCTGATAAGGAATTATGCTGCTTTCATGCAGTAAAATACAAAGCATATATTAGAAATGAGATATATTTTATATGTACTATCATTAGAAAAGTTACCAAAGAAAAGTATGAAAGATGCTGTGCAATAATCCTGTTGTTACATATTTTACACATGGATAAATATATTTTTAAAAATTATATATTGTAGGGGCTGGGGATTTAGCTCAGCGGCATAAGCACCTGCCTTGCAAGCAGGCGGTCGTGAGTTCGATCCCTAGTACCGATAAAAAGTTTAAAAAAAAAAAAAAGAGCAAAAATTATATATTGAAAGACATATGCAGTACATTTTTTTAATTAGAAAAGTTTAACTTTTTCTACTTTTGTATTTTTGAATATTTAAAAACTATATCACTATCCTAACTGTAATAAAATATAATTTAACATAAACGTGTACTTTTTATAATTTAAAAATCTTCAATGCATGTACATATAGCTCATTTATGAATGAATTTATCATAAATTAAATGTGAGAAGATAATTTACTTTTTTGTTAGTGTTTGTATTGCCTAAGAATAAACAATACTTTGCCCGTCCAATTTAAAAAATAATTAGCAATTTTGAGTTCTAACTCTTACTGTTTGAGATGCATAAGATGATAGTACTAGAAGTTCTAAGGAAATTCTATAAATTCATTTTTTAACTGGTGTTTTTCTACTTTTAACTACAAAGCTCAGGACTTTATGCTTTTGTGAGTTTCTGTTTACCTAATAGTTTTCTAGTGTCTAAAGGTAGACATAAATACTTCTAAATCCTTTATAACCCATTGGGATGGAATTAAAATTTCTGTGTATTTCACCAGGTAAGTAACTAAAATTTCTTTGATGAATTTCTTCAGCTTTAAGGAGTTTTTAAAGTCCTGAAAGAATATTCTTTAACATTCAAAGGCAGTTTTATTTTTTCCTATCTTTGTGTTCTTTGTAAACATTAAAACGATTTATTTAAGAGTATGGATTTCTTTATGGTCTGACACATCCTAATATTTTCTGTTCATCATCTCTTCTCATAACAAAGTTAATCTTAGTATCTTATTTCACTTTATTTCAAATTATTTAGCCCAGTAACATATTTTTCAGTCAAAAAAAAACAAAAACAAAAACAAAAAAAAAACAAAAACAAAACAAAACAAAACAAAACAAAAAAACCCCAAAAACTCCAAACAAAACAAAAGTATAGTGCAAGGATTTACAGTATGTTTCTGAAACTCCACCTCAGATGCTCCTGCATAATGTATTAGAACCCTAAGCCATGGTTTTGGTCTTATGTAGCTAGACTCTTTAAGTATGTTCTAGATAAATGAGATTAGACAGTTGTTTTCCTGGGAATGATATAGGAGACATAAACTTAAAACAGAGAACTTACTGTAATAAATTTTATTCATTGGCAGAGGTAAGATCAGATAATTTAAAAACTAAAGCATTTTTAAGATTTTTTCTCAAAGTAAAAGAACTACCACTTGAATGCCCACACAATGCTTTGTGACCCTGAGAGCTATCTTTGCAGGGAAGGTGATTCAAAATATTGAATGGTAGGAAGGTTTTATTGACAGATTCTCTCTTAAGCAGACACCTACAAATCTATACAAACATGAGGCTTAAATTCTCTAAAATTCTTTTTTATGCTTTACTGGTATAAATCAAAGTAAAATGTGGAATTATTTGTTAAAAACGTTATTCTTTTTGAAGTATGCGTTTTACATGTATTGCTTAAGATTTTCTTGGTTTTACTTATTGAAATCAATTTCAAAAATGTACTTCCTGCTTAGAGTTATAAAACTACCTGCAATTTTGCACATTTGCAATAAGAAGTGAAAGGTGATTATGATATGTCACCCCAAAAGATACACATTGGCATGGATCATCTTAACCTGTTAATTATTGAGAATAAATGCAACAAATTCTGTTTTCCTCCTTTGTGCCTAAAAGCAGAGTGCAAGTCTACCTTTGTGCAGGTGTTTCCTCTCTAAGAAGAAGAAAAATGATCTTTATTATTAGAGAAGGAGATGGTACCAAATGAATGTGCATAAAAAATCCCTAAAAATAAATACTTACTCATCAGTTTCCCCCACATTAATTTTTCCAATAATTCATTGCCCCAAGTGTCTCAGAATTGTTTCTTTCATCTGGACAGTTTGCCACAATTTATCATAATTTGTTAAAATGGTCTATGAGCCTTTTGTATTTAACTATTTCTTAGGGTCTTTACTCTCCATGCAGGCTTCTAAGCACAGGAAACATACAAGTAACAAACAAGTTCTTTTTGGGAAACACAGTTTATGTAAACCCCTGCCCCAGTTAGGTAACCACAAAGAAATAGCATAACCTGGGGATCCCTGCTCACCAGAGGCGACCTGTAAGATGTTAAGGTAAGTGATAGTATGAACTAATGTTTATTCATCCATCCTTGTTCATATGCTAAATACGTCAATGTGATGATATTAGATTATGGGTGATTTGGGAAGTAATTAAATTATAACAATAGAGCTATCATGGATGGGCTTAGTGCGCTAATAAGAAGAGATACAAATACTTTTATTCTTTTCTTTCCTCATGTAAGTAATCAGCAAGTAATTGGTAATTTTTAAACTAGAAATAAGGGCCTCACAAGAATCCAACTGCACCACTTCCCTATGCTTAGATTTCCAGCCTCTATAACTGTAAATATTTGTTTGCTGCTTAATCCCCTCAGTAGATAGGATTCTGTCATGGTAGATCTAACTTCCTAAACCACCTAAAGAAGCTGCAATCTGTAGGATTTCTGATTCAATCTGCCCTCTACAGATTCAGCATCCAGTATTGGGTCTCAAGATATTAGTAATATGTGCTCTTCTTGGTATTTTCAAATTTAGAGACACAGAAGAAATATTGTGTAAACTAGTTCTTTGGGTACTGCCACTTTTGTTTTACTGGCCTTTCCTATTGATCCATTGTCTTTCAAAGGTAACCAATTGCTCTTTGCTTTGGTATTTTTATGAAGCTAAATAATACAGGGACTAAAAATATGAAATTCAGATTCTATATGCCTGCTGTTCAAATCGACCTCATAGATCAGTGAGAAATTTTAAATCTCACTAGAATGGTGTGGCATTAATATAATTACATAAGTTTTTTTTTTTTTTTTTCATCCTAGTATTTTTGAGTTGACATTTTAGTTTGGATCTAATCTTTTCTGTCTCTGTCTCTGTCTCTGTGTCTGTCTCTCTCTGACTCTCTCTCCCTCTCTCTGTCTCTGTCTCTCTCTGTCTCTCTCTTTCTCTCTGTCTCTCTCTGTCTCTCTCTCTCTCTCTGTCTCTCTCTCTCTCTCTCTCTGTCTCTCTCTGTCTCTCTCTCTCTCTCTCTCTCTCTCTCTCTCTCTCTCTCTCTGCTTTTCTTTCCTAACAAAAGGTACAGATATTTGTATCTACATCTGCTGTGGAACTGGACATCATCAATGTGGAAATTGAAGGCAGGAAGTATGTAAGTGACGTTTTCTTTATGAAACTGGCAACATTCCAGAGTTAATTGAAACAGACATTGCTGAGCATTAATGCCCTTTGCACTATTATTTTTTTAGAGAAAAAAAAGCGAACAGAAAAAAGGGTAGAATTATACAGAATTTAAAAAAAATAGTAAAAAATCATTAGTTGATAAGTTACTTATTATCTTAAAAGTAGTTATCTAAATTACAAAATCAAAGCATAAAAAGTAGACATTGAAACAATGACAACACAAACTATTCTGTTTGATAAGTTAATGAAAATTTAGTAGTATAATGCACACTTAAACATACACTGAGGTGTATCCTTTAGAGCACTTTCTTTCCCTTTCATTATTATAATATGTATTATATATTAGATCCCTCCACTCCTCCAGTTTTGTTCAATGTTTTGTGAGGATTTCCAATTCAGATAGTGTAAGTGGAGCTCTGGGACCACCCTCTCCACCAACCTGAACCTAGGCAATGCCACAGGGCAACCACTCTGCCCTCACCTTTGTTTTAAGGCTTACTACCCACACTGTCCAGAGCCAGAGAGAAGAATATCAAAGACCCATTGCAATTCAAAATACTGAACAAGACACCTGTGTGCTAGCGTGTATGCTTGACCTATAGTATTCTTTTTATGCTGGATCTCATTGAAGTTTCATGCTGGATGTTCATGCATCCAATTGTGACAGAGTGGATTATGGGAAAAGTCATGCACAGTAGATGAAATTGTGTTGACTCAACACCCGCCAATCATGTTCTAGAAGATCCAAGGGGAGATGCCTTAGACCCAGTACAACACTTTAAATTCTTTAGCTCAGTGCCCTCAAGTGCTCATGCTATCTTTCCCCTACCACCTCTAGCACAAGTTTGCTTACTCTGTGTGAAGCTTCACCCTTTAAACTTTATTAAGAATAGTTTTTTTTTTTTTTAAATTACCACTGTGTGCCATCACAAATTGTTTGTTTGTGATGAAAAAGAACCTAGAAACCTGTTGTGGGACCTGTTGTCTGTGGGACAACAGATGGCCCATGCTAACACTTTGGTAGCACCCATGTAATCTTTCTTGACAAGTTCAAGCAGTCTGTAATTGGAAGCAAGAAGCAGGATTTTCACAAACATTATCCTCAGCACCTGTGGGAAGAGTCTTTACTTTTTTTGTTAAAACTGTGAGTGAATTTTGACAGATTGGTCATTATATTGTTTGTACCTGCCCCAGGGTTATCCTCTTTGTCTATATGAAAAGACTAAATTCTTTCAAAAATGGTATCCATTTGTGCTGCTTAGCAGTGAGTCCACCCTCGGTGGAACTGTCCGAGTTTCTATTCAGTAGACTAGGTGATGGATCTTCAGAGTAGGCAAAACTTTTATATTAAAAAAGCAGGTTATTATTCTAAATAAGTGCCTTATTAGTACCTGTGAGGAGGTCAAAATAGATTATTCCAAAAAGGAACTTTGTGTAGTTTGGGGGATTTAGCAAAAATTACACAACAAAAATCAGACTTAGAACTCAAGTTACAATCTACATTGACCAGACCATAAATGTCTCTTCTTCATCATATTTCATATTCTTTACACCTGAGTTCCTGTCTCTGACCCTGCAGATAACTGTTGGCATTTCTAAATCCATGTTTCCTCCCAATTCAGGCCCCAAATCCTAAACAAATTCTGTAATTCATAAAAACTGCTTTAATTTTCTTAGAAAACCTTTTGAACATACAAATTTCCTATTTAATTTCCATTTCTTTCCAAGAATTTCAAAATGTATTCTGCCTGACCACCAGAAATATGAATATATGCTGCTTTTTAAAATGCTGATAGGCAGTAAACAATAACGGCAGGGTCTCAGGGAATCACGGCAAGATTATTTTGCTGACTGCTGACAACTTGTAATTGTAACCACTCCCCAGAATTTTATAATCAAACCCTATCATCATGAAACTTCTTTAACATGAATTCTTACCTTGAATATATAGATAGGTGACCACTGACCAGTCAACAACTTATGCTGTTCTTTTAACTAATGCTTTATAATAAGCAATTTACTGTAATCTATTTCTTCTTCCTTTTTTTCTTTCTAGTTAGTAACACTTGAAATATATATATATATATATATATATATATATATATATATATATATATATTCTTTATTTGGTAAAATTGGTCCACTCTTTATTTCACCGAAAACAAGACCTATCTGGAAAACATTCCTACCATGATTTTTCAGAATGCTTGCAAAAAGGCCCTATCTCAGAAATAAGCCACAGTTAAGATCGTCACCCAGACTGGCACACTTCATATACACTTGTTGTAATACAATGGATGTACTGAATTATAAAATATATAATTATAAATATATAATTCCATATATAAATAATATAGAAATTAGTCCTTAAATCATAATAAATTATAATTATGTGTAAATACCCAATTGGATACCTTTGGATGAGAAAGAAAGTTTATGAAAAAAGATGAATTCAAACTTACTGCTAAATTACCAGAGTACACAAACAACACATGAACAGCATTCACACTGAACCATATACTGAACATACATGGTTGTACCTAACATGAATACATCATGCAGTGTAATGGATATTGAATGCACTCATATGAAATAAAGAAATGTCTTCTGAATTGTGGTGCCTGAAAGTTTTTATCATTTTGTGTGAATTGTCACTCTTAACTGTGGTCATATCTGCTGCCACTTTTGCCTCATAAATCTTCAGTTAACACTTGGTATAATGAAAACTTAGTGAAGTCCAGCCTACAGGGGTTCGGCATGTGACTGAACAATTCACAGGTTAAAATGACTGGCAGCTGTGCTGCCAAAGCACTAGGAGCAGGATGCATGATAGCTGTGGTCATTTAAGGAAAGCTTCATTGGTGGACAGGAAAGACTGTGGCCACTGCTTCTACAAGAAGTGAAATCACAAAAAATTCAGGTCAGAATTCGGGTTGGGAAGAGTTATGATGATGTTTAGAAGAAGATGGCAACACTTTTGTGAATAAAAATAGATTTTTGCACATGAATAAATGAATAAATATGGATCATTGTACATGAATAAATATAGATTATTATTAAGAAAAAAATGACATCCCTGAAAATAAGCTTTATGACATCATTTGGGGCAAAACCTAATGTAAGACCTTGCTATATTACATGTCATATATTACATGACCATTTTAATCTCTTTTTAAACTGTCAGATCAAACCCTTTGGATACCATTGCAGCAGAAGGAAGAAAAATACTGTTCTTAATTTTTTTTTCTTTTTTCTTTCCCCAGGTAGTCATCCTCACATTAGCTCAGTTCAAGTCTTTATTTTCACATAAAGTATGACTCAACCCACAAAGAACCTATGTTCCCCAGACTGTAACAGATTTTCTCAACTTTAAACCCTTTGGTCCATTTTCAGACGACTGACCAATTAAGAAAGATGTCAGAAAAATTAGTGGCCATTCACAATTCTGTTTATTGCCTGTCCATTAAGTTTTATTACTACCTGTGGTCCACTGTAGTTACACACCAAGCCAGATGGCTTCTGGGGAGAATCAGCTACCCTCAGGGGAACACTAGGGTGAATCTCCTCCTGCAGCAGACCAGAAAATGGCCCGGATAGAGGCTCCAATTCAAGCTGTGAAAGGAGAATTTATGACAGAAAAAAGGGGCCTTCCCCATGACCTTTGTAAAATACTTTATGCAATCTTTTCAAAGTCATAATATATTAAATTTATACGACAAAAAATCTCTTGGGTTTATTGTTAAGGCTGCTACCAAATTCTTTGAAAATACCTTTCAGAAAAACAAGGAAAAGAATAAAGTAAAGTAGCAGTCCTTGTTTTACATTATGGTTTATTGTAGACTATCTCCTAAATTTTTGTGTTTGGAGATAGTGATTTTGGAGTATGGCTAAATGATGGGTACCGGACACTCAGCAGTGTATTTATTCATCAGTCACTCAATAGCTCACTTTGTTAGTTGGTGTTTTACGGAAAAAGGTGTCTGTGAAGATGGCTTTGGAGGGCACAGTCCCACCTATATGCATTTCTTGGCTGATGAGAATCTTCCTTGTATCCTGCCCTTCCACCATGCCATTTCTGCCTTGGACAGCAATTTCTAAAGTCCATGCAACTAAAAATGAAACTCTTTTTTTAAGCTGAAAGTATCAGATATTTTGTGCAAGTCTTCTATCTTTAATATATATATATATATATTAAAGATATATATATATATATGTGTATATATATATATATATCTGACAATATCTATATATTGTCAGATATATATCTGACAATATCTCACTCAGAGCTTTCCTAACTACAAGTGCCTCTCCTAATTCTTTAATTACATTTTCAAATAATATAAAAAGCCTGTATACTGGGGAAAAATGTCTGCACTTAAGCAATTTGCTTATATCACAATTTTCTTAGACTCTAGCACCTGCAGAAAGTCCATTTTCTCATTTCTATTAGGTAATTCTTTTTAAATCCTACTGGTTTGTGTGATTATTCAGTCCTCAGTAGCAAATCAGGGTCAACAATTCAGATTAAATTTCAAGATCAGTAACTGAATTTCTTAACTGACACTGCTGCAGCTTTATTTACTATCTGCTGAGATCTTCCTTTACAATCAGCTCTACTTTTGTTCAACTTGTCAGTCTCTAGAAAACCTATTTTTGTGTCTTTATTTCACTGCTGTATCCTAAGACCTTCTCGACAGTGGTCTTTCAGCAAAACTTGTAGTTTTGTATCCAAATTTAATGTCACCATATAGTGTATTAAAAGGAGTGAATTTATGTATCTGTCATCAGATCTCAAACTTTTTTATGTTACTTTATGCAGTTCAAATTTAATTCAAAATCGTATAAAGAGAATCTAACTTTAAAAGATGTCTTAATTGGTCCTCTTAATTCAAATACAAATGAAGTTAGAAATTAGTAAGAGTTAAATCTGTGAACCTTCCCTACAAAAGGACTCAGCAGCCAGTCTCTGTCTAGATTCAGAATAATGAGGTGACCTTGGAAGAGGTGGACTTTCTTATTTTTACATTTGTCAATATGCAGTATCCTAATAATTCCAGTAAACAAAGAGAGGACACTTAGTTTTGAAAGGAATGAAATTTATTGTAAAAATTTTTGAGTCCATAAACACTTTTGCAATGATTTTCCACCTAGCAGTCTCTAATCCACAGTTGTTCTAACCTCAGTTCCTATTGACGCAGTTTGGATTATATTATTTGTCTGCTGCACAACTGTTTTTTTTATATTTGTAAATTTTTATTCTACTCCTTCTTGACTCACAGTATCTCTTTGTGTCTATGTTTAGGGGAGGATAAATGACATCTACAGTGCTGATATAACTGAGATCTATTAAGAGAACTCAATTTTTTCTCAGGTTTTTAAAGCCAACTTGGACTCTTTAATATTTACTTAAGGACCCACTCTTGTTCAGCATATTAATAACATCTTCTTTGTTACAAACCTAAGCAGCAGTGTAGTCCTGTAGATGTTCTCATTCTCCTAAAAGTACTAGACAAAAGACACCATAAACTGTATAGATCTAAATGCAAAAGCATATCTGCTTATTGCATCATGAAATATAACAAGGTATTCAATATTTATCAGAAAATTACTTTGAGCTAATTTTATTTCTCCCTTTCCAAAAGATGAAACAATTACATATGCACATTTTTAAGGGAAGCCATTTCTTGCTGCCAGTGGATTACAAATTTTGTACTCTTGCCAAAACCTCTATTTTCACCTAAAATATTACGTTAGAGCCCATTTCTGGCCTTCAGATGAGTTACCTGTCTTTGAATTTATAAAGGTAGCAGTGTCCACATCCCCAGATGGTATCTTACCCAAATTGGACACGACATCTCATCTTTTCTCTTAGGAGCGTGTCAAAATAGCTGAGATTGTTCTAGGTATGCTAGAACAAAATGTTTTTCAGAAATATCTTTAAATGGCTTTTCTGTCAGTTAGACCCTACGTTATTATGCACACTCTCTCATTCCTGCATGTTGTAGCCACCATCTCTGCCTTGCATGGTCTAGTGTTTTTACATTTATCTCCTCTACTCACTTCTTTTTCCTCATGCTGTTTCTTTTATTATAATTTTATAAAGTACAGGTCACTCTTTACAAAATGGCAGAACACGTGTCACATTTAACAAGTCCTTTTATCATTTTACATCGATTTTACACTCTGTATCCAGTGTTCTATTTGATGGAGAGTAATACTTCATTCTTATGATTGATTTGAAATTGTAGAAATGGTTTCAAAGCTCCAAGAGTCCTTTCTAGGTAAACTCTTAGAAAAACAGACTTACTTTCATTTTACTATACCTCCCATATCAAAGCTCATATTGAAATATAACTAATTTGCTGTGGTCTCTTCACATAAAACACTTAAGGTGGACTCTATTCGAGTGGAAAATCAGCTCAGTATTACTGAACTAATGGTACTTACAGGTAATCCATTTCACTGTTCACTGTCTAACCTGTACAAAGAAAACTGACACTGTGTCTCTAGGAAATGGTAGGACAAACAAGATGGGTGAATGTACTACTAAAAATTGACCTCATTTTTTATATAATTTATTAAGCTAATTTTATTGCTGAATGATATCATTAACTATCATATATATGCTCCAAAGTCTGTAAGAGGCGATCATGCACAGATGGGATATGTGTGAGATAGGGAATTGTTGGAGAGCACTACAAAGTGGCTCTGAGCAGGATCTAAATTTTACTAATTGGCTTTCTATGTTTATCTGTGAGTCTGTCTTAGGGCTCAGCCCCTTGCTTAGAGATGGGAGTTGATTCATAGTAAGTGAACCTCTATGAATCACTGATCCGGGCTGAGGCCTGTAGTGGCCTGTGAGGCCAGAAATACCTCAAAGGACAAGATAAGGTCACAGCTGTGGCCACTCTGGCTCCAACCCCAATTAACTAGGTAGAGACTGCGGCTGCAAAAATTACTCCTACAGTCTCATTTCTACCATGTCTTCACGATAAGACAGTGCTCCTAAATTGACTTGATTCATCACTTAGAGACGTCCTTGGGGTGACTCCCCAGGTCCTGCTCATTGCCTCCATTTTCCTCAGTCTCTCCACCCTTTGTTCTTGGTCCTAATATAAGTGAACTGATCCAGAGAATCCTTTGTCTTTTCCCTCAAAGCCTCGAGCTTATTTGAAGGGTTTTGACCCTTCTGGAGCCCTAAAAATCATACAATTTGTCTCTTTTCTTATTTAACCTCCGCCGTACACTTGTTTGGGAGATGGGGAATCTAGGACAGGACCTGATAGGGAATAGTTAAGAAAGTAAAGAGAAATTATCCTGATGAAATGATTTCCCAGGCTACTGCTTTTAAATCTTACCACATCTTTGGGGGAAACTAGCTGGAACTCTCCAACATCCACAAACCATCTTGCAATATTCTATAGGGACTGTGTATATTTACCTCTAGCTTTAGGGTGCTCACATTGTTTCATTAATGTTTGCATGTTTTGTGCATGAACTGGATGCTACCCAAGTAGATATGCCAACACCACAAAAGTGGCAAATGTGATTAATAACTAAGATTATTCCTCATTGTGACATTCCTTTGGGGATTAAATCAAACCAAGAAACTCATTTTCAGCAGAAAGAAATGACTTGCTTGTAAAACTCTGAGGTGCTCATTAAAATTTCATACTCTCTCCCATACACAATCCTCAGGGCAAATGGAACATAAAATTCTAGACATTAAAAAGAATCTTAGGAGAGAATATAACAAGAAACTGGACATAACGGCCAGAAATATAAATCCAGAAGACATGGGTTAACCACTTTTGAAATTGTTCCTGGTAAGTGTATATTTAGAGTGGTACCTCTAAAACATCTCACAGTATCCAGTCAATGTCTTCTGAACTTAAAAGTCTGATGTTATGATTACCTATGTTCGAGAACTAACCCATATTACAGCAGCTCATCAAAAATGAAAAGACATCGTCTCTGTTGACAAACAAGACTTGATAATCATTTCAGGCAGGAGAAAGTGCATACAACTAGAAATGTAGGTTAAATTATTCATCGCCACCTCACTGGAAATGATTATTACTCACTTACAGTGCAACCAAAGGTCAAGCTCTCCTAGATTCTCTCAATCCATTCCAAGGAGACCCAAATCATCACTTCCAAAAAAAAAAAAAAAAAAAAATTAGAAGGCTATCTCCGCAGGCGAGTTCACAGTGGATATTTGCACAAAAATTTCATCCTGCTAGAAGCAAAAAAATATCTTCAATAGACAACATTGCATCATTGATGAAGAACTTCATCTATACCTAGGCTTTTCTCTCTTTAGACCTTGTCTCTGTCATAAAAGAAACTTAAAAAGAGCAAATTTTGGGTCCTTTAAAAAAACTACTCATCTTTTTATTTTTCCTCCCCTGTAAGGAAAGTTTGACTGGGGGCTGTTTGTTTATTCTTATTTTTATCCCTCACTAGGAGTTCTGTCAAATTTTGTCTTGTTTTAATGACCTTCAGTTGTTTCAATAAGCCAAACACTGACAAGATGATATAAATAATGATAAAAGCAAGAAAGATTGTAAGAGTATAGATAATGGGAGTGTAAATCAGTACAACCATTATGGAAAGCAGTTCCTCAAAAAAAAGTAGATAACTTTTTAACAGTAACTCTACTTCTGGGTATATAATCAAAATAAGTTAAATTGATATTCACAGTAGCTCGCAAACTGAATCAAATTAAATATCAATCAGTGAATACACGGATAAAGAACATATGGTACGCAAAGTGAAATACTATTCAGATGTTATAAAGCATATAACATCATTTGTGACTACCTAGATGGAATTGTTGGATATTGTGCTACATGAAATATCAGGTATAGAGAAAAATCAGTGTAATTTTACTTGTAAGTGTAAAATAAAAATGTTGATCCCATAAAAGCTGAGCGTTTAATAGTGATTGTAACAAACTAAGAGAGTAGAAAGAAAGCGGCTAGACAGTGGTTGATCAAAGGGTAATACTATATTTAGAAAAGTAAAATAGTTTTATGTTCTAAGTGAACTCATACAATGTGATAATATATGGTGATATAATAAGCTTGCTATAATTAAACAACCAAATCATAATGTCATTTATTTTCCAAAAGTATCTGTGTGTGTGTTTATGGTTTGTGTGTGTTTCAGTTCTGACTGATTTAAGATACTGTACATGACTGGATAAAGTTTAAGTTGTTTTTAATAAATCAAGTTTATATTTAAAACAAAATTCAACATTACATTTAATTCTAGAGGGGAAGGAGCTTATTACTCCAATTATGACTACTAATTCCCATACTTTCAAATTATAAATTGTGGCATTAGATTTATTATGTTTCTATGTATCTATCAAAATATATGAGAATATTTTCACGTTCTAGAAAATTCTATTGTTTCAAAAAGCATTACATTTCTCAGGATTGAAGTTTTCTGTTTTGAATATTTTGTTGGCATTATTCTCACACTAGCATACACTAAAAATGATGAGTCAACAATGAGTACAGTCTTTGCCTAATAAAGCATTTCTAGGTTATGTGAGCATATAGCTTTTCAAAGTATAGGTTAAATATGTTTTAAAAATCTACCAATTAAACCTTAATAAACTCACTATTCTTATGCCACAATTGCCCTGATGTATACTTACATTTCAATACTTATAGCAAATTTCTAAATACACTGTTCGAGTACATTAAAATAGATTCCATATGCCATTTCTGAATTTATCTCCTCTTCTAGAGAAAAGTACTTCATAGTCAAATTAAGATAATAAAATCCCTGAATCTTTCCTAAATGATCTCCCACTACTTATTGATGGTTTTTGCAACACCTTTCCTTTTCCATTAAATAAACTATTTGTCTGGCTTATCTTTTATTCTTTACCTTTTTTTTTTTCTGGAAGTCTCTTTGGATATTCCCATTTCAGCAATAAAATCTTTTCCTCTCTGCTTCTACCAAAGTGTGACAATATCATTTTTAGTACTTACATTTTGTTTCACATTATCGAATATGTATTACTCCTCCTCAAATAAAATCTTTGAGACCAGGGACCATATTTTACTCAGTTTTATAATCTCATTATACCCAGTGTGCCTTGTAAATTTTTAATACATTTCAGCATAAATTTGTACTGATAGATCACTATGAATTTGTTATCTAATATATAATCATAGACAATGAGAAATCCACTTTTTTGTATTTGGTGTAGGATATTTGTTTGCTTGGCTATCTTATTTAGGTCTCATAAAAATTTCACTTAATGTAGCAAGGTATTTACAGAGAATGTGAGTTTCGTTTCTGAGTTCTGTTCTCAGTATTTTTTTCTTTTCAAAATATGAAGTTTATAACTGGAAAAAAAGGAAACAAATTTTTTCCTAAATTGCCATATTTGACCTACTAATTATAAATAGTATTTATAAATAGTCAAAATATATTGTGAATTTTCACAGTTTAATCACTTTTGCGCTAATTCAATAGAGCTACAAGCTTTTAGTAAGTTTACTGGCTAGCTTCAGGGTGGGTTCATTCAAAAAGTTACTGCACAGTGTTGTAGGAGCAGAGACTGAAGAGGTCAAGTACACATCGGTTCTGCTCGGTCTTTATTTAGGTCACTGTCACTGGTCATTTGACAAAAGCACCAACAAGTGGCCCCTTTTGTGTGTTCAGAAGTCACATTATTTTCTTATCTTGTTAGCACTAGAGAT
The DNA here is from genome assembly GCF_034190915.1 of Cavia porcellus. Lineage (NCBI taxonomy): Eukaryota > Metazoa > Chordata > Mammalia > Rodentia > Caviidae > Cavia > Cavia porcellus. The sequence continues at coordinate 18,071,681 of NW_026947507.1, forward strand.
GATAGGAACTTCTTCTGTTACATTCTATCATAGCCTCCCTGGTTCTCTTACCCTTGCTCATATACATAAAATCGAGCTTCCACATATTATTTTTATGTATTTTATAATATCATCATAGATTTCAGATATGTTGACATGAGGGACTTATAAGACTCTGATGATTTTAAATTATGTGTCTGAAAGCTGACATAATCCTACAGGAAACAGAATTCAGTAGGATTTCTATTAAATCTGTTATTTTTAAACTTGAATAAAATTTTCATTAAGTGTAAACTCTATCCCTGACTCATTATTATTTTAATGGACAATAGTTGATATAAAATATGCTTAATAAAAAGGTACTTTAAAGTGTCCACATTGTTTTTTAAATATATTGCCATTATTATGATAAATCAGAAATAAAAGAGTGAGTAGAGAATTTATGTTTAACTGAAATAAGAGAAACCATGCAGGTGAGCTTATATCCTGGTGCTATTACGCCTCCTTGGTTTATGTTTTCTTCTTCACTGTAGTCCTTGGTGTTATTGCTGTACCCGAGGTCGATTTCAGATTTTCAAAGGTTTCTTTTTGGCTGAATTTTATCTGTCATTTATGAATATAGTATTTATTGGTGAAGTCAATTGATAGGTGCAGCTGCTGTGCATTTGAAAATACAAATTATAACTATGCATTCTTAACACCTTTGTATTTCCCATCATTTAGCACAAGTAAAGTATAAAATTAATGCCCAATACTACATGACAATTGGAGCATGACTTCTAGGCCTGACTTCTAATGATTAGCAAGTTTTCATCAGAAATATCATGAACCAACAGGGTGATATTTATCTGTGATCTTAGTAAACTATGAATAAAAGATTCATGTTTTGAGATTATAGTGCATGGTTTTCTCTTGTCATGTTGAATACTTGAATAAGCATTATACTTAGGATTATGAAAAAATTGCCTATATTAAGATTTATTTTTTAATTTTAAATTTACTTAATAAAGCATATTTAGCATATTTGTAAGAGGAAAAAATATATACCGTTAACATCCATGACAACTTTTAAAAAGTTTTTAGAAATAAAGCTTTTGGCTTGAGGCTAAATAATGGCAAATTTCCAGATGAAAGATGAAATATTTTTCATTCTCAGAACATGGATATTGAGATATAAAAAGTGATCCTTTTACAGCAGTAACTACACCTGTCACTGCACATGACAGACATAATGAGTATGGTTCCTTTGGGTTCCAGGGAAAATGAAATAGAAACCTCAAGAGATCTTATCATTCTAAGAAACTTAAGAGTTTGACAGGTATTTTTTATCAAATATGTGTAAGTTTTGTATTTTCCACTATGACTTCCCATTCAACATTGTTCTTAATAATGTCACCTATTTTAAACGAAGTTCTCACAGAGTACTGTCCAATAGAGTTGTTATGTGAACAAGACATGAGTTAAAAATAAAAATACAAATTTCTATTTGCCACACTGGAAATAATTACAAATAGACAAAAAAGACTGATTTAATACTATGCACTATCTATATTCACATATCCAAATATATTATCATTTTAATATGATATAGATCTTAATTATATATATATATATATATATATATATATATATATATATATATATATGTTTTGCTTTACTGTTATGAACCAATATTTCAACCCAGACCCTTGCCCAAGAGCACAGGCCAGTTCTTTTGGGGACTCAGTGATCTTACTGATTAACCCCAAGGGCCAGATCTGCCACTCCCTGCTCACTGTGATTATTTCCTTAAAATTATCTCAGTTTATTTTGTTCTTTCCTCCCCTATCTCTGGTGAAAATGTGAAAGAAATAATTCTTGTAATATAGTTATATATTGTGTTCCTTATGAAAACTTGAAATTATGTTTGTATTAAACATAAAAATAATACACACAACTCAGGCATGAAGAATGAAGTACTGATAAAGTTTGGAGGATTAAATAGCAAAAAGAAGCAAGAGAAGAAGAAGGAAAATGAAAGAAGAAGAAGAGGAGGAGGAGGAGGAGGAGGAAGAAGAAGAAGAAGAAGAAGAAGAAGAAGAAGAAGAAGAAGAAGAAGAAGAAGAAGAAGAAGAAGAAGAAATAATAATAATATGGAGTTATCTCCAAATATGGAAAGACCTATCATGTGGCATATGTTTCTTTTATGTAATGTAAATTTGGGGAAATAAATTTTAGCTTCTGAGCAGCTCCACCTTATAACACAAGACAAAGAAATATAGTTTAGCATATGTAAATTCCTTTAACCATTGAATTTGACTCCAAGTAGATGCCAAATGTTCAACACAGACTTCTTGCAAGGGAACCAAATGTAGAAAGCAGAGTTAGTGTATGGTGTTCTTATGTTATTTCTAATTTAGAGATTTAATCAATCTGTGGTTATTGGATTCTGGTTACATATATTTTGGGAGTCTAGAGAAATACAGCAAAAGAACAAATGAAGACATCTATAGTGGCAAAGGGTTGCAATCTCAGCGATTCAGGAAGCTGAGGCAGAAAGTTCACAGATTTGAGGGTAGTGTTCATAACTTGGCAACTTAGCCAGACCTCATCTCAAAATTAAAATAATAAATAATTAAATAAATAATTAAATAAAATAGAGTGAGGACATAGCTCAGTGGACATGTTGAATTCAATTCTCAGTATTTCAAAAGACGATTGAACAATGAAAAGAGACCATATAGTGAGAGGAACTGGACAAATAATTCCCATCAGAGTTTCAGAGGGTTAAGATAAGACAAAATTAAAATCAGGCTGTCTATAATTACCCTTAACCAGTTGCGTAGCCACTAACCAAATATGGTTACTGACATTGAAATTGTGATGTCCAATTTGATAAAAGAAACAAGTGCGGTACATATATCATATTTCAAAGATATAGACAAAAAACAAATCTGAAATATATTAATTCTCATAATGTTTTATTGAAATAATATTACATATGCATAGGGTTAAATAAAAATATATTATAATTTTAAAAATACCAATGTTTTGAAATTTGCAAAGTTTATACAATATGACCTTGTAAATTCACACTAGCACTTTCAATAGCTACATTCAATAAGTAGCTAGTACTGGGACAGTGTAGGTCTTGTAAATCTATGAGATTTACTTGGACTGATGATATTAAAAGATGAGAGTATTGGAGTTCTCAGTGTTTGATAGCAGTGAATATTCTACTAGAGATGAATTGGCAAGATGAAAATTCTCATAGAATTTGCATCTCAGTAGATCCTGAATTCATGTCTAAATTGAAATAGTTCTTATCTGTGCACTTACAGATTCTGTTTTAAATACACACTTTTTCACTTATTACTCATATTTTATTAAACTCTAATTTAAACTTACATTTGATAACTCATATAGTTTGGTCAGTATTGTTAACTACATAAAACAATTACTGTAGTTGTTTAATATATTACGTTTTTAACTATTAGAGGGTTGAGTAAGAGGATCACAAGTTTGACTCTAGCATAGACAAATTAGAGATTTAGAAAGAACTTGCCTCAAAATTAAAAATAAAAGGGGCTAGTAATATATCTCAGTTTGAAGGCTGTAGATTCAATCCCCAGTGCTAAAGTGAATACATAAATAAAGTTTACCTTCAATATTATTTATTGGGCTAATACATGTAGAAACATTTTTGTCATTATTCTGAGGAAAACTATTAAGGAAATCAAATCATAACTAAAGTAGATAAAGAGGGGAATGAACCTACTTTAAGAAGATAAAAATTTTTAAAAAAAGACATTTTTAGATATTTATGTGGAAGACTCAATTGAGTGAGATATTTCAAAATCAGTTATTATAACTGATTAATTCTATTTTTGAAACCAATCTGACTTATGAAAAAACAGATTGTCTGACATGTTAAGGTGATTTTTGCAGGAAAGAAGCCACGCTATAGGATACCTGAAGCAAGGAATTTGGGGGATGATATTAATTATATTTATTTTATTTTCCCACTTTACTGTGGATTTTTCTTAAATATAGTTTGAATTTTACTTTAAAACTAGACCCTAACTCATTTTATGAGCAGCCTATACACTGTTATATTTAAGTATAAGTGAGTTATGTAACTCAGATATTTACCAAAAGCTGAATTCTTCCTAAAGTCTTCATAAATGGCATAAATCTTTCTTAATGAAAAACAATAAATAAATTAATAAAATTCCATATATATATAATTTTATGTCCTGTCCTTTTACACAATGAGATATAAGAAGAGTTAAAAGAAATTTTTCGTAGACAAGTATGACAGAAACAGGAAGCCAGTACAGGAGCTGGATGTGACAAGCAAGAAGTAAATCAACAAATGTACTTTCCTATATCTTAACCATTATTGATTTAAACCTATTTTTAAAGCGTTAACGTATCTGCATCAAAACACATATTCACATAGATAAAAGAAACTTTTATAAATTTGAGCACAAAGTTTGTGCAATCATTTCAGTACTTAAAGGAAAAAAAAATAATGCAAATTTCCAAACTTTTGATAAGCACAATGGAGACTGATTATTCTTGCCTTCATTAAGAGAATCTCTTGGGAAACTATTCATTATTAGAAACTTTATTTATTTGCTTCTCTGGAAGGTTGTAAGATATTTATGAAATCAAAGCAATATGCGGTTTTTCAGGGAGAAACCTAAAGGTATGGTTTGATTTACTACATAATAAAATATTTAGAAAATATAGCACTTATAATTTAAGTGGTGTTTTTCTAAATAATATATGCAAGAAAAGCCATTGTAATGCAGTTAGTATAGAAAAGATACTAGTTTTGCATGCCGAGTCTAAAAACTTGATGCTATATTTAAAATGAACATATGTTTCTAATGAAGCAATACTTTAGAAGTGTTAATTGTTCTTAGGGAAAAAACTTATTTACAAAACCAGAAAACATATAATCAGGTAAAATGAAGTTGAGATACACTTTGATAATACAAATAAATATATTTTTGCAATAGCAAAAACAACACATAATTTTCATTCAAGATTTTGTTGTGTTATTTAGCTTTGCATCATTATAACAAAATACCTCAGGTAATCAATTCTCAAAGAGAAAAAGGTTAATTTGGATAACCAATTTTGAGATTCTAGTTCATTAGAGGGCAGAACCATTATCTTCACACCCCTCGTGAGAGTTGGATGGCATCAGCAGCTGCAGTAAAGCAAACTGTTCATTGCATGGCCAAGATCAACAGCTAAGGAGGAGTAAGGGACGGGAGGCCCATAAAGACCCTCTGAGGGCTGACTGCAGTGAGTTAAGGGTCTCCCTCAAGGCCTCGCATTCAGATCATTCCAATATTGCACAGCACTGACTCTTTGGAATGAAGCATTGAACACATGTGCTTTTGAAGAACATTCAAGATCTGATCTATAACACTTGCAAAAATATTAGTTAATTCCAGACCTTTTAGTAAGCAAGATTTATAATAGTTTTATAAAACATTTAAATAAACTATCTGTTTAAAATGTATTTGCCTGTATGAATTGAATTATTTTATTAGGGTTTAATTCTGCCTTTCACAATTTATAATGAAAATTAAAATTATATGATCATCATAATAAAGAGTGATTTGATTTGTATGACTTTTATGAACTGTGTTATGTAGCATTGAAGAACATCAATAAAATCTTTTTTATTTAAGGTATGAAAGCATTTAATAAAGCTCACAAAATTGACTAAAATCTGTTGTGGAAAACTAGATTAGTTTTATATGTAAATATATGTGATAATCAAATTATAATTTTTGTTTTTTGTTTCTCTTATTTTTTTTTTTTTGCTCCAAATGTCACTCTATTGATATTTAGACTTACACACATCTTTTCCTCTTTTATGTTTTTCTTTTCTTTAAGCAGCTAGTAGAAACTATGTGAAAAGAGGACAAAGCTGGACACATAAAAAGACGTATTAGACAAAGCATTGCTCTTAAGATTTCCTTCCCTCAACTCAATGGAATTTGTATCCTTTTAATTTCCCTTGCATTTCACTGATTGCTGTTTTTCAGTTTGTCTTCTCCTTTCTCTTTTTATTTTCAAATCTTAATTTCCTATTCTTTTCTGTGTCCTCACTAATTCTCCAGGATATCTTCTTAAGTTTTATGCTTTTTATAGGATAACAACGACTCAGTATATAATTCAGAGGTCTATCTGGTTTCCAAATTCTAGGCTAATACAGGCAATTGCATTCTTAAAAATCTCCACATTGACTTCCTACCAGACATATTATCAAGCAAAACTATTTCAAACTGAGCTCTCAGTCTTCTTCCCCAACATACAGGTCCCACAGTCTTAACTATGGTAGTTCATGACAACTCCTATTCATTAGTTCAAGCTAGGAATGTGGTGGCATCCTGGACTCCTCATAACCTAAATTCTGCATGTGCCAAAGTTCTACGTTTTTGCCCCGAACTCTGGAATTTCTTAACACATCCCCTGCAATCATCTTCTGTGCTACTATTTTCTCTTGCTAGTATCACTGTGGTATCCTATGACTCTGCTCTTTGCTCTGCCCTTTTGTTCTTCTCATGTACTCAAAAATAGTAACAAGAATGCTCTTTTCAGAACAATTATCAGATACATCATTCTTCTGCTTACTTTGAAATCAACTTTCCATTTCACTGCATGCAAATTTTTATCTTACCATTGGTCAATAAAACCCTTGAGATCACTTCAGTTCAGTTTGTGCTCTGTATTCATCATTACTTACCCACAGTTGAGATCATTTGGTTTTCAGACATGCTGCCCTCCCTGTTCTTTCGCAAATAATACAGGCATATTTCATCATAGAACCTTTGAGCTGTTCGAATCATCTGGTATAATATTTCTGGAGGTATATTCATGATGAACACACAGAATTGTTCTAGATTTACCAGTAATTAACTTCCCTAGTGCAGATAATTTTAATAATTCTGATATTAATAACCACAAATGCCCCTGAAATGTGAATTCCTCATTCCCATCAACTTTCAATATTTTAATTTTTCTCCATGAGATTAAGCATCTTTGAATACCCTAATAAGGTGATATCTCAGTTTATAAGCTGAATTTATTCTATGATTTTGGAAGGGATGGTCACATTTGTATTTGTGTAGGAAAGATGATTATGGTTATGTTTGTCACCTGATGCAGTTCACAAGCAAAAACAAAGTTTTGCCAAATATTTCTGTTGGGAAACCAGATTATTTACATAGATAATTTGCTTAAACACTATGTTTAATCATTATTACTTACCCTTTCTCTTCCACCACATCCTTTCTCACTAATATAGCAGTTCATATGCTATGCACAATAACCAGTGCATGATTTTGATTTACTATGGAATTGTTTAAGATTTTGTACACAATGAAAGAAAAGATCATTGTAAAAACCGAGTGAATGTCAAATTATCTATTTTCAACTTTTTTATTTAAGCTCATTTTGGGTATATTTTGTTGAATTCTACTATATTACATTACAGAATAAATTTATCCAGAGGAAAAGAACAAATAGGATCCGTGCACATAGGTATGCAATGTGTGCATTTACTTACTAATTTTTTTAGGAAGTGGCTCATGTAACTATGAATCCGTAGCTAGCCAGCTGTGAACTCAGGAGAGTTGATAGTGTAGTTCAGCAGCTTTCTGAAGGCCTGAGATTTAGGAAAGGTAATAAAGTACTTCCAAACTGAAAGACATCAGGCTTGAGAACGCAAAAGCCAATGTTTCATTATTAGTTCAAAGGGATGAAAATTGATGTTTAAGCTCAGTGAGAGTTAGGCAAAAGTCCTCAGTTTGTCTCTTTTGTTTTCTGCAGACTTTCACTGACTGCATTAGAGAGCTACCATTAAAGGAAGGGAATATTCCTTACTCTTTCTATGGTTCAGATGTTAATTTCATTCAGAAATAACTTCACAATTGTTTGAATAAAGATATAGACTCCTGTTGGCCAATATTGGCAGATAATATTAACCATCACGCTGAATTTAAAACATAAGTATGGCTTCTTCCTCCTGGTCTTCAGTAGAAGTTTTTCCTCAGAGGGAATCTCACTTGCTATCCAGACAAGTAAGAACTGTGCAGATTTACAGACAATAGTATGAAGAACTTGAATGACTGAGAATCCCCTACTTATATTTTTGTAACAAAAATAACTGAATCAAATGACGTTTATGAAGTAAGACTCTAGTTTTCTTTATTTACATATTCTAGTTTCTCAAAATCTCATTAGTTCAGAAATAAAGCTTTGAGTCATTTCAGTTGAATTCTAAAATATTCACCAACAAAATACGTACATAGCAGAAACTCTAAACTTAAAAAATACAAATAACTCTTTTAGTCTGGCTACTGCTTATATGCAATTGCACAGAATAACCATTATTTGACACATACTAACCCAATAACTCCTTTCCTAAATGATTAGGTGGTAAGATAATTGAATCACTTAAAAAGATAAAGGATTTTTTTTCTTTTTGGTAACTTGTGATTTTATCTGAAAATTTTCTGGAAAGTCACAATGAATATCTTTCTCTGAAATACAGATTTATTATATAATACTCTAAACTTATTTCAAAAGTCAATAAAATATGTGACTTAATCAATATATTAAATAACTACCAATGAGTATATATTTTTGCATATCTTTTTTCTAGAATTTTTAATTGGAGTTACCATTTGGCCAATCAAATAATATTACTGTTCTTTAAGTTGCTCTACATATGACTATAACTCAAGTGTATTCAGAATTCACTGTGTAATACTGGCATCATAGTATTTCTCATTGTTTTATAGTTGACATATTAGTTTAGAATTTGTATTCTTCCTGGAAACTAGACAGATGTCACATGTTGTAATATTCTAATTTTAAAAATTAACTATTTAGTGTAATTAGAAAAGATATTTGTACAGGAGCCAAACTTTTATCAAAGAAGCATCACTCTACTACATTAATTGTTGTGAAGCCTTACACATAAAGCTCTAAAGTAACTTTAATAATAAAAACAAAATCAAAATAAAGCTTAAAATACAAAGAAATTGAATGGCCAATAAAATATCAAATAAAAGGAAATATTACAAAAATAATTTACATGATATATACACATATCACTATGGTTTATAAAAGTCAGTGTACATTTTTCATGATGTGATGCATAATTATATGCAATAGAAGAATCTTGCTTACTAGCTGTAGGACCTGTAAATGGAGTTGAGGATTAATATAAGAATTATACTAATTTTTACCTAAACTAGTGAAGACAGTATATAAATATTTAACGATAATTATTTTTCATTACTAGCTAATTTTTATCATCAATAATGGACAAAGTACTTCATTAATATACACTGCATTAAATATATAAAATGATCTTGTTTACCAGTGGACTTATAATCTAATTATAGAAACTATACATACATGGAATATTTATATGAGGTTATTTGCAAGCAATGTAATTTTCATTTAATAAAAATAGTTGAACTCCTTACTTCTTTCCCAGATATTTCATGTGAATGAGCCCAGTGCTAGTCTGACTATGATGATGGACCAAGAACAGTGATGATGAACCTTTTAAAACTTTCAGGGACAGAAGTAGCCCACTGTGGCATGCATGCAATAGGTTTACCATCCCTGGCCTATAGGAGAGTCCTAGTACATGAATGTTAGAGAATGTGGATTTGCCAAGTCAGAGCAGGAGAAAAATGGATCCCAAATCCTTAACAGACTGACTGAAAGTTCTTTTCAAAAATACTGTGTCAAACTAAGAATAGATAGATAGTTTCAATATAATTGTGTGAAAACTTGCAGGTTGTTTTAATATGCCCAAAAATGACGGGCGGTCAAGAAGGAATGGAAATTTGACTGCCCCATAGCATTACTTATAAGAGAATTGGGCAGTCTATGTTGATTTTCCACCTATATAAGTTGTCACTCTAGTCAATTAATCACAATATACTTCGTCAAGCTACATTGTACATTTGTATTAAAAACATTTTCCTATAGATCATTATAAAATATATAATTTATATTTAATATGTATTACCTCTACTATTGTATACTATTCTTAAAATATATCCATGAAACATTTAAATTTAATTACTTAGACAAATCTGTCATTTTCCTTTACCAGCATTGTGTCAGACACATTTGGCTTCGGTATTTAAACCAACCACCACTGATGCAGCAATTTATGCATCATGATTAATTGATCAGCCACTACTTGAACCTTTCACTTTGTACTAAAGGAAGAAATAAAAACAAATGACAAAGTCTAGATTCATTCTTGGGAGAAGAAAGTATTATTGTTTTTGGTTTCCATTTGAGTGATTTAGCTATTTTAATGGAAAGGACAAATTTATAATTTTCTAAAACAAGTATCTCGTGGAATAATGAATTAACTAAAGCTCTATTGTAGCGTTATCTTAGTGGTATTTGCATAGCCTGTGTAGATTGTTGTTTCGGTCAGCTAGCCATCTGGTCTGACAATTACTGTGGATGTAAGTACGAGTGGGTGAAGTGGCATCCTTGGCAGAATGTACAGCACTTATGCAGCAGGCGCGTAGTGAGTCTGGCCTTGGCTACTGACCAGTTGCAAGAAAACAAAAGACGTATGGCATTCAATTCAGGACTTTTCAGAGAAGCAATAATGTCCACGATCCTCATCAGAAATTCTCAACAATTTAAACCAGAGAATAACAGCTTAACGAATAGTTACTTAGGATTCACTCCTTTGTATGGTTAAAACCAATTAACATTTCTTCACCTTCAACATACTTTAAGTTTCAAAACATACACCCACACAAAATCATATATGCACACATCCAAAGAGCTTGGCAAAATTAGGAGTGTTTAGTACTTGAGTTGATGTAAACAGTCTAGGTTTCCCAGTTCATTTCCTTTTCCTTGTGTTTTGGTCTTCTTCTACGCTACAAACCTTTGCCTTAACATTCCATCAATTATGTCTGTATTTCTTAATTATAGCTTATTTCCCTATTTTTTTAGTTAAGTGAATGTATTGAATTCTAATAGGACTCTTAACCTAACTAAAACACATCTTTTCATAAGCTTTCATCTTCAAGTTTCTCCTTTTAGTTGTAGAATTGTACACCTAAATTTTGCAGCAAATATCTATGTGTTTTTTTCTGATCATTTTATTTTGCTCATTCCTTCTATCTAAATAAAAATATACTATTGACTCTAACTTAATTTTGCTCTTGTTTACTGCCATCTTCTAGCCCAAGCTTCTAATTAGACTGCATATCAACAATGCAAGGAGAGCTCTTTTATAAACCATGGCATGCAAATCCTTGTTAGTCAATAATATCATTTCTTGTACGTTAGTTAGGAAAACCAAATTTCTTATCCCCAAAATGTCCAATGTAAGTCAGCTCAAAATTTGGAGATTTGAAAAATTTGTAAAATGTTTTTGTCTTACTATTGATTTCTTATTAATCTCTCCCTTCTAAGTAAATGAATACTATTTAGTGTCATATAATACATAAGCCACTTTTAGTTTTAGAGCTGCTGGATTAGTTATATTCATTGTATGCTTAACTGTATTAGCTCATTTTAATCTTTCAGCTCTCAGACAGTCAAATGCACTAGAGACTTATCTGACCACTATATACACAAAGCATTCTGCACATAAATGAACTAAAATCTAATTTAAGAGTATATTTGTTCAAAAATTTAATTTCCATACAATCACAAATAAGTATGCTCCGCTGAGTCACAGGTTGCCAATGATCAGATCACACCAAATAAGGCTATGCCCAATCAAAGCAGATGACTCACCTATCTTGTTTCCAAAGTACATCGCAGGAGCTGTCCAGCAGAACTCTGAATCGATTCTGTTTCTTAAAATTGCTTGACTAATTCATTGATTTTTGTTTCAATAAATTGTTAAATTTAAATAAATTATTTTCCCCTATGATATAGCACAAACTTTTCATTTGTAATTTTTCTCTCAAAAGATTATACCTTACTATTGAAATTATTTTAATTACTTCATAACCGTACTTGATTTTGTATTATCTTTAGTTAATAAGCGTAACAAAAGAACATAAACATAGTTTGTATCTTATGTTTTTGCTAACTTATCCATGGTATCTATCCTTTTAGCACTAGAAACTGAATGTCAATGTACTATGAATTCTCTGTATACTACCAGAAAATGTTTCTCCAACTTAGCTGTTAGATGTTCCTGGACATAAAAAATAACTTGGAAATTAAGAATATTTACAACTTCATGTTATCAAGTATTAGATACCCTTAATTGAATAACTTGTATTTAATCAAATAAATGGAACACATATTTGCTATTCTGGATATTTACAATTAGGAAGCATTTCTTAAAGTGTCTACATGAAATAATTCAACATTGGAAAGAATGCAGCAACTGTAAAAATATATTTTAAAATTAAGATTCTATTTATAGGCTAATTCTAGTTAAGTCAATCTTGTAAAATTGTGTCAGAGTTTAACATTTAATTTGCAAGACTAAAGAAAATTAGGCTGACTTAAACTAATCATGCAATGTATTAAAATAATATAAAAAACTTTACTTATAAGTAAGGTAAATTAGTAAGTTCTAATTTTAGTTTTCCTCATTGAAATTGTATATTAGTTTACATAGATTAAGAAGGCTACCAGATTTATAGATATGTTTCTACATCATCTGCTTTAATACTCAGCACTATCATATATTATGGTCTGGATTTGTTCCAAGAAACTCATATGCTAAAGACTTGGTTGCTAAAAGGCCTCTGAGGCTGTGATCAGATCTAAAGTGTTCCGACTTTATCCACTGGGTTAACACACAATTTAAGAAATGGTGAAAACAAAAGGCGGTGGCTAGTTGAAGTGAGCTGATCTTGAAAGTGTAAACTTGGGGTTTTGTCTACTCCTCAGCCTCTTTTTTATTTTTCTGCTTCCTAGTTGCTACTCGGTGAGCAGTGGTGCTTACCAGGCCCTCCCGGTGATGTTTCCACCTCACCACTGGCCTAAAAGCATGAAGTCATCTGATTAGAAACTGAAAACTCTGAAGGGCTGAGCTAAAATAAATCATTCCTCATTTAAGCAGAAATTCTCAGGCATGTTTTTACAGTGATGTAAAGCAAAAACACACATCATATGATGCATCCAGAATATTACAAGCATCTTCTCCCTAAAGCACCTCCATATTTTTGTTGGTTAATTTTCTCTCATTGCTGTGACAAAATAACCAACACCAAAGTTAAGGAAGCAAAAATTTATTTAGTTCACACTATTTGGAGTTTTCTGTCTATTACTAGGTGGCTCCAAGGCAGGATGCATGGCAGACTGGCAACCGTTCATGGTGGCAGAAGACAGCAAAAGCACAAGATCAAAGATAGAACAAGCCTCTTTCCGCCATTCTGTGGTAAGCAGGCTGTCCACCCCAGGTGCGTGTAGCACTCACAGCATCTCCTTGCCCTCCTCTTGCACAGGATGAGGATGTTTAAAAAGTTAGAACGCTGGCCTGAGTCACTTAATTAATCTTCTAAATTCAAGTTGACAATAAACAGCACCTTTGAGGTAAGAGCATGTTCTCTGTACCCCAGGATATAGATCTGCTGAGTGTGGTGGATTGACAGCTAGTGGTCAATTTGTGACACCAGCTGAACTGAATTAGCATGGTGGTGAATGTGGAGGGCCCAGCTGAGGAGTGTTGCAAACCTAAAGGGAGAATCAGAGAATCAGAGAGAAAGGAGTAAGTGTTGTTGGTTCTCCTGGGTGACACTGGTTCTCCTGGGTGATGTTGGTTCTCTTAGGTGTTGTTGGTTTTCCTGGATGTGCTTGTCGGACTTTTTTCCTAATATGAACTTGGCTGGTCTCATTGTCAGGAGCTGGAGACATTGTCCTTTAGAATGGCAGTAGTTCACTTTAGGGGAACTCTGGTCTTTAGCATTTCCTGGCCTTTGCTTTACCACTTCCTGGCTCCAGAGGGGAAGATAGTGTGCTGCTCAATCTCCAGTCGAAGATTGTCATGCAGGCTTTTTGAGATGAACTCAGCTGTTCTTATTGTTGCAGGAGTTGGGACCTCACTGTTGCTGAGAACAGCTGTGGTACTTTTCAGGGGGCCTCTGGTTCATACTTTGAGCATCATTTCCTGGCTCCAGTGCGTATCTCTCAGTCTGCTATCACTGGTCCTTCTTCCTGCTGGTATAGACTTTCTGGTTTCCACTACTGACATGAGGGTCTTCTCACAGAAGATCCATAAAACAGACTTGCATGCAACATTGTCATGGGCTTTAAATTTTCAGCTAGACGCATGCAGGATGTTGCTATGGGATCCAGGCCCTCAGCGGGAATTTTTGAGGTCTTTAGTGCGTAGAAAGATATCCTATAGTTTTCATGTTTAACTCTTTGGGTTATTATAATAACATAATTCTATAAATTATGTCCTATATTATTTTTTCTTTGCGATCCCTGACTACAACATTTAGTTAAGCTTTTAGACTTAAGTTGAAACAATATATCAACCGTTAAACTATTCTGAGGACACCTCTCAGTGTTAAAATAGTAAATTGTGCAACCAATTAAAATTCAGTGACTATATACAAATACAAAGTTAGATAACATACATTCCTTTAAATAACTTGCTGATGAAAATTTTGAATTATTTTTTGAAGATTAAAACAGAACTAACATAACCATGTAGCTATGGTCATAGTGGAGAAAATGAGAGTATTTACTTGTAATAATGCGTATGATTGAAAGAAAACACAGAGAAAGAGCATGAAATTTTATTTTTAAATTTCGCTCTCAATTAAGGAATTGAAGGAAATAGTGAAAACATTAAAAATAAAGATAGTCCCAGTGCAAATATAAGCTAAGCAGCAATAGATTTTTGTTGTGCTCCTTACAGTAGAAAATATACAACAAAAAAGCACACTGTTTTATTAAAAATTAGTTTCAATTTTCAAAAAAAAAGTTTTTTTTTTATTTCCATTGCACATATCTTATTAGTACAATCTGGAGAAAAAATATTAAAGAACATTTTCAATAATCTATTCCTATACAATTAATTAAAGCTACACATTTTCAAAGGTATAAAAAAGGTATTTTAGTCTTCTAGCCAGCTAGAGAGCCAAGCAAATTAGACTTACAGTGCGTTCATATATTTTCTAAACTGGCATAATGTGCTACTCCATTTCTTGGAGGAGGAAAAAAAATAACTAGGAAAGAAATATTCAGTTTAGCTATGGCTTTGCTACATATTTCCTCTGTGATCACAGTAACATGTTTGAAGAAGAAAAATAGAGTAGGGGAACTAAATTCAAAATCTCTACTCGCATCCATAATAATCAGTGGTTGTAGTAAAGAAATCGGTAAATTATTTTTCAAACTTCTTTGAAAAAGCAGTGATTGAGAATTCCTAAAGCAGACTACCGTCCCTTTGTTGCTGACCTCCGTTCAGTGTATACTAAAACATATTTTTTCTCCCCAGTATTGCAAACAAGTACAGCCATGAGCACTTGAAATAATGCTAGACACAAGTGAAAAAGAGCTCTGAAAGGGAATGAAAGGAAACTACACTGCATAGGTACCTAAGAATTGTGGGGGAGGGGGGAAGCATATTTTGATCTCTCCCCTCCATCAACCCCAAGAGCAACCTTGACCTCGAGGTGGAAACAGAAGGGATCCATTCCGGCTTATTTATCTTATGGATTAGTTGGCAGCGTCACCCTAGTAGACGGTCACCACCGGGAGATGAGTTCAATCAAAAGCTCTATGTTTCCAGAGTTCTAGATTAGAACTCTTTCAAATCCTGGTTTAAGATACACACTCTCCAAAGAGCTGGATTTCCTGGGATATTCTATTTAAAAAAGTCCTCCATAATAAACACTTGGTCTGAAAGCCTGTCTTCCATTTTCCTCAGACAATTTTCTTTCACTGTGAAGCAACAGGCAGTTCAGCCATACCGGCAACAGATCTGGCTTGGGCAAGTACTCTCGCCTGGGAACAAAGTCCTCTCATCCCCAGGAGATATGCCTGAACAGTGAGGTAGCAAAAGCAGAGATCTCATTACAAAAAATCCCAAGTGAGAGGAGTGCTCTCCGTGGACCATAAAAATGAGAATTCATCTCCAATAATCATTTTCCCTAAGAAATGTAGGGTTCCTATACTTATCTTTTCTTGTTTTCTCTTGCCTAGTTGCTCTGGCTAATGTTTCAAGTACTATGTTGAATAATATTGGTGAATTGAGCATATGTGGCTTATTCCTGATGTTAGAGCAAAATCTTTCAGTATTTCCCCTTTAATATTATATTGATCATTGATTTGTCATAAATAGATTTTATTAGATTCAGATTAGGTTCTTTTCTACCTAATTTTTCAACACTCTTATTATGAATGGGCATTGAATTTTGTCACATAGTTTTTCTACATCTGTTGAGATGGTCATGTGGTTTTTGTACTTGATTTTCTTTATATGATAAATTACATTTATTGATTTGCATATGTTGAACCTTACTTGAAACTCAGAAAATATCTACTTGGTCATAGTGTATGGTGATTTGTTGCATTGCATTTGCCAATTTCTCATTAAAGATTTTTGCAACTATGTTAATTAAGGAGGGTGGACTATAATTTTCTTTTTTGTTGGGTCTTTATCTGATTTGGGGATCAGAATGATGCTGGTTCCAGAAATGAATTCTCCCCTTCACTCCTTGTTTTGTTTTGCTTTCTTTTATTCAGAAATTTTTCAATTAAAAAAAAAAAAGTATTTTTTTTTTTAAATTTTGTTTTAGTTAAAAATGTTTGGTCATTTTACTTTGTTTTCTCATACTGTTCCCCATCTTTCTAAATATATTTCCTATTGTTATTTTCTCCCTTCAGTGCCTCATCTTTTCCAACAGATACAGAGATAATTGTGGGCCGGCTCCCTAGAAGCCTTAGAGGACATCTCAGCGAGTCACCACTGAGCAGGGACAGGGCAGCAAAGAGGGACCAGGAGGTGGAAAGGCAAAGATAACCTTCTCCGAAGCAGTTCTCAATCCCAGCTCACCAGACACTGAACTGAGTTGAAATTAGGCCGCAAAACTATGGAATGCGTTATTTTCTATTTATCCTCATTTCTTCCCCTTAATACAAGATACAAACTATTTCTGAAAGAAATTGTTTTTGTATATGTGAATCTGTGCTTCTCGAAGATGTTTGGGCCACATCTTTTTTTTTTTTTTTTTTTTTTTAATTTAAAGAGATTAAGACAAAACAGGACAGAACAAAGCAGATGAGAAAAGAACAATGTAAGCAACACAGTATTTCCCTAGAAGACAACCCAAAATTAACAGTAACTACCATAGTGTCTCTTTCTTTGAAATAGCTGAGCATAATTTCATATACAATAGTATCAAACATAACAAAATAGTATAAAACCATTAAAGAAAATGAGAGTATTACAGGGCATTCAGAACCAAATAACAGAAAACAAGCAATGACTACTAAATTGTCTCATTTTCCACAGAAAATTCGTTTATACTATCACACATAATTCAATCCAGTAAGATACAACATGATAGAACCAATGGAAACAGAAGAGCAAATGCATGGTAGGACTTCAGAGTAAGAAGATATTAAATCAGCACTAGTTGCTATAGTGAGTTTTTTTTTTTTTTCAAAATAGTTGTTCATACCATCACAGATTTAAAAAATCAAACAAACCAGGAAAAAACTCATTCCAACTAATGTATGCAATCATTATAAGGCTTCAAAGAAATGTAATGGGGAATCACGATTACCATAAACTCTTATGCACTCTTATATTTCTTACACTAGGGAGACTATATGGTATTTATACATGTGAGTTTGATTTATTTTGCTTATGAGTTATGGTCTCAAGTTGCGCCCATTTATTAGTAAATGTCTCAATGCGATTATTCTTTATTTCTAGCTGAGTAGTACTCCATTGTATAAAAACACTACATTTTTTTTTTTTTAATCTATTCCTCAGTTGATTGACACTTGGGTTGTTTCCAAGATCTGGCTATTACAAATTGTGCTGCTATACACATGGGTGCACATATATCACTGTGGTATGATATTTTCAGTTCTTCTGGGAATATGCCTAGAAGTGGAGTAGCTGGGTCGAATGGGACTTCCAATCCCAGCTTTTTGAGGAATCTCCAGACTGACCTCCACAGTGGCTGCACCATTTTACCATCCCAGCAAGAGTGCAGGAGAGTTCCTTTTTCCCCTCAGCCTCTTTAGCCTTTGTTAGTAGTTTTCTTGATCCTGGCCATTCTTTCTGGAGTGAAATGGAATCTCAGTGTTGTTTTAATTTGCATTTCTCTAATGACTTAATGATGATCAACATTTTTTCATGTATTTATTTGACATTTGTATTTCTTCATCTCATATAAGGCTATAGTTCTTAAATGGCATGTTATTCAGACAAAGACATGTGAATTGATGGAACATAATAGAAGATGCAGAAACCATCCCAGATACCTTAAGCTATTTGATCTTTACAAAAGGATTATAACACTGGAGGAAAGAGCTTCTTAGCAAATGATGTTGGTTAAACTGGCTGTCTATGTTCAGAAGACAGAATTTGCTCCCCTAATCTATCACTATATACTAAATAAAAATCAAGATGGGTCAAAGACATAAATATATGATAATATGTCCCCCACATGATTGACCTGATCAAAATATGGCAAGTGAAAAAAATAGACGTTTCAGAAAAAAATTACAAATGGCCAGTAAGCATATAAAAATTTTTGACATCTCTTGTCATTGGAGAAATGTAAATTAGAACAATGATAAGATTTCATCTTTTGCTGAAAAAGTAACAATCATCAAATCCAATTCACAGGCCAATATGGCTGTGGTACAAAAGGAACTCTTTTGTACTTTTGATGGGAATGTTATCTAACATGACCAGTATGGAATCATTATGGAAACTTCTCAAAAGAGCTAAAAATGGAAATTCAATTGGACCTAGCCATTTTTCTCCTAGGTATGTATTCAAAACAGCTAACTCATCTTATACAGAGATACATGCATTCCATTGTTTATAGCAGCACAATTCGTATAACTAAATCTAAGAAGCAGCCTATATGTACACTCAGCAGACGATGGGATATAATGTGGTATCTACATATAATAAAATACAACTGAATTATAAAAAAGGATAAATTGGGATAATTTGTAGGAAAATGCATATACCATAACCACATAATTTTAAGTGAAATAAATCAGATACACAAGAGGTTATAAAGAGACAAGGAGACATGAAAACATTTAAAATGTGTTGTATACATGTACCAAGTGCTCTCAGCAAATGTATTTCTCATATATTACAATCATAAACTATTAATGATGATAATAATAATAGTAGTAAAAAAGAAAATGTGAAAAGGGGACCTAGAGAGGAATACAGGAAGGTGAGTCAGGAGGTGAAGATCAAAAATAATCAAGATATATTCAGTATGTATACTCACTCCTTAAGGTGAATGTAAACATCACGCATTCCATGAATATACTAACAAAAGAGAAAATTAAAACCTCTTTCTCCAGAAAAAGCCCACTGCAACTAAATCAATTAAGTAGGCAAAAGTAACATCACAGAAACTCAGTAATTTAAAATGGCATTGTAAGTTAAGGTCCTTAAAAGAGTGTATGAGCTGTACACCAAAGCCATGTAATTGCTGTATTATTTAGTATAGAGTCAATGTCTCACCATATGATATCCAAACTGTACAACATATTATTGAACTATTGGCCATTCTGAAAATCAAGTAAACATAAATTACAGTCACCCATTTGAGTGTGCCACTGATGGTCTGAAGATACCCTCACACACACACACACTCACACACACATACACACACACACACACACACACACACACACACAATCAGAGGAGAGGAGATGAACCACAGTATTGAACATCTTATAAAAAACTTCATTTAGCAGTATGTGCTTATCTATAAATCAGATTGTGTTAGAACACATGGAAGATTTCTTAGTGTTTAGAAAGATAAAGAAACATTTAACTCAGGTTGATCACAAAATAAATGTGTGAAAGTAAATGTAAAACAAGAGAAATTCTCAGAGAACGCCAAGTAAAGGACAAATAATTTACAATACAAAAAGAGGGTGAAAAGAGAGATATAGAGGGCCTCCCCAAGAAATGCAATCTACACATAACAAGAATATCTGAAACAAAGGTCTAAGTAAATGAAACTGAGACAATACTTAAGGAACTAACCTAACAAAACTTTCTGGAGTTGAAGTGAAAAATAGGCCTGGAAATGAAGAAGGCTCACAGGATACCTATAATATTTAATGAAAATGAAGCAACACTTAGAAATATCTTGGTGACTTTTTTAAGTTTCAAGGATGGAAACCAAAGGTTTTATAAATGTCCAGAGAGAAATTAGAGCACCTTCAAGGGGGCAAAAGTAGGATTGACCTCAGATTTTTTTTTCCTGCAATTTTAAATACTAGAATACAATAGAATATCTTTTCTAGGGTTTTAAGGGAAAATAATTTTGGAGCAAGAATTATGTACAGTGCTAAGTTAGTATTTTTATGCAAGAAAACTAGGTAGATGACATTCTCAGGTAACAAGGGATTAAGGAGGTGTCAGTCCAAGAACCTTCCCTAAAATAACTGCTGAATGATTTACTGCTGCAAACAAATAATTTAAAGAGGAGGGAGGTACTGGGAATTTAGTTTAGCAGCATAACTGCCTGCCTGGCAAGCACAAGGTCATGAGTTCGATCCCTGGTATCAATCAATCAATCAATAAATAAATAAATAAATAAATAGGAAGGAGGCAATCATATGAAATATTTGATGGTAATTATTAAAACTAATGGAGAAGCATTAAGTCTAAAATAGTTATGTGTAAGTTTACAGAAATGAAAAATAGTATTTTTCTCTCATTGCTGAGACAAAATACCTGACATCCAAAAGAAGAAAGGAAAAATTTATTTAGCTCACAGTTTTTTGGAGGCAGGGTGGCATGGCTGAGGGTTAATGGTTTATGGCAGCAGAAAGTATGAAAGGCAACAAGAGCAAATAGGGAAGAGCAGACCTCATTACACTGCATGCCAACGACCACGCCCAGCAGTTGCAGCACTCACACTGCCAATCCCAGAGCTAGACAATGAGCCAATCACAAACGCTCACTCAGCCACCTTAGAAAGGCCGGCTCCCCCTACACCAAGACCTCATGAGGCTTTGGGAGGACATTCAAAGACAAACCGTAACAATATTGTAAGCTAGATCTAAAATTTTCAGTTTATGCAGTTTTAGACGTCAAAATTCATGCCAAATATTCGATGTATCAGTCAAATAAGTACTTTTTTTTTTTTTTTTTGCCATGTAATGTTATAGGTAAGATGCATGCTGTTAACCAGAATTATTAGATAAAAGTGCTTTACTGTGGACAAGACAAATACAATAAAGACTTTCTAAATGTTAATCTGACAACATTGGAAGGGGTAGTTTTATTCTACTTAAAAAAAAAAAAAAACTAGGATGTTCATACTGTTAATACTGATAATGTAAGAAGACAATTGTCACACTGTGTATGGTTTGGAGAGGGAATATGTTTGAAATGTACATTTGGAAAACTCCTAATTCCTGCACCACATAATAATCTTACAAGTCAATTCGTTATCGAGACACAGACAAAAATAGTCTAATTGCTGGAATATTCTTAGTCTCTGGCATTTAAAACAAGTATTAAAAAAAAAAAAAACAAGAAAAGCAGCAAAACAAATCACCAAGAAACTATTAAAACTTGCATAAAAGATATTAGCAGAAATAAAAGTGAATTATAGTCACATAGTTTTTAAATTTCCAATTAATAAAATCCAAATTAAGTTTAAAATATAAACCTGATCTGAGATACACACATTTGTAGAAAACAAGGCATAAAATTATATAAAAGTAACAGAAACTCTTTAGGTTATAGACATGGAGAACACTTTTATTAGGCAGAAAAAATGTACTAAACATATTTCACAGTAAGAAACTCTATGTGAAATTCATATGTAAAATTTTTGTTCACTGTTTTGATATGAGTGGTACTTTTGCTGTTGTGAATAAAATAGCCACATATATTTAAAAACATATGTAAAATTAACGCATGAAGAAACTAAAATTCATTGAGTAATTCTTAAGGAAATAGAAAAAACTTGTTTTTTTTTAACTTCAATAATTATGATTTTTGATAAATCAAATAAATGGAAAGTTTAAAATATAAAATTAAGAGGTAAACTATAGTTACATAGTTAAGATGTGGGGTGGCTATACCAAAACTACATTATTTTTTTACCTGCCTTTGCAGCATTCAACTTATTTATAAATACTTCCAATTATTGTACACTACAATCATGAGAAAAAAGTTTATTATAATTCTATAGTTCACAAATTAATGTGCTGCAAAAAATTTAGGGACCATAAAACTTCAGCACTGGAAAATCATATGTTTAGACCTGTTGAAATGTTCTTAAATATTCTTTGGTTCAAAGACAAACTTATGTCAAATGCTGATGGTTTAATAAATATAATAATGAAAGTTTCCTTTACTTGTTGTGGGATGAATGTCAAAAATTCAAAGACCAGAGGATTAAGACAGTAAGTGGAAAAGGGATATGTATATAGAAAAGACATTACCTACCTGGAGTTTTAAATATTGCTACTTTTCAAATGAGGAAACAGTCTGCCTAGTAGTAGATTTATTCCTCAAAAATAAACCCAAAGCCTCTTTGGTCACCATGCTCTTCCACCGTGGTGATTGACCTTGGAGGGTGCAAGCAATAGGCTGAAACCTGGAACTGTGAACCAAATTAAACCTGTCTTCCTTTCTATTGTGATGGCTGGTTACTGTTTCTCAGCAATTGGAAAGTTAAATAATATTGCATGATATTTCACCTCTCAATTCATTGAGTAAAACAAATCACTCTGATAGTTATGACACACAATTTTATCTCTTGTCAAAATACTTCAATGTTTGAACTGATCACAGTTTTTGACAAGGTAAATAAACTAACTGAAATATTAAAAACAAATGTGTCTAAATTATCATTTGACCTTAAATTCTGATGATCCATTTTATTATCACCAAGTCTTTTATTCTTTTATTTTTACTTCTCAGTAAGTCATAGATTATCCACCTTGCATCACCAACAGGAACATGAAATAAGATATTCAGCTCTACTGGTTTCCAAGCTTTTACAAGTTGATGAGTGGAAAATTTTAATAACTTAGATAAGTGCTATAGGAGAAACTTCCATTTTCCTGTTTTTGATGACCTAAGCACCTCCTGTAAGAATTAAATTAAGTGATCTGGTATTCTGGGAATGATGGCAGAGAAATACTGAGTTTGGAAAGCAGTGGAAAAATATATGCCATCAAATACTATTGATAACAATGTACATAATTTGCGATTTGCTGAATACATGTTAATAAAATAAAACATCTGCATTACCAAATATATAAGTGAAAGTCATATCCAAGGAAGATCCTAAACTGAGATTCTTCTGTTTACATAGGTAAATTACAGACTTAAACTCTTGTCATATCTCTAAGACAGATAGATTTTACTATGAACTGAAATAAGGTGATTTTAGAATTTTCAAACCTTGTTTTACATAATCTCTTTTTACATATTTTACATCTTCGTTAGCTATCTTTTTTCACTGACCTTGCATAAGACTATTGATAATTCAAAATGTCCTTTATTACTAATAATAGTTTGTTTACATGAAAACTTTACTGGTGATTATTAGTAATTCTGAGCTCTCAGACTATTGCTAAATCATCAAATTTATATGTTATAGGTATCTTAACTCCTATAAGAAACTCTTACAAGAAAAAATTAATGAATGAACTGACAAGTCTGTTATGTCTGTTATAAATGTTCAAACAAAAACCCCAAAATTAGAATAATATATAGTTATGTCAGAGCACCTTGTTTATAATGATATTAAAACTTGCATGAAGTTGCATGATAATGATAATCAAATGTGAAGAAAATTATCTTTGCAATGGAATCAGATATTTAAATATTACTGGGATACAACTGACTGATTTCCCTGAGAAGTCTCAGAAACAATAAACCTAGCTCCCTTCTAAAATGGTAAAATTTCTATGAATTTACTAGATTATTTTCTTAGGAAAGACTTATTCCCTTTTTTATGACAAATAAGGACCAAGCTTTATTTTTCTTCAGGATGAGAGCCAGATCATTATTACAAGTGTATGCCTTTCCAGATTTCTCAGAAGAGAATTTATTTAAAACATTAAAAAAGATAAACTATTTTTCTGGATGTATTACTAATACTTTTTAGAGGAAGGGATATTCTGCTCCAAATTATTCTATTGGAGTGAATGATATGCGTAGTAATTATATACTTCTTGCTTTACACAGCATAATAAAAACCAAACATAAAATATAAAACAAATTAGGTCTTGGGCCATAATGTATGAATTCAATTTGTTCTTTCATTTTCTTTTTTTTTTCAGTCAATCAGCAGAAACTCTGCACTATTGTGAAATTTTATGTTCTTTACATAATACCACAATTAAAATGCAAAAAAAAAACCTGTACATGTATTGACAGAAAAGTAGAGTGACTAAATCTTATCTCATTTATTGAAGAATAAAGGAATAAATGTATGTATATATATACATTGAAATGACA
This sequence comes from Cavia porcellus, assembly GCF_034190915.1. Taxonomy (NCBI): domain Eukaryota; kingdom Metazoa; phylum Chordata; class Mammalia; order Rodentia; family Caviidae; genus Cavia; species Cavia porcellus. The sequence goes on from NW_026947507.1 coordinate 18,096,360, forward strand.
GACTTAGAGGTCATTGTCACTTATTTTCTTTAGCAAATTGAAAAACTTTAAAATACTTAAATTTATGTTTATTTGTATTCACTTTATATGTTATCTAGCTCTTTGAAAACTTGTGAAGCCACTATCACTATATGGTTCTATACACTATTTTTCAAAAGCACCATTAAATCATGCTGATCAAGACTGACAGTAAACATGCTGATCAATATTGAAGCTGAATATTTATAAATGAGACTTTCATCTTCTGATCCAATCAGCAACACTAAATAGTGATGAACTGTACACTACCTGGTGATCTCATCTGCAGCTTGTCTTGTAGGGACAGAAGGGGAGCCCTCGGTGTAAGAAAGATCGACCTACTAGACAAGGACTAAGTGTCTTCAGCTCTAGCAACACAGCACAGCAGAACTGCGTGAAAATAATTCTAAATGATCCATGACAATTTGGTTACAGCAGCTAGGCTTCTGAGAATCAGCCAACCAGTGACAACTTCATGTTTCTGAAAGTCAGCCAATCAATAAAGCAACACTTCAGTTAACAGCTAGAGATCTGTAAATTTAAATTTTATACTTCCAAATAACAACTGCTTAGAAACAACACACTTTCAAAAATATTACATGTTTCCCTTCGTTAGTGAGTGATCATTTCAGCTTCTTTCCTCCCTTTTTTCTTTCCTTCTTTCTTCTTTGCTTTTAATTTTTATTCACCAGCCTCTTTGATATACATTGAAGTCTGGCTGTCTCTATGTTGTCCATATTTAGCTATCCATTTTAGTGCACATCAGGTGATAGGGCACAAAACTAAAGGTAAAAGTAAGCATATTGTACATTGCTTTTTTATATTTATACATCTTTACAAATATGTATTCAAGATTTTTACATATGTGATAAAAATCATCAGTTATATGGTAAGATTCATACATAATGTTATATTTATGTATATTATATATTTTTGTTTCAGAAGAGCTAAATTAACATTGTAGAAAATGACAAAAATATTTAGTAGTACACATGACACAAAAGAAAGATTACCTTTTGCTCAATATTGGGTACTGAAATATAAAAAAAAAATATAGTGGAAAAGAAAGGAAAAATTGAAAATGACCTTGATGTAACAGTTGACTGACATTTCATTGACACCTCATTAAGGAGAGCTATTTATTCTCATTCAAGATTTTCTCAGAAAATCTATTTTCCTTCTAAAAAAAAAAATACATTCCCCACAGAAATAAAGAGCTAAGTATGGAATGTCAATGCTTTACAGGGACGTGTGGGTTGGGTTAAAAAAAAAGTATTTGGCAAATAATTTGTTCATGTTCTTGTGTTTACAAGCTGAAATATATCAAAGAAAATAAAATATCATGGTCTTATCCTAGAGAGATGCTAGATACTGAGGAAGAAAACACTTAAGGGCTTTAGTGTGACTCATACAATAGGTCAGTTAAATGCAAATTGTAAAAATCAAAAGGTTGGTTTTAATCCACTTCGCTTGCTTAGAAGAGAGTTTAAGCCTCTCAAAATTCCAAGAAGCTCATATATTTAGAACTAGTTGAAATCCTATTAAACCAAAGAGGGATTATGTGGATTAATAGAAAGAGGTAGAGATGTTTTTTCTTTGTTTTAACATAGCATTCTCTGAACCGGTCTTGATTATTAGTCTTACGTGTGAGTCTTGTGAAACTTTGCTGTTTATAACCCTCATACACTAGATAGAAGAAATTAACAGGTAATATTTTAGTAATAAATGTAATATAATTAAAGACATTTAAATATGTATTTATAGCTGTATAAGATAGTAAAACATATCAAGATTAAAAATTAAAACTACAGAAATAGTAGCAAAGATGAGATCCACTACGCATTTGCATTTAGATTTGAAAAAATTTCACCAGCTCTATTTAAACTTCTTGTTTTGTTGCAAACATTTTCAGTTTGATTGATTTTGTGGTTTTTTTGTTTCTGTGTTTATTTTGTTTTCTTCTTCAAAACATACTTATTTGGGGCTGAAGATGTGCCTCAGTAGTAGAGCACTTGTCTATCATGTGTGAAAGCTGTAAGTAGAACACTCCTTACTACTTAAAATGGGCACAAAGACACATGTACACACACAGATGTACGTGCATATCTGTGCATATGAATATACATGCATTTAAATGCATATATTTTATCATTTTTTGGTAAATTTTGGAATTTAACATTGTAATGACTGTCTTACCTTTCTCATTGCTAAGACAAAATATTCAATACCTAAGGTTAAAGAACAAAAATTTAATTGGTTCATGGTGTAGCGCTTTTAGTCCATAATCAGCTGACAGGGTGGCACATGGCAGAGGGATAAGTATTGGTGGCAATGAGAGATATCAAAAGCAACAAAACAGGAGAGTTAGATGAAGCCTTTTTCTGCCCTTTATATCAGATACAGGCAACCCTCTGTAGGGCAGGTCTGGTGTTCACACACTAAATCCCCACAGTTGACCATAGATCAATCACAAACTCGAGATTTTCTGCTCTGAAAAGCCCTTCCTTCCCATCACTGCATTTTGCTTTGGGAGGACATCAAGATAAAAATTAACACAATGGCATATTGACAATTTGTAAAGAAATTGATAACTGTCAAAAGAAATACAATGTTGTTAAAAATAATAGCTAATATAGGCAGCCTTATAAACATATATACATAGTTATATATGCTATACATTTAGTTTTTTATATATAAACTCATGTATAGTTAGTTATATAAAATTATGTATAGCTTTTCAGTACAATGAACATTCAGTGTTTTATTCTGATTAAGAGAGGATGAAAAGTATTCTGTATTTATTTATTTAAGAATGCAAACTGTGTTTCAAGGGAAGTGAAAGATGATTGAGCATGACTGGACATGGGGTCTGTCTGCGAGCCATCCACGAAAAGAAGTTGTTTATGAGTGAGGTGTAGTGCATATCTGTATTGACAGAGACTGTGAAGAACACTTCTTGGCACAGCAGTATTCTATTCTGTATAATATGCAATGTTAAATGAAGTAAATTGGATGCTCTTAGTGGAAAAATCAGATTCTTTTATAGGACAAATCAAAAGTAAATAAGATAGACAATAATAAATAGGAAGATAAATCTTTCACAGGTAGAAAGGAGGCCAATAGATTTTAGGGGCGGGAGAGTATGCCCCAAAGAATAGATCATGTCATCTATATATACAGGTTACCCCAGAATGAATGTATTCATTATTTAAAACAAACATGTACCAATAAAACAGTCTCAAAAGATATGTTTATAGAAAAAAGTAAAAATTGTACATGAGCTTAAATGTTTATATTTCCTTAGTTTTTAAAAGTTATTTTGTTCTCCAAAACCTATTCCTAATACATTCTTCCTAAAGAGGAATGTGGTTTAGGGTTTTAAAATATCACCTCAAAAGATATTATTAATAAAAAATTCTACACAGGCCAAGTCTGGAAAAATGAAGAAAGAAATACCTTAGAAGACCATTTTGCTGTACAATATTTGCCCTTAAATAAATGCATAGACCTAGCACTGAAAATGAATTACATACGTCAAAGGAACAGTAATTAAAGTGCTTCCTCTAAGCTGTTTTGATAGAACATTTTCAGGATGAATGATTGAGATTGGAAAAGGAACTTGGCATTTAAGATCCCTACCTTTAGGATATTAGTCTCCCTAATTTTTCCATCCAACACGATTTTTTTAACATGTATATAAAAGTTTGAAGGAAGTTTGCTATTTAGCCATTGATAAGTTTAGAACCACATAGAAATTTTAAATTGTTGCTGAAGATTGCTTAATGATTTGAGTCACCGAATAAAACTCTGAGAACACATATGAGTCCTAAAGTAAGGTGGACTGACAAGTTGGTATGGTAGAAATGGTCAACTAGTTAATGTAGCACTCAATATTATAAATTTGTCTATATTACAACATCAGAATTATAAAATTGACTAAAATAGCTATTTATTGGTATACTGTATAAAATATATATTTTATATACCTAAATGTAATTGTGTGCACATTTGCATTTGTGACACAATATACAGTTCTTTTTCTTAGAAACAAGTATCTCGCAAATTACGTTTCTGTTAATATATAATGAAAAGAGAATGAGCTTTTACTAGCAATTAACAACGTCTTGGAACTTTCTGTAAAATCAAATTTAATTTTCACAAGTGAAAAAAGATCGTCTTTATTTTTTCTCAAAACACATTTACACAGTGCACATACAACCTATTGCACTAAAACCTACATTTTTTGAGTTGTTCTCTCTTTTTTATGCTTACTCTTAATTACCAGTGTACAGAGAGGGAAAGGAGACCTATTTCAAATTGTTAAATGGTGGCCTACAGTTTCAGCCTGTAAACACTCTAGCTGAATCATCTTTTAAAATTGACATGCTGTATCAGCTTTTGAATTTTTTCTTTTGTTTTGTATGTGGCTCAATTTAAGTAAATATTGTTGATCTATGTATGTCTTTTTTCTGCTTGTGTATATAAAATTCGTAAAACAAACTTAAAAGTTAGCTCATGAGAGTATAATTTCATATTGGTGAGGTTCATAAATTAATTATGTTTTCTTTTATTCTTATATCCATTTATTAACTTACTCATTCTACAAATATTTAAGAATCTTCTATGTGTTGTTAACTTGCTTAGGTTAAAAATTATAAAAAGGGGGACTGTAAAAGAAAGATGAAATAGAAACTCTGTCTTGAAGTTAAATAGTAAGTGAGAAATAGAATAAAACTAGTAGACGGTGTTACTGAAGCTAAGAAAAGAGAATCCAAGTAAATCAATAGAAAGGAAAAGGAAATGAATGACAGAAAGTCTTGGAGGAGTTTAAATAAATCTGAATATTAGCATATGGTTTTTAGGTGTATCTAAAGAGGAAAATAAGTGGGAACAATGATTTCCTTGTAAAAGTCGGCTAATATAGGAAGAGAGACCAAAAAGTGCTCAGCATTTCAACATTGTTCTTGAGTAAGTTAAATTAATAACAGGAATTAAATCTCCTGATAATTAAAAAAAATCTCTTAGGTGTGTTCATTCCTGATGCTCTGAGACATTAATTTTTATATCAAGTGAATATAAAATCAAATAAATATGACAGACTTTAACAAATCTTGGTTTCTATATACAAAACTCTTCAAAAGGTTCTCATGCTTCTGTTTTATCATAACTGATCGAACTTCTCAAATGTAGACTAGATTAAGATCTAGGTAATAAAATCTCTACTTACTGTGTACAGTTCATGTTGATGACCTTAAAATTGTCAATCTGACACAAATCAATAGAGTAGGAACACATTATATCACCAATCATTACTTCAACATAGGACTTATTTCATTATGAAATGAGAGGAAGGGTCACATGGTTGCACAACTATTTATTCACATTGTTAGATGATAACTATTTAAGGATCAAATCACTGATCCGCTATTTGTCAAGACAATCATTAAAGTCATCTATTTCTAGAACTCATGCCGTGTTTGTTACTGAAATGAAATTACCTTAAATCTAGAAGAGATTTTATTCAGGAAAAACGTATATTGATATGTAGAAAGAAAAGATCCATGCAATGAAATAATACTTAGGGTTCATTATATAAGGCAGTATTGGTGTTTCTTTCATTGAATCAAGATAGTAAATTGCTTTTCATTAATCAAGAATTTATTTCTGCAGTATATGATAAAGAATCTAAAGTTCCCCCAAAAAGCACACATACACTTGTTTGAGAATATTTCCTCTAATTATGTGGTAATTTTATTTTAGTGGTAATTATTATGATAGTACAACTAAAACAAAAATGTATTCGCAATGAAAAGTCATATTAATTTTTTAATAAACAATGACTTAAGATTTATGACATTTCAAAATTTATCAGCTATAATTGATTAAATGAAATATATTGATATCAATTTTAATGTCTTTATTAAATTTTTTACATTATGCATATTTCTTTTCTTATGTAAGACAATATATTTTTCTTTTTTATATAAGGCAATATATTTTTCTTTGATTTATCAGAAAACAATATTGCATCACAGGTTGACTCATTAATTTTTAGGAAACATTTTCTAGTTTTACAGTGATTCTTAAGTGACTAAAAGGAAGAATGTATTTTATTTTTCTTAAACATTTAAATATGAGCATGTATATCTAAAATTTTCCCAGTAACCCAAAATATTTCAATAATAGTTAATGATTTTATCATTATATCTATAATTATATATATATAATTATTTATATAATTATAATATATATCTATAATTATTATATATAATTATTTTAACTTGTCTGATTATTTCACATCTATTTTCCAGTTACCCTGATAATTTGGGTAGAAGGTAACCATTGTTAAATTTTAAAAAGAAGACAAAGTTAAATTTACTGATTTAAAAGGGCAATAATTTAGTTCAAATGCTTAAAATGAAATGCACTTGAAAATCATTATGTTTAAGGATATATTTTGTTTAATACAATGCTTGAAGTGCTTTCTCTTAGCAACCAGTTGTTTGCTAACATAAAGTAGTCTTATCTTTAGTGTATGCCTTATTCAATTTATAAAATAAATACCTTTGTATCTTTTTACAAATATATATTTGTATCTTTTTACAAATTGTGTGACATAAAATAATCGAGTATATCTTAATTATTAATCTAAATTTGTATTTTTGCAAATTTATTTTTGTATACTTAGTAGTTTCATTTGGATACTAAATTATTTAGTAGATAAAACTTTAAAACTTTTGTAACTTTAGTTGAATTTATAATTTTTCCAGTTTCCTTTGATCTGTGTATACATTCTATACAAAACTAACAGAAATCTTAAAGGCTGAAAACAATCAGTTGGAAATCTGAAGGGTGAAATTAGGTGTGAAAGCTTGGGCTAACCCTCAGGAAAGGCAAATTAACTTTTCTTTGGAAAGAGCAAGAAATATTGATCTAATATTTATTTATTATTAATCACTTATTTATTTATTTTGGCTTTTTGAGACAAGGTCTCACTATGCAATTCAGGCTGGTCTTGACCAATGATCCTTCTGCCTCAGCCTCCAAAGTGCTGGGTTCACAGGAATTCACCACCACACCCAGCTACAATCTAACATTTAATGTTGTGAGAATTGTTCTTTTAGCACATATATTTGGGTTCTCCTTTCATGATCCATTTTGATTTTATATTTCATAAAAGAACATAATTGTTTTGTAGGATAAGTGATATTTTTTCTTAGTGAGGTAAATTTATAAATTAATTTTGGAATCAATAGTTACATTTCAGGTATAAAATTTCCTTTTGAAGTATTTCTTCACATTTATTTCTATCATTTGATAGTGTGAGATACAAGTCTACTCTAAACCCTAATATACACAGTAGTTATATGATAATCGTGTTAACTTCATTCTTTGGACTTCTATGTCAGAGTCAATTTTGCTAAATTTGAGATGATTCCCAAATGACTTACTTATCAAACATCGATTATGATCCTTAGATTTGCAGATCTAAAATGGCAAACATTAGTGAAAATATTATCTTCTTTCAACTCTTTTATTTAATGAATGCAGAACTTCCAAAACTTAGTTCTGAAAGAAAAATTCCAATAGGAAGGAATCATGGCCAGAAAATTGTTCTTTCCAAGGTTAGCTTTTCTAAATTTCATATGAATTAGCTCCACTGGATTCAACGGTCTGTTTGATGCTCCATGTAAAATAATTTTATGTTAGAACATGTTAAAATACTTGGAAAAATCAACATAAATTACTGAACATTTAAAAAGGAAAAACGAATAAATGAATGTATATTGCATAAAATCATGAAAACAGTAGTGGTGAGTGAGTGATAAGAAGATATTTCTCATCTGTTTTAACATTTGCTTTCTGACTTGAACACACTGATTCCAAGTAGTCTATCTTGTTCATACTTAGGTCATTTATTTTCTCAGACTCTTCAAAGCATATTCCTTTAGACTGCTTTCTAACATTGTAATCTTCACTGTACATGAGTAAGAAAATGTACTGTAAGAATGCAATTACCCTAGAATAAATCCTCTGCTAACAACATTTCCTTTCCAATACCTTATTAGTTTAATAGGATTTTGTTTTCTTGTATATTTTTCTACAATTACTTGCCAAGTATTTTTCCATTAAATGGAATGTCATCTGTGTCTTATTGAACCCCAAATCCCTTTATTTTAATCTAAAATTGGTCTTCAGTCACTACATAACCAAAGGAAAAGATAAAATGCCTTCAACTCCTCTCTAGCTTTCTATATGAAATGTTATTGATAGATGTAGATGCACACGTGTTTAGTTCTACTAATAGTTCTACTTGGTGAAAAGACTTATTTGTGATTTTTCCGCGCGTGTGTGTGTGTGTGTGTGTGTGTGTGTGTGTGTGTGTGTATTCATAATTCTTGGTTACTAGTGCTAGTACATTTTTAGCAAAATGTGTTTTTATTTAACAAGAATACTCCAAAAGTAATAACGACAGAATGACTTAGGAGGTTTGGCGTAATATTTACACTGTCTGCTTATTTTCAAAAGAAAATTTCATTACGTACAGCACTTGATAAACGTGCATGCCAGAAAGATATTGATTTTTATTTCCTAACTATGCCTAGCATAATCATTGAACGTTCAAGAATATTTCTCTTTATTCTTTGAAGTATGTGCATATTGATTTGCATATGTATGTGATTATACATCTTCATACCTAATTTATCATCTTTTTTAGATGTTGCTGACTAATATTTCTTATTGTACGATAGGAAATATGCTATCATGAAGGAGGCAAAATGTGTAATTTATTATGACTCATGTTGAAATCATTCTCTGCTAGAAGTCTTCATGTGTAAAAACCTTGTAACTTAAGGTTCATATTTTCAAGACTTCCATTAGAAATGTTACATTATAAAAATTCAGCTATAAAAAACTGTTTTAGCAATTGATTAAAAGAAATATATTAAAAATAGGAAAATTTAATGAGTGAATAATTTCATTTTATATTGTATGGTTTTTACAATAACGTGGATTTCCATATGAAAATTTTACTTATGTCCTTAATAATTTCTAATACTATAATTTACTATCTTAGAGATCTTTGGTATGTTCTAAAAGGTGATCATTATACAAGCTTTTAAGCTTGATTACTACTGAACTTTTTACAGTCAGCATAATAATAAAGTATTCAATATCTTATTAATAAGTATAGAAAATATGTTGCAATGTTTAGTGAATCAAGAAAGCTGAGATCCATTTAATATCAAATTAGCAGAAGAAGAGACTGGGAATGTAGCTCATCAGCACAGCACCTGCCTAGCAAGCGTGAAGTCATGAGTTCAATTCCTAGTAGCAAACAAACAAACAAACAAAAACTGAAAACAAAAAGCCATAGAAGAAAATGTCAGATTTTTCTTTCTTTTGCAAACAAAAGAAATTAAATCAGGAATGTCAAGAGAAAAGATATGACTTGCTAAGAAAATCGGGAGAAAAAATAATTTTCTTAATATAATGTCAAAGTTAAGGAGGATAAAAAATGTTACCAATGATTGTTTAAATTTAAATTATATTTAAGTAGATTCATGCCCTTAATAAAATAATTGTCCACAGGTTCATAAAGAAGTATACATGTAACACATATGTAATATATGTGTTCATAAAGGAGTATATATGTAACACTTATTAAGCCAGGATTTTGATGATTATAAGAAATTTTCCCGTCCTCTGGATTAGTAGCTAATTTCAATACTTAAGTGATACTCCCTACTCGAAGGAATTTAACATGAGAATCTCACACTCGTTGTGCTACTGTTTTATCTTTTATTATGTTCTATATATTTGGGATGGCCCAATAAAAGGCAGTATTCTAGTCTATAACTCTAAACATAGGTATCCCTGAAATATGGACTCTTCATTTTCCATCCCTCCATCTTTCTCAAAAATTTAGTGGTACTAATGAAACATTTTATCACACTTTCCATTTAAAAAGTTAGAACCAGTGGTCTTTGTATGATTTTCAAAGTATAATAGTCTATTCATTGACCATTATTCTAACAGTGAAAACTACTGTGCTTAAAAGCTGGAATATATTCTCAAATCTGAGTGAATATATTCTACATGTATTATTGTTTCCAAAAATATACTCTACAAATTTCTAATTCAGAATAAAAATTACTTCTTGTAGTATACTGCAATTAAAAAAAAATGAAATAAAGTAAAACAGAATTTTAAAATAAGATAATAGTACAGTAACAATAGTTAATGTATTGCATATAGTTATCTTCACAGTAATTACAAAGGCAGAATAATTACAAATATAGGCATGAGTATTATCCAACAAATGACAATTTGATTATACATCAAAATATATGAGCAAATCAAAACATGCAAAAATTATGTCAAAAAAAGAAAACCCAATTTACATGTCAATATTAAGGTGACTTTAAAGCTAAACAATGAGGTGAAATCATGCCAGCACAAATAGAGACTTTTATTAGTAAACAAATAAATTTGCATGCAGAATTTCTATGTAATAACATGAAACATAATAACTATTATATAGAAGTCAGTGGAACAAATGGGAGTCAATTTGTAAGATTTATCACTATGGTAATCACTTTCTGGTTGGAAAGCTATTAATTTAAATTTTCACTGCAAAGCCTACACCTAAAGAAACATGAAATTTCCATATAAGATAATGCTAAACATACAAAGGAATACTGAACATTTTGCTTTTGAAAAGACTTTGAAATATAAAATCAACGAATATCATAGTGTAGTATTCCTGCCTATGTTCAATGTTTCTCTCTCTCTCTCTCTCTCTCTTTCTCTCTCTCTCTCTCTCTCTCTCTCTCTCTGTTTCTTGCTTTTTTCTTTTGCTATGGGAATTGAACTCAGGATCTCACACTTTCTGTACAGGTGCTGTGCTGCTGAACTATATCCCTGCTGTTCATGTACTTTATTAAATCAATCTTCCAAAATGAAAAAGAAAATTGGCACCCTATACTAAAACAGAAAATAACAAAAAAAATGTTTTTGGAAATTGAAATATTAGTATTGAGGGTGAGTGATGTTACTGAAATGGGATGGTACAATACTTAACCATATACTGGTATCTTAAATGAGTCACTAAGGGACAGAGAGTTCAAGCAATAATTATCTGATTAATGATTGAACTTTCTCCAAGAATGACACTTTAGAATTCATGCTTCCAACACCAGAGAAGAACTGAGAAATTAAAATCCTACAGGAACAACATGACAGAGCAGTGAACTCAGGATTTTATGCCACCTTTAGTCTTCAATAATTTATGAACTTCTAAACTGTCCCCAGCAAAGGTCAGACAGCTGAAAGAGTGACTTTTGTGAGCAGACAGAGAAACAAAGCATTCTCATGAAGATAGAACAAAGCCAGAGTTCAGGGCCAGCCAAAAGGAGAAATACTGTAAACATCCAAGTTATTTGCTTAAGATCTAAGAGCTTTATGTTGTCATGAGGAGGATCTAAAATAGACAGCACTTACACATTTGAAAATCAATCAGATTAATTCTATTCATAATCAAATAAGGGGTCATTCGTTTCCTTAAACTGCCCATCATATGTGTCAGGTCTCTGAATTAGATCCTTTAAACCTAGGAAAGAAAAACTCCCCCCCCAAAAAAAAAAATTGTTGTCCACACCTAGAGGGGCCATGGCATTCAACAGGAAGCCAGCAGCTGTCCCCACACAGACAACCTGCAAAGAGCTCCTTCCAGAAGGAACTGCATAGACATGCTGTGCCTTCCAGCACCCCGTGTACCCAACCCTGTCTATCACCTACCTTAGACCTCCTATTCAGCAACACAAAATTCTGCAAACCCCTCAGCAGTGCCTCCCTCCCCTACCTGAACTCCCCTGTAGAAGCATGCCCTCAGCCCTTGCTCAGGACCAATGGTCTCTTCACTTCGTTCTTGGCCTGACCGACTCAGTTGGCAATTAAGTCCTCACCCACTGCTTCAACATGCTTGCCTCAGTGGTCTACACTGCACCTTGGTTTCATTTAACAATATGAATGTCTAGAAAACAATTCTATCCAAAGTTACTTTTCTAGTTTTATACTTAATATCCACGATTAAAACAAGCTTACTAGACATACTTGGAGATAATATAATGGAAAAGTCAAAGGAAAAAAATAGTTTTTCCATATTTAGAATCTAGTATTAGTATTTAGCCAATATTTGGGGCAATATATAGTAATTATATGCATGGGTGCTAAAACTCATTCATAATGGAAGTTTTATACAAAGAAGAAATCAGAAACTGCACAACATGTCAGATGCTTTTAACAGAAACACATTCAAGGTAACGATTCTAAATTGAAATATGTAACTTACTTGTAAGCAAAAAAAAAAGTTTTCAGTAAGATTTGACTTATACTGTATACTGTATACAACAAAGACATATATACTAAAGAATATGCATATGAGCAAAGAGAAATGACATTACAGTACACTGAAAGATCAATTCCCAGAAGAAATCAAGTGAGGGGATAAATTAAAGTAGTACCAAATATAATCTTATAAAAATAAACTATTTTTAAGACTACATATAATCCTATTCATTAAAAGTTAATGGCCCAAATTGTCTAGCCATAACATTAAAAGCCGAACAAAATCTTGCTCACATGAAAATTGTACAAAGCCTAAGGAATAAGAAAGAATGAACAGTGACTTATTAAGTAATGCTTAATTTTAAAATGAATTCTTGTGTATCTTTAGGCATACCAGAAAATTTAAGTACTAGTAAATATATCACATGAAATAGAGATTTCATTATAAAACTTGAAATTTATTTACTAGAAATACAGGAAGTTATAAAATCATATAAAACAATCAAGAGCATGCATGAACTGACATAAGGAGAAAAACTGGTCTTAAGCAGCCTAAGGATTCTTTGAGGATTCTCCTGTATCTGTTCACGGAATCAGTGACTTTTTTTTTTTTTTTTTTTCCAAGCAGGTGAAGACTTTACTAAGCCAGGAAGCTGCGTCCAAAATGGTTGCCTTCTACACAGAATATCACATGCTGTTTGTGTCTTTCTAGGCCATGTTCATCCAGTCAATGGTCTTTCGATTAAAGTGTTATTCTGAAAAGCTTATAAAAAGACATTAAGAATTGGAATGCAAGTAAAGCTCTACTGCTTACCTGGTAAGTGTGATGGTTTAATGGTTCAGAGTTGGTGACAGGGTACCACCATTGTCATTGCCGTTGTCTACCAAGAAATTTCAAGAATCCAAGAATTTTAAACTTGTATAGTCTGGTAGGAATTAACAATTTGTTAAGGAAGAAAGAGAAAATATGGTGTATCACAGTTAATATATTAAATCTGTACATTTAAATAAATCTAGGGATGATGTATGGCCCTCTGCTTTTGCCCTAAGAGATGAAAATATCAAGGACAATTCTATACGAAATATAATCTCTATTATGATAAAGCAAAAATCAACCAAATTATGTGGAGAGGTATTAAATTATCCACACTTCAACATACTTATGTATTTGATAAATAAAATAGACATAAATATTAATAATAAAAATATGAACAGAATTTTCTGAAGGATGAATTTTATGGTTCCCCAAATATTTATGGAATAAGCAAAGGGAACATTTAAAAAATACCAGTGATGATGGATCCAAATATACATCATTTATAGTAATATATGTATATATATATATATATATATATATATATATATAAATAAAGACAAATTTAAAAACTCAAAAATTCCCATGAAATATTGTCACTAACTAATCCCTAACAAATTTTAAAGCTATAGATAATTGTCACAAGTGAAAATCACAATCAACTGTATCTATCTAAAAGTAAACTACCCATTTCACTAGAAATATGTATCATTTGAGTTATTAATAAATCATGTCTCAAATGAAGCACTAAATTAATGTCCTATTTTCATAAAATAATAAGCACAATATAAATTAAATGTAAAAATTTAGAGGAATTAACACATTTTTGTGTATATGGCTGTATATGTTTGTAATAAAATTTTTCTTTTGAAGATAACTTGTAAAATTAAATGAACTGGTCCAGGTGTGGTGTTGCATGATTGCAATCCCAGCACTCCAGGGACTGAGGCAGGAGGATCGCTGTGAATCTGAGGCCAGTTTTGGCTACACAGAGTTCAAGTCCAACATGAACTATCAGCAAGTCTCTTTCTCAAAAATAAATAAATTCATACACATATAAATACATATGAAATTCACCAGGCTCCCATGTATAAAGTTATAAAAATTATGACAGGAGATATAAGTGGTAAGTGGTAGAGTACATCCCAATGGCACAATACATTAGTAAATAAACAAATGTTATTAAAATTATAGCATGTAAACCCTAATATGACATAAGGAAATACCCAGATTCATGCAAGTATTCCATATATTTTTGAAAATTAAAACGTTATCATCCATTTTTCTGGGAACAATGAGCTTACAAATAATATTAGATATGAATACTCCTTTAGATTTGAGTACTGTATACCCCAAATTATATGTTGTCTGTAATGAATCTCTATATGGATGGATACTAAATATATCAAACTACGGCCAGGGATTTAGCTCAGTGGCTCACAAAAGTGTTTGCCTGGTAAACATGAGGTTGTGAGTTCAATCCCCAGAACAAAACAAAACAAAACAAAACAAAAACATAATATATCAAATTTAATAGAAAATAAAAGCTACAAAAATATTATCATTTATCTTTTTCTGCAAACGTTTTCATTTGTTGAATCTCATAAAGTTGGATAATATTTTTAGCATCTAGGTTGTCCAAATGTATGCTTCTTTTTATTTTTATGTGTACAGAACAAGACTACATAAAAAAAAAAAAGTATCGGATGAGGAAATCAGGGCTCACAATTATTCAAGGTGGAGAAAAGAGAATGTATTCAACCAATAGAAAACATTTCAGATCTTCATTTTATTGTTTAGTTTCTAATTTTGTATGAATATCAGTATGTATTTTATTATTTTTCAAAGTGTGTATATATTTTGCATATATAATTAATAAAAGGTTGAAATTTGAACATAGGCACATTAGATTAGAAAAAATAAAAGCAAAATTAGCAAAAGTCATAATAAAATAGTTAAGTTTAAAGAAAAATGTTTGAATTGAGTAAAGCAGTGCAATCTTGTGCAAACAAATTACCTTTTTCAAACTTAAAGGTAGCACTGTTACCTTTGCCTTGCCTTCTTTTAAACGTTAAAAGCAAAATCAGACCTTCTAAAAACACTTTCTTAGATTCTAAAAATAGACCTAAAAAGATAAGTAAAATGGACCTAGCTGCTGAATTTATTTGCCCACGGGTATTGCTTAGGAGATACTTTGCCAAATTTTTAATGATATCAAAGTTGGGCCAGTAGTGTTTTATACCAGCTGCACTGGACTAATTATCTGGTTTTCTCAAATGTCTATTTTTGAAATAATTAATGCTTTTGAACATATAACAGACATTACGTTTGGAAAAGACAAAAGTTCTGACTAATCACTTCTTTAAAAGCTTGGCAAATCTTTCCTTTCTACTGATTCCAGTAGTTTGTTGCCATCTAGATTACAGATATCTTAATCTTGTCTCTAGATTATATGGGTAAATTATATTTTTAGATGTGTGGGTCTCTGATTTTAAGGCATGATTGGGCTATAGCTCATGTTTTACTCTTCCATATAATGATTAAAGCATTGTATAATAGTTGTCTGGATTTTTCCAGAGATGACTGTATTTTAAAAGGTAATCAGAAGACTCAACCTTTAAGTACACTATATGGCAAACTATTTTATCATAGTGAATTACTATAATGTTCTTTTTCTTTTTTATTCAGCAATGATTACAAATGAAGGGGAATAGAATGTTGATAGTAAGGAATTCTAAATTTATAGTTGGAAATCACACACATATGCATTACAGTGATCATAACACTGAAATAATTAGGTAATTATGGAAATAATGAATTCATACACTCTAATATCCAATATTTCAAAGCACCAACTTATATATATTTTAAATGTTATATATATGTTGATGCTTTGAAATATATATATAACAAAATCTAAGTGATATTGTCAAACATATAGATAACATCCTATAGATAATTTTTTCTACATATGTTCTTTTCTGGAAAATTTAATAAAATTTATGCCTGTTTACTATAAAATTAACTTTAACCTCCTTACTCATACGCCCACTACATACCTAATAATTTGGAACTTTGCCCCTCAAAACTATTCAATGTTTAAAATCTTGATAGCAAATAAAATGATAAACGTAGTTTCACTCATGATCAGATAAAGAAATGCATTGTGATGCCAAAGTCAGTTATTTCCTTTAGTAATGTAATATAACTGATAACCATTTTAATACACAAATACACAAAAGTTATTCATCCTGCTTATTTTCTCATTTTAAATTAATATGGTTAACAAGAAGTTAAGAAATTAGTTTTGCATTATTAATTTCTCTGCTAGCAAACTGAGCTTAGATTAGAAAATTTTTACAAGTTTATATTTACATGTAATATATTTTTAAAATATCCACCTTATTCACTTATGCTACTTCCTAGTTTTATGTTTTGTGACATTCTTTTAACACTTAAACCCATATGCAGTATAATGTTTCAAAGAACAGCAATCATGAGCTTGAGTAAGTTAAATATGAGTAATGATACCATACAACTCAATTAAATTGACTGCTATAGATAAGGATATTATTATATTGTATATCATTTAAATTAGATTATATTTATTTTATTTAATATATTTTTGCTCAAGAGGATAAAGGTTCATTTAAAAAGTTTAAATTGGAATGGCTTGGAAAATACTGATAGTGAAATAACTGTAATGAAATGTCATTTTATGAATTAAGGACTATTGACAAAGTGATGGAATATGGTGGTCAAATTCCATGATAGCCTATGCAACGGAAATAATAAAACCATGAAACTGTATCCTAATAAAGCTGCTAATAATTGCCATCATCATTTTTTTAATGAGTTTGGCTATTTCTTAATATGTTTGATATTTCAAAGAAACAGAACTCATAGTTTACTGCACCACATTTTTTTTTCAAGATTCATTCATCATGCTGTTCTTACTTATGACATTTTAGTCCACAAATCTTTCATTTATCCATTCTTTAAGTGTTCACTAATGCATTATTTTTATTAACAGAAAACTTTATAAAATTACTCTTTTGTTTTTGAAACAATATCTTTATAAATTCCTGATTTAATATCTACGTAAGTTACATAGGGCTCTCTTTGTACACTGCAAATTCAATTTCTAGCTACAATTAAAAACATAAGTTTTTGAAAAACAGGCTATGATTGAGATGATGCTTTAAAACATTTTGTAAATGTTTTGTTATTCTTAATTCTTCTGACCCTCTCACATTCACTGTGAGATACCTATTTTTAGATAGACGCTCAGACCTCCAATTTGATAGTTTTCTTTTAACTCAACATGTCACAGAACCTGGTATTTTTGCTATTATTAACAAACAGGCACTATTTACTTTTCTTTATTATAATTATTATACAAGATTTCATAATCAGGAATGCATTATTCAGGAAACTGGCATATTTTCCAGATATCCAGTAAGGTATTCTCTATTATTTCGAAACAGGGAATGTACTCTAATTTGATTTGTTTCACATTGCTGTAACAGTAGACCTTACATATTTTATATAGAGAAGAGTCAATAACTCAGCATTGCAGATATGTGTATATGCTGCCAGAATCAGCACTGTGAGAGGCCTGCAGTGGACGGCGTGGTGAGGTGAGAGTGTGGGTATGTGTGTGAGACAGACGGGACACGATGCCAAGGACAATGGGGGAGGATGGAAAGCCAAACTGGCGTTAGTGCAATCTATTTTTGCAGAAACTAGTCCTAGAACTAACAACCTTCTCCAGAGGGTATTAATCCCTCTGAGGATGGGGTCACATTGAGCTAATGTGACCACACTACGCGTAAGTTAAGAGCTTTACCACCTTTGGATGTCATTTAACTGGGGACTAAACACCCATAACACGGCAATTTGGGGGACAAATATCCTTATCAGTTTCACCTCTTTGTATGTACTTACTTGTGATTAGTTCTGTGAGAAATTATTAGGAAAGGTATTTCCTATAAAGATACAACAGAGCCCATGCAATATTTTGCATGAATACCTCACCACAAATCCATACTCTTTGTAGTTATAAAATGAATTAAAATTTCATTTTTCTCTATAGATCAATCTCTGAATATTTTAAGTTTGGAGGTGTTCTCTGTTGCAGCTATTTACTCTGCCATTTGTTGGAGTGCAACAGTTTCTGCGTATTCTATGGTGAAAGTTAAAAGAAACACGTGACCATAATCATGTGTCTTGTTATCTGGAATTTGAAATTAATATGAATTTTATGTTATCAATATCATTCTTATTTTGAATCTTAAGAATATAAGAGCCAATTTTAATTTTAGATTTCATAATTATAGGCGTCAGACCAGACTCAGGTCACCAGTTACACGTTGTCAATTACTTCTTCAGATTACAACACATAAACGGTGACTGCTAAAGTTTTACTAATTGTCATCAGAAAAAAAAGTATTTAATCTGATTTTAAAATTTTGAACATATAATCCAGTAAATATTTCATCATTTAATAGTATATCTTTACATGAAATATTCTATGTAAATCTTATAAAATGTTTTCATTCTGAAAATTTCTTGTAATTTTAAGTGGAATTAATGCATTATGTAGAACTTATTTACCACTTTCCTAGGCTGAAGATCTTCAGATTGCATGTGTGAGAGTCTGCTTTGATTTTTTTATTGTGAGGCTCATTTTATTTATGTATTTATTGCCTTAGTAGAAGCTTAGAAAATATTATAAGTGCAAGATTTTACCAGAATTATCACTAAGGACATTACTTAGGTCAAAGTACAGGTTTGCAGTAATATTCCAACAAAACAATTAAGTTCAGATGTTTTTCATCAGTGAATATAATTATATGTACAGTATATTTGATTTATAAAAATAAAAAATTCTATGAATTAATGATATAATAAAATTTCCCTCCAATTCAAATAATCTAAAAGTTAGTTACATCCTGATGATTTACAGTTTTTAAATGCAACTCACCAGTTTTCACATTCTCTGTGTGATGTATCAGTTTTTGCTGTGGATTGTCTTTCGAAAGACGTGTATATGAGAAATAAACCCGAACATAGAAACATTGCGTTCTTTTGGGACAGAAAGTGGATTTGTTTCCTTCCTAACAAAGAATATCAAAGATGATATCTCCTTCTGGTTCTTTAGTGCACCAGGTCTCCGGTAGCCTGCTTTATATTAACAGTATTTTCTAAATTCAAGTTTTCTCAATGGTGACACAGAGAACATCCACTGGGACTAGTACTGCTTTGTCTCCCAGGGATTTGGGCAATGGGAAAGTCACATGAACATGAAATTCATGTTGCCTGCAGTGCTGTGAGTCATACAACTCCTTATCTTTGATCTGCACTCTTATTTCTTCTGCTAGCATTGTGGAAATCATGAAAGGCTAAGGTAGAATTTCAGATTCTCCCCGGTTGTTGACATACACTTTAAATTAACTACATTTATTTTTAACTGATACAAAAATGCACATATTAATGAGGCACCTGTGAGATTTTTAAATAGATGTATACTTTATGTAACACTCAAATTAACCTAAATAAATACCTTCAAAATTTCTTTACCTAAAAATTTTTTGGACACAAAATCTTTGTTTTTTTTTTTTTTTTTTTTTTTTTTTTTTTTAACTTTTTGAAGTAAACCCTACATAACTGTTATCCCTGTACCATGCAGTAGCAAAACAGAACTTCCTATTCCCATCTGACTGAAATCTAGTAGTATAGTTTCTGGTAATCACCACGCTACTTGCTACATGTATGAAATCAGCTTGATCATATTCCACATACAATGGAGAAAAAAGACAAACAGAAGGGCTAATGAGGTTACGGAGGAGAATGAACTTTAGTACAGTGTTTATGAAACTGAAATTTAATACAGAATACAGCTGATGTAGAAAAGAATATGGTGATTCCTCAACAAATTAAAAATACAAATAGCAGAAGATGCAGCAGTACTCCTCCCAGGGTGTTTGCCTCAAGGGATGAATGCAGTGTGTCAAAAAAGACACTGCACTTACTCCTCTATTGCAGCAGTATTCTAAATAGAAAAGAAACAACATGAATGTTCTTCAACTGATGAATGGATAAAGAAAATCTACATAGGGGCTGGGGATTTAGCTCAGCGGCATAAGCGCCTGCCTTGCAAGCAGGCAGTCATGAGTTCGATTCTTGGTACCGATAAAAAGGAAAAAGACAAAAAAAAAGAAAGAAAGAAAGAAAAAAGAAAAGAAAAGAAAATCTACATAGACAAAGTGGAATATTATGTGATCATAAACAAGAATGAGATCTTTAAATAGCATTCATGGAAATGCAGATCCTTAGGTCAAATGAAGTAAACCGGGCATAGAAAGACAGTACTATTTGACATACACTTTTTAACCTATACAGAATTAGATTAGTTTTCCTTGAAAATCAGTTTACCACAATATATTTTTTGAATAATTAAATTTATTGTTATATCCAGTCTTTGATTTATTTAGGATTTTAAATGATTTATTCAAAGTTTTATTCCTTAATTTTCTAATTAAAATTCTAAATTTTATTTTATTCAGTCAACATTTTAACTTTTTATTCATAATTGCTTCTAGAAAACAATAAACTTATGAAACTGGGAGAATGCAGACATTTTATAATAAAAATGAAACTATACTAATGACAATGCAGATGCATATTACAAAAATATGTTATTGAAAGCTTGATTTAGATATTGAGTGCTTATAAGAATTCTGGCATCCAGTGTATAAATAATTATTTAGATGGTAGCTGTAAATATTGCTTTATATTGTGAAACTTTTCATTCAACATATTTATAAGGAAAATTTGTTTAATATATCAAAATGATTTTTTGTAGTAGTAGAGTTATTTTTGGGTAGTAAGCCTGCAAAGACCATATATTCATTGTGCTATTTTTTTTTTTTTTTTTTTTTTTTTTGGACTGGAGATGGAGCCCATGACCTCACACTTGCCAGGCAGTCACTGCGCTGCTGAGCTATTTTCCAGGCCCTGAAATTTTATTTTTGAAAAATACATTTTTATTTTCTTTTTTCCTGCTTTCTTTTTTGAGAAATACATTTTTCTACCACTTGCTTTTCAGTACTACAGCAAATCTGGCCCTGCGGCCTCCAAACAAACTTGCTTTAGATAATTCTCATTACTCTCTTCCTGCCTTCTTTCATTATAGCTTACAAAACCAAAATTTCAGATATTGAACAGAAAATTAGATTGCCTAAACCCGCGATGGTGAAACAATGACTCATGTGTTACCTGATTTCTTTTGAGACAAAAGATGTTAATGTATGCATTATATTTTCTAAAGTAAGATCTCAGTATTCAAGTTTATTTGCAGTGATGGCATTTTGTGATGAATCAGTAGGTTGGGGTTGCAGTTTGGGTGTTCTAAAAGATTCGCCGTCATTGGCCTAAACATTGTATCATTTTCTTAACATGCATTTATTTCATCAAGGCCCTGCTTTTGAGAGTCCAGATACTAACAAGTATTGGTATGTGCAGTACAGCCACTTCACTGAGTCATGTGAATGTAATGAATCACTGATCACTTATGCAAACAGATATGTCACATGCCAAAGAAAATTACCCCCTTCTTTCACTAAAAGAAGACTAAAATATTGAAGAGATTAAAAATTGTAGCATGATTTTGTGTTTAACTTCCATGATTTTAAAAATGTATATCAACTTAAAATACATAAATTTCTTATTACATAATATAAAATGAATAAAAATTTAAAAATTACTTATAAAATTATTTATTAATATAAGAAGTAAAAAACAAATTTGAATATAATTTTAATGAAGTAAATTTCTATGACCATTGAGCCTTTTATCTATATTTGAATATAACTGAAATGTCACTATTTACATGTAAAATAACCAATAAATAATGATGGTAGTAGTATTGATTACTTAGTAAACTCTTTATGAAATTTACTCTCATTGATTCTTGAAACACTATTAGGATCCTTAAAACAAGTTTATAAGAAAAATATATTTGTTTTATATATTTATTTTATATAGGAGTGGTAAAAGTACTAGCAGCCATCTGAATCATTCAGTTGCCACTAGTAGAGATAAGGCCAAAAAGATGTTCAATTGTGATCTTGTGAGGGTTGGGCAGGGAATATGGGTACTATAACTGGATCATATAAGCTAAATCTGTGTATGTTGGTTTCATACTGTATTTGCCTTTTGTTATTATACAACTTTTAATGCAATCTTTGGTCACTGCAAGAGATTACAAAGCTAAACTCACCAACTACTCCACCTATGTTAAAGCCAAAAGGGAATCTAAATTTTAAATGAGCACACCAGTTTTAAATCTCTTAGCAATTTGCTGCAAATTAAGGCACAGTTAGATGAAAATCTTCCCCATTTTAGTAAACAGTGGACTGTTTCAGGGAATTAATGTAAATCTTTGGAATACGTATGGGTATATATCACAACTAGTGCTTTTTAGCTAAACATTATACAGTAAGGAGTTAGGGAACAGTTGTTGTGCCTCGTGAGCCTGAAAACCAGCCACAACTTCAGATCGCATATCTACTAGAAGTGCTTTGCAAAATTTAAAGTGACAAGATTTCCTCTTCAACTTTTCCTCTTCACCATCTTGGTAGTGTTTATGTAGGACTCTGTAACTATCAAAAGCCATGGATAACCTGTTGTTGCCCCTAGACAGTAATGGCAAATGAGTATCTACTTCAGATTTGTTGGTATATGTTCCTCAGCAGAATGTGTAAAATTAACCTACTCTGCTAAGTGCTGTAAAATATTAATACACACTCAAAAATAGCCAACACAGAATACATTAGGGGCAACAGTGATTGTTTTTGTGTCCTTGTTTCTTGGGAGTTAAAAATGTTTTGAGATCAGCCATATTTGAAACTCAGTCCAGGATTTTAAAAACATATTATACTGTTTTACTGTATGTTACATAACCGAGCCACATGGTTTAAGGAGTCCTTTCTAGTTAACCCCTTAAATATTTATGTACTCAATGTGTAAATATTCACCAAATGGTATAAAAACAATAAATAACTATATTTGGTCACTTCCACTTTTAGCTTTCAGTAATATGAAACTAACAAAACACTTGGTGTTCAGATCATTTTAGATCTTACCATTTTGAATAAAATATTGTAATCTATCTTGTGTATGAGTTTACCCCTATTTAAATTGTCTTTGAATAGTTTATTTACTTTTTGTCTGTGTTAAAATATTAGTCCTCTTTGTCACTTAAATTTCTTCACAAACATGTTTATTTTGCAAATTTTCTCCAACTTATCAGCTAAGAAGCATCCATTTTTATGCAATTGTTAGGTGATTGTGTCAATGAATTAAAGAGGAAGTGATTACATGAGGTAAGATTCTCCTCACATCCATCCCTTTTCCCATCCCCAAAGTGAGAGAGAAAATCATGTGGAGAGGAAATGCTGTTTTCAATTCAATAAAACTTAGAAGAACAGTTGAAATAAAATTACTATCTGTTCTAAAATTATAAGCATATGACATTTATAAAGGAGAAAACTAGAATTAAAGAGAAATAGACCATTATATGAATGCACCGAATTTATAATCGATGTCAAATAAATCAAATCTCAGGGAAAAACCAGTCAAATCTATGTTTATATAGCAATTTTCTCAATAATAAATTTCAGAATGTCTCAATGATTTGTTAATAAAAAATGCAAGTTATACAACATGTGATTTATAACTGAAGAGTTTAACTCAAGTATTTCCTTTTGGCCAATGGTAGAGAAAAACCTTCAACCTTTTATTATAAGTTACTTAACTCCAAATTATATCGTCATGTTGTTACTCTTTCTCAATTACTATCCTTAAATTTACTATCCTCCAAACTATTTCAAAAATTTAATATATCTTAAGTTATTTTAAAAATACAGTTTTCTTAAATTACTATCAATATTTAGTACAAGATCCAACACTATTGTTGTCAATCTTGCACATATATAAAATATGCCTTTAATTTGTGATAAGTGGACATTGAATGGATAGATATGTATAATTTAATTTAATAAATGATTGAATTGACTACTTTCCTCTTACAGTAGAAAATTTGACTTCTATGTGTATTTAATATTCTACTTATTTAAACTTTTATTTTTGATTTGTATTTATACTTAAGTAATAGCCATGGATTATCCTATCCACATTATATAAGAATTATACAATATTTGCCAGAAAAATCAGAGCACAAATAATTTCCTACTTAACATTTTAAAACACATTATTACATTCCAGCTTTGGTCTGTTTCTGGATAATTTGTGTTTTCTACTAAACTAATTTGGAGGCAACCAGATAATTCTTCTTTTGCTTCATAAAATGCAATTTTATTGCTCTTAAAATACACAGAAATTTTAACAGAGTAGTGATAAGACTGATCTTTTATTCAAGAGATTCAATTCTACTCCCAAGTATTAAAACTCTGTATTTAATGAAAAATATAATTCAGCACATTGAAAGCTTCAAAGTATTTGCATTTTCCAGAGCAATTTAACAAATAAGTTCCTGTTGAATTGAATCTATATTACTTTAATTTTTTTATTAAATTATCCGTTTGGCCTGATGTCAGTCATTAAAAGATATCTCTACAAGCTTTATAATATTGTCCAGTTAAATATTAAAATGACTTAGCTCTCACTTAGCTATCATTTGCAGAGATGTTTTTCAAAATTTGTACTACTTTTTTGTTGTTGTTGTTGGTTTTTTATATTTATTTATTTATTTATTTATTTTTATTTCTAGGTACCTGGGATCAAACTCATGACCGCCTGCTTGCAAGGCAGGTGTTTATGTCATGAGCTAAAGACCCAGCCCCCTAAAACTTGTACTAGTTAAGTATCAAATTTGTTTTAGTTTTTATGTGTCTCTTCATTTTTTATAGACTATTCCATTAAAAATCAAATCTAAGAGCCAAATTCCTTGATCCAATAGGATAACTTCCAGAAAGACTATGAGAACCCACCACCACCCTTTGAAGAGTTTATGGGTAGAAGATGAAAGAAAACAATCTTTCCCTAACGGCATCTTCCTAGCCTCTGTTTCTCATTTGACAAAACTCTTTGAGAGATTACTAAATGACTTACGCCATAGTAGTTTCAATATCCTCATTACCATGAATGCTTTCAAAATACCCCTTTCATTCCTGCCAGCAGAGAAGGGTTTCTTCTTCCCCATGGCCCTATTTCTTATTAGTTGTTTTCTTGTTAATAGTCATTCTTTATGGAGTAAGATGGAAACTAGTGCTGTTTTAATTTGCATTTCTCAAATGATCAATGATGTTAAGAATTTTTTCATGCATTAATTTGGCATTTGTATATCTGAGGAGTATCTACTCCTCTTTAATGCCTATTTTAGATTTGGTCTTTGAGTTTGGAAATTCTAATTTTTTTTTTTTTTCAGTGAAGACACGTTGTAGTCTTTGGTCTGAAGAACAGCAAGCAAAAACTTTTTCCCACTCTGTGAGTTGTCTTTTCATTTTGATGATTATTTCTTTTGCTGTGTAAAAGTTTTTTAATAAGATGAAAATCCAGTATGGAAATCAATGTGGAGATTCCTCAAAAAAATAGGATTAGAGGTCTCCCTTGACCAAGAAATTCCCATTCCATGTACTTTCCTGGAGGAATTAAAAGCATCATACTACAGAAATATATGTGCACCCATGTTAACTGAAGCGTAGTTTTTAACAGCTAAATCTTAGAAGCAACCCAAATGCCAATCAACTAATGAATAGAAAAAATGATCTTTTAATATAATAGAGTATGCTCAGCTATAAAGAAGGACAAAATTGAGATGTTCAGAACTAAATGGATACACAGTGAGACCATAATCATAAGTGAAATAAATCAGACACAAATGTGTAAATCCTGCAGTATCTCTCTGGTGTGAGAAACTTAAATTGTAAATGTGACCCAAAATGTAAAATAGATTTTGCAAAATAGGAAGAAATTGTTCAAAACTTAAGGGAAACTAGGGAGAGAGGGAAAGGAAGGAAGGGAAGGAAAAATCAGATAAAAGATAATATGAAGACAGTTTTGTAAACAAGAGGCGAAAGGGGTTTAAAAGGAGAGAATTGGAATGGGAAAAAAGAGGAATCAAAACATACAATGTACAAATACAAATTCAGTATAATTTAAAAAAATACACTCCATCGCATGTTGAACCCAAAAATAATATTGTTGTTGTTGTTGTATGTTTTTGCAGTGCATAAGCATTAAGTTTATCTTGAGGAGTTGGTATATGAACAGAGTGCAAATTAATTCTTTTATTTTCTTCATGCCTTCCTTTCAACATCAGCTTGTTTTCTTATTTGTAAAAGCTTCATTTTCATTATCATTTTCCCCCTTCAAATATTTTTCTTTAATCTCCTTTCCGCCCTCTCCGTCCCCTGTCCTTGAAAGGGCATCTTTCATCCTGTTCTCCTCAGTTTTGCCCCCAGTGTCCTGAATGAATTCAAAATCCAGTCATTTTGGCATTGTGGTAGAGCCAAAGTTTGAACAATGCATTGAGATATTAGTATTTGCTCAACTTGCAGGTGTAAATGTTATGAGTAGATACAGGCCTCAAAACAGAATTCCCAGAAACGCTTCACAATAATACTGGGAGAAGTGAGGTTTGAGTGGTGTAAAGTCCATGTTTTCTTTTACTAAAACAAATTTTTTGTTTAAAACTTGTCCTTATTTGTTTGTCAAATCTCTTATGCACTTAAGTAGTCAAATATGGTTTTTTGTCTTTTTTTTTTTTCCTTAACCTGAGAATTGAACTCAGAGCCTTTGCATATTCCCAGCTATTTTTAGAATTTTTATACAGGTTCTTACTAAGTTGCTAGATTCTCTAGGCTGGGTCGAGCTTATGACCTTTGTTGTTTAGTGTGGCTTGACTTTATATAGACTTTTTTCTTCAGCCTACCAGAGTTCTGGGATTCCAAGCATGTGCCACTAATTCTGGGTTTCATTCACAGTTTTTGTTTTGCTAATTGGTCTCTGAATGTTACACATATTTTTTTGCTTGAATTTATTTTGACCTGTGAGCCCTTCTTTATCATTTATCATTCAATGCACTGCATATACCACTGTATTCCTAAAGGGAAAAGGTGCAAATGTTCCCAGAACTTTAATGCCTGGCACTCACAAGTAAAATACCATTTATTAAACTGATATATTAAGTAGAAATTTAAGCAATGTTTAAGAGATATATTTTCTTATTGAATAGTCATCCTCAATATTACCAGTACATAAAATATGTCTCTACACTTAATAAATTCAACTATTAATCAAACAGAAAGATTTTGCACATAGTAAGCCTTTTTGTTATTTAAAATTCTGTGAATTGAGATATATTAGATATTAAAGTACTTTATATTTATTGACATTCAAAACTTCATATTCTGAATACAGTATAAATTATAAAACATCAAATTTTTGTTAATAATGATACTGTATTTGAAAAACTTGTATGATAACAATATGTTAGTGTGTCTATAACTTTAGTTTTTCCTATATCATGTAGTCATATAAATCATGTGATTTGATGTGGGTATTATTTCTTATATGTATGTATAATATGTATGTATTATTTCTTTTAGAAATAAGTCATGGATCCTAACTGACCTGGATTCTATGATTTATGATATCACTATTTTAAATTTATAATCATCATTATTGCTAAGTTAAAATGCCTTTTTCAGTTTCAAAATGACAGATTTAACTAGAAATTCTCTCCATGTAAGAGAATATAATACCACAAATAGTGGGGCATAATGTGGATGATCAACATGATTTAAGGATAATAAGGTTTTTACTGTTAATTTGTAAGATAAGATACTCTAGCAAAGATAATCTCACTTATGGAAAATATTCAATACCAAAATATGGTAATATTAATTAGATGTATTATTGTCTCTATGTCTTTCATATAAAGTAGAAGTTTCAATAATGTTGAGTTATATTTCTTTTTTCTGTACCCATATTTCTTCTGTGTCTGCTTTACTGTGCAAAGCATCAATTACTTATTGGATATTTGAAATTTAATCACGTTTACATTTGTCAAAATGAAGTGGAAGAAGTGGAAAAAATAAAAATAAAAATTTCAAAAAGTAAAATATACAGTCCTATATAATATGTTTTTTCCTGATGACCTTCCCCTTGTCCTTAAAAATTTTGGATGCATAGAAAAAGAAGCATCAGGTTTCTACTCATGTATAGGAAAAATTTTATTCTTGGACAGAACGTGATGATGAAAGCCAAAACACAGAAATAAGAGTCTGGTATAGAAGAAAAAAAGGCATAGACAAAGTAAATCCTATTTAATCATGTGATGGGTTTTCCCGTCTTTATTCAACCTAATTCAAATAATTGGCTAGAATCTGGAAATACTTATGAGTCAGCTGGGACACAAATATCATTAATTTTGACTGGTAACCCTGTCTTGTGTCTCTTTCCCAGCATATATTTATCACAGAAAGAGTCTCACAGCATCAGCCGTGAGTCTTTCAAATTAAAGACTTGCACTGTTTACACATTTATTACTTACAATCAAATGGAAGTCTTGTGCTGTTAGAGTGTCGAGTCAACATCTACCTGTCACGGTTTCTGTAGAGTGTTCTTGGGGATTCAGTAAGTCATACATGCCAATACTTCCAGTATTAATAACAGAATGAGCTTTTATGTAAACTTAAAGAAATTAATAATTTAAACCATTATTTTTCAGAAGACACTTTCATAAAACTTAATTATCAATTAAATATTTGCCTTAGATCTTTACTTGTTGGGGAAAGATAACTTGATAGTCTGATAAGATCTGCCCTATCTTTAGAATGATTGCAACGGTGAGTGTTGAGAAAGATGGGCAATAGCCAAAACGCTTGCATATTGAGGTCTAATACTTAAATTCATCCTCCAACCTTGACAAACGCTTTTGCAGTATCTACTTAATCTGATATTTAGACCTATGGAGAGAGAAGTCAATGTATGTATTACATGTCTAATATAATTGAATGGACTTGCCTTGAAAATATAGGCTTAAGACATTAATACTACTTGTATTTATAATAACTCAATTTTAGACTCATAATCTTCATAATAATAGCAACATAAAAAGATGAATTAATCACCCACAGAGTGATATGTAACATACTCAAAACCATGATATTGCATGGGAGAAAATAAATTTTGAAAATCTACACCAGTTTATGCACTATATATATTTTATGTACATTTTTATGTACATTAACATGGAGAACAGGTGAAACTAGTACGTGGTGATAAAAATCACAGTAATTATTCTTGAATGGAGTATTGAATTGGGTTATATTTGCTATGCTTAACTCTTCCTGTAGCTAGAATATAATGAATATAATAAACAAAGACCGCTCTAAATTAGAGATCACATAAGAATTTAAGAGAGAAATAACTCTGGTATTTTTCAATAAGTCCTTTTAAAAAATGGTATGTTCTGGTACATCCAGAAAATGAGATACTATTCAATGCTAAAAACGAAAAGGGTTTCAAGCCATGAGAAAACATGTGACATATGCAAATGTGTATTAATAAGTGAAACAAGTTAATTTGAACATATTAATAGTGTATATATCTAACTACTTGAGCTATATTACATTCTCAAAGTCAAAATTACTGCAATAGCAAAAGGTTAGTAGCTCACAGGTATTAGTCAATAGGGAAAAATATCTCATTTTCTAAATATTTATGGATCAGCAGAAGTTATTATTTAAGTCTTGTGTCTTCTAAAATGATACTCCTAAAAACTAATCTGTACGAGATTTTAAGAAAACCACAGAGGAGGTTTTCCAGGACAGTGAAACGACTGAGTTGATAGTGGAGTGGATGGTAGACACCTGTCATTATACATCTGTCCAACCTGTAAACGTGCAGCAGTGAGGTTTACATAAAGTGTGTTTTGGGTAGTGATGCAGACTGACCAAGTGTGAGGAGTACAGCACTGATGCAGGTGTCAGGGTAGAGGGTTACAGGAGATATCTGTAGCCTCCATTCAATGTCATTGTCAATTTAAAACTGCTTTAAAGTTAAAGTTTGCTTAAAAAACAGTAAAGATAGAGCAAACCATATATATATATATATATATATATATATATATATATATATTCTTTGTAATTTATAAACGATTCAAAAGACAAAAGATTTATGGAGAGAAAACACAGCAAAATAGATAGCCACAGGCTCTGAAGAACAGTGGTTTGATTCACAAATCTGTTCCTCAGAATTTCTCTTTGGTTATCCTGAAGACAATGCCATACACTATCAACCACATTGTAACCAAAAGTACGCAATACGTAGGGGGTGTGTTTAAAAGGCGTTTCAATTTTGATTCATCTATTGAGGTAAAAGATACATTGTTGTTAATCAAGTACCCTCCTCTGCCTTAGAAATATATATGCCATTGTTTTTCGCTCTTTCTGAAGTAGTTGTGAAAGTCTTGTTTAATGAAAGACTTGTCAGGTGACACTAAAACTACAGTGAATAGTGCTGCCCTGTGCCATTGATCGGAAAGGCAATCTTGTAAAACCAAACCAAACCAAACAAAATAAAATATTATGATGCCTCCCCTGTAACTTATTCATTATGTCTGGAAAATACGACAAATGCCTTCAGCTAAAAGGTTTAACAATCTAAACAATAGTAAATGATTAAATTAGTCAACCAATACTATTTCACAAAAGAGAAGATTGAGTGTACAGCACTACCCCCCCAAAAATTGCTAATATGATAATGGAGCGTACATCACCTCAATCAATAGCACAATTTTTAATGTGAATTTGAAAATGAAAAACAGTGTTTGACATTAAAAATTTCATATAGTTGATGAACATTTTCTTATGTATTACCTTCTTTCTTGTTCAATTTAAATACTAGCCCTGTTTGTGTACACTTTTTCCTGATGCATTATTTGAAACAATCTCTTTATATTTTGGCACACTTGAGAAAATGGCTTTGCATAAGGATTTAGGATGAAATATGCCACCATGAAAAAAATCTATTTTATGTATATAGTTTTCTTAACGTCTTTATCCATCTGAAATTTCTGTTTAGAAAAATGTGTTCTTTCTTCAAGTGACTTCTATTTATCTTCAAGCAGTGGGATACCATTGGAAATTTAGAGAAGACTAATGCCCTATGGGTTAGAGACCAACAGCAGGAGTTGCTCGGAAAAAAAACAAATATTCTAAAGATTTATATGTTTACCTGCATAATTTTTTTCTCTTTAAGATACCTAGGGATTTTTGTGTATCATTTGGCATTGATTTGTGAGATATTGTTTTCAAAAAAGGAAAAAAAAAAGATTTCTCCTATCAAAAACACCTAATATTCTAAATATTTGTAGATCAGCAAAACTTATTCTTTAAGTCTTGTATATTCTAAAATGATACTCCTAAAAACTAATCTGTATGAGAATTTAAGAACATTAATGACTTTACTGTGAATTTCCCATTAAATAAGTCTCATGCTTCATTGGTCAGAGATTAATCAAAACAATTTTCTTCAAAGTTTTACTTTTTTACATTTAGAAAACTCCAGCTCATTTGGAAGTGTATATTATATAAAATTATTGTCATTTTGAAAGTTAATTGCATAAGTTTGTATGACATGCCAGGTCTCTTCTGGAAAACTATATTATAAATAATTGATACTAAATCATAAATATTTCACACAACTTCTTCCAAAGAAATTAAATAATTTTTGAAAATGTTTAAGTATTTTTCTGTGAGGTACATCCAATGTGTCATACTGCCAAATCAATATTCAAATTTTAATAAATCATGAATAATAATTGTGGCATTGATATTAGTTAAGCTTAACACTGAGATACCACTCTGTGCCAGAAATAATAGATAATGGTTCATCTACCGCTCATAGAAGTAATATTAGAAGTTCCCTTTATCTTCACCCTAAGGTTACAAATCAGAAACTGAAACATAGACAATTTATTTCTCCTTCCAGTAAATGCAGGCCTTTAAAATTGATAGTATAAATCTTGTAATTCTTTTATCAATATATGGGGAGATTACCTCTTCTATGTGGTTTGGGGCAGAGATTTCTCCAGTTTTTTATGTATGTCTCTTTCTGAGCCAATTAGCTATTAACTCATTAATGAAATTTCACCTATTTGTTAGTGTTTGAATGGAAAGTTGCAGAAGATATAAAGGGAAAATTGGTCCAAAAGAAATGGCTTTTATGTCTGCATTTTCCTTAGTCTCATTTTCTGAGTACTTTATTTTGGAAGAGATGATCTTGCCACAGTAGTATAGCAATTTTACTGAGTGGAACATTGGTTTACATATCCACATTCCTAGTTCTGATAGCATGTGTGCAGGATTTTATGCTCTATGGAGTAGTATTATTGTTATTATATCTAGTACACTTGGTTAAAGATCAATAAACAACAACTACAAGACTCATTTAAAACTCACTTTAGCAATGCACATACTTGCAACTTAACTTGAGAATACTCAAATGACCAATGCACATTTTGTGGGATATAAATCTGATTCAATATACACAATCATTATCGACCACTAAAAGTAGTTCAAGGAGATGTGAAGTTGGGTCATTACTGTTTTAGATAAGTCAGGAGACTGTTTTTAAGTAAACAGTCAAGTAGTGTGATTCAGTTAAGTTCTTAGTAATAAATAAACATCAACTTATTTTCTCTGTGTAATGTAGCTACAACAATTTCAAACCATGTCCATCCATTTTGTTTTATTCTTATGTAAAGAATATAATTGGGAACCCAGCATATAGTTTCAGAAAGTTCAAAACGAAAATAATTGTTCCTGGGTCAGGGATATAGTTTAGTGGCACACACCTGCCCAGCAAGTGAAAGATCATGAGCTCGATTCCCAGTACCAAAAAAAAAAAAAAAAAAAAAAAGTGCTTATTACATAAAACAGATGAGTGTGTTGAATAAAAGAATCCATGTAAAGAAATTAGCATAATCACTGGCATAGAAGTCTAATAATTCTACCTTTTTTTAAACTATTGTTGTTGACCAAGTTTCCAGTCTTCTGAAATTTGATATCGTTCTACAAATGAGATTCATTTAATTTTACTTAAATAAAGAAAAATCCATCTAATTTAAAGCTATTTTGGTGTTTTAATGGCAAATCACATATTGTATGCATATTATGTAACTATTAAGGATGTTGACAATGTTGTAGAAAATTCATGTTAAATAATAGTCTTGAGTTATGAAATAGTCATTAGGCACCTAGCTTTAAAACACACTAAAATTAATATTAAGAAAACGAGTGAAAATTATAAATTTT
This sequence comes from Cavia porcellus, assembly GCF_034190915.1. Classification (NCBI taxonomy): domain Eukaryota; kingdom Metazoa; phylum Chordata; class Mammalia; order Rodentia; family Caviidae; genus Cavia; species Cavia porcellus. The sequence goes on from NW_026947507.1 coordinate 18,129,891, forward strand.
ATCAGACAGTGACTTTTTTTACATTGCTTTCTTTTACTTTCTCATGCAGGCTGCAACTAAATTTGTCCTTGATGTTTTTAACTAATACTTCTATTAACTCCTGAATCACTGACTTTATTTTGCCTATTTAGATAGATTTTAATAATTTGAGATACCGAAAAATTCATTCTTTAATCATGTAATTAATTAGTTAGCAACAAGTGATTTTGCTACAAATATAAGTGCACGAATATATATATATATATATATATATATATATATATATATATATGTATGTATGTGATTATAAGAAGTTATGTCAGTTCTTCAGAAAATTAGGTAAGTTATATTTAAAAGAAATTCTAACATGAAAAGCCACTGTATCTTTTGGTAAAACAATAGACAGAGGGAACATAAACATGATTACTATGTATTAAAGACTGCCAATATATTTCAAAATTATTTAACTTTTTTAGTGAAAAAAATCTACTGTAATTTTCTCATTTTTCTTTGGAAGGCACAACACAGAATATCACATACATGACACATTTGATAAAATTTAAATAAAGAAATGCTCACTTTTTACACCATGATAGGCTTCCATAATAGTAAAAATCTCAATATTATTTAGCTTCTTTTCCTCTTTTTTCTTTCATTTTTTCTGCCAAAATAATATGTTACTGTTTGGATAGTACTTTAAAAACTGACCTGTTACATCTTTTCAATGATTATATAGCTCAACAATTCATTAGACTTTCCTACTATATTGTTATAGATCATTTATGAAAATATCCTAATTCAGAATTATTTTCTTGTCACTCTTCTTTGCAATAATGTTCTTTCAATCAGTCATAGGATTTTAGATTCTGCTCTTCTCTAGGAATTTCATAGTAGAGACACAGAAAATATATGTTTCTGGGTCCTATATAAAAAAGGAAAAGAATTTATATTCCTTTTCTCTCACATTTGAAAAGCAATCTGTAATAGTATAATGTGGATTGCACACACACACTCTCTCTCGCTCTCTCTCTCTCTCTCTCTCTCTCTCTCTCTCACACACACACACACACACACACACACACACACACACACACTGTATATTCTGATCTAAGACACTAAGCTCTACCAGCTCTACAGCTACCATCTTATTCCAAAACACATGTGACATTTTAAATGATATCCATAATTCTTTTCTTACTCTCACAGAACCAGTATTTTTGAATCAGTGTAACCTACGCTTCTTACACAAATTAAATTATGTTATTCTAGTGTGCTTTTTCTTGTATCCAAGACCTTATTTTTGCTTGCTCTGTATTATGTACTCTGGTATCTCCCCTCCTATACTTGATATTCCAAAAGTGTTGCTTTTTTGTTTAAGTATATCAAGGCTTTTTGAAAACCTCAATACTATTTCATTTTGAAACAATCTTTGAGCATTTTTTTCTAATTGATGTCTTTATATAACTAATGCCTTCATAATTACCATGCATGTGTGAGTAAAATATATATTTGCAATGACACACATATGGAAGAAAACTTTTTGGATAAATGAATATGCACACATATACATATATCTGTATCTATATTTTAATGTGCAATGCTTGCAAGTATAGATTTAAATTTTGAACAGTATTGCACATGGAAGTATAGGATAAAGATTAGATGTCCCATAAAGAGTAAATAGACATCAAAAAGGAGAGGAAGAAAGGAAATTAGATAGAAGGATTATAATTACATTACATGCGTCTGTGTGAACTGTCTATTTTTTAAACATCTGTAATTCTTTTTGCTTACTCTTTTACCTCTTAAAAGTTAACTACTTTCCAATCCAATTATATAAATACATAATGACCAAAAATTGAATATATTTTCATTAATTTTTCAAAGATAATATAATAGGAAATATAAAAACAACAATTTTATCTGATTTTTATCCAAAAAGAGAATTGAGTAGCTGAAATGATGCCTGCCCTTGCAGTGCAAAGGACAGTTTGTAATCATGTAGACAAACGCACTGCCACAGTGTTGTGCAGCATAATATGTTAAGTGGTTTTAATGCCAATTCACCTTTTTTAAAAACCCCAAATCTAATGTTAATTCATTTTGTAAACAATTTCTAACAGGCACTGTCACAATGTAAATTTCCTTGACCTGTATCCCCATGGCATCTTCTTATTTGTAATGGCACTGTAATACACACATACCTATACTGAAGAGTTTTTCCACCTAGAGAGAAAATTTTTTTCCTGTGTCATTTTCTCCTGACAGCGTCCCTCCTGGTGCCAGTGTCATAAATGTTTAGGCTCAGAGAATTTAATTTCTTACTTGTTTTAAAGATAAATAAAATTCATTTACTGGCAGCATACCTACTGACCCTTTCATTATTTTACTAGTTCAGCATACAGGAAAACAAAACAGAAAATTAAAACATAAAACAAATCAATTCATTACATGTCAGTTGAGCTTCAGGAGCTGCACTGCCAGATGTCAGAGTAATCCCTTAACAATGAGCCAAAACAGAAGGAGTGAGCCAGACTTCAATCACTTGCTGTGTTACAGGGCGGATAGGAGATAGTACGAACCTCTCATTTTCTACTTTTGTTCTTTCTTTTCTCTACCGACTAGTGCTGGTAAAGATTCAGAGGCCTTACAAATACTGAATCAGGTAGAGAAAAAGCACCTTTAATGATCCCACTCCATCCCCATAAGAAAAATCTCTGCAAAAGAGACCGGGGAAGACCTAAAGTGAAAGCCCAGGAGAAGATTTTCTGGGTGTAGGAATGCATCTTCACGTAACAGCATGGAAAGGGCAGGCAGCATTTGGGATAGTGACTATAATTTAGAGATCAAGTCTATTGTGAGAAAGGTAAAGTTTACTCCTAAGAACTTGGCCAGATAAAGCCTAAATGAATAGGCATTGATTAACCCTGGAAAATCACAGATGTTTAGCCAGTAGTCAGACACCAGTTTCTTTTCAGGTACTATATTAGTCATCCTTCCAGTACTGGAAGGAAATGCCTGACAGTCACAGAACAAAGGAAGGGAAGTTTTCATTTCAATCCATGTTAGAATGGCTCCAAAGCAGGAACATCTTTGCTACATGGTGTATCATAGAAAAGCTTCTCAACTCAGATTATCCAAGGAAGAAGCACCAGTTGGTAAAACCAGGGAACAAACAGAGGTGGACCAGAGATGGCCACAAGATAATATCTCCATGATCCACTCAAACACATGCAGAAGTGTGATTTACTAATCTTTGTCTAGTCAATTTTACAATTAAAATTAATCATCACAAACAGTAAATTTGTATGCACTATTAAATCTGAAATCTGCATTTTGTCAGGAAGATGTCTTGTGGCCATTTACATAAGTATATAAACACCATTTGAGTATCAATATTTTTTGTATGCAAATAATATAGTATATTACATTATACATGATTTTTATTGCATGATGTATATTAAGTGATGTACATACACATGCTATATAGTCAGCATGATATATATGAGTAATTACTGCAATCAAATGAATTAACATATAGCTCATCTCATATAATTTGATTTTCATTTTTGTAAAAAATATACATTTAAGTATCCATATATAATACATGATAAAAAAGAGAGATTTTCATGCTGTGCTTTAGATCTTTAACAAATTCTTCTTACACAATTTCAACTTCACAGCCTTTGACCTACTTCTATATATAAACCCTAACCCTAACCCTGCTCTCAGTAACTAACATTTTCCTGGTTTTTATTATTTGATTTTTTTTCTATAAGATTTCATGTGTAAGCGATATTATGAAATAGTTTTCTTTTTATGTATGGCTTATTTCACTTAGCATATTTTTTTCTAATTTCAGTTATTTTATCACTAAGGACAAGATCTTTTTTTTTTTTTTTTTTTTTCCTTATGGCTGAGTGCCTCGGTTACATGTAGCACAATTTCTTTAACCATAGGAAGACACTTTGGTGATTTATATGTCTTGGCTGTTGTGAATAATTGTGTAATGGGAGTGCAAATATCTTTATGAAGTGAGGATTTTATTTTGGGAATTGTGTACTCAGAAAAAAGCCTCGCTGAACCATGATTGTTAAATTTTTATTTTTTTAAGTATCTGCATAGTTTTATCTACAGGGACCATGCCAAACTACCTTTCCCCCAAAACAGTGACACTATTGCATTTCTTCATATTCTTACTACCACATTTAATGTCTGTTATTAAAACAATGATTTTATATTTAAGAAAGTCTAATATGGAATTCAAAACGTTTGCATCACTAATAAGTATCATTTAAGTTGGGCTGCAAAAGACCATCTTCTTTTCCAAGAGTGTGTATGTAAGACAAGATGAACATATGGAGAAGTTACCACTAGGAATTACTGTTATGAGTGTGTGTAAAGTAAGAAATCTTATTTTGGAATTGATTTGCCTCAAAAAGAATTAGGATGTATATTTAATTTACTAATACAGAGTAATCCATATTTTCTCCCCCATTTAAAAGTTTTGTGTAGGGCTGTCCTTTCTATAAACATCATTATAAACAACACTAGTGGTCAGGGCTAATTTTCAAAGAATCAAGGTTTCAAGATAAAATATGTTTTCTTTTATAATTCTGACACATAGAAGTGTTCAATCAAATCAGTCTATGAAACTATGGAGATTAGTTTTTGTTTTGAGTTATTCTTGAAGTTTTACTTAATGGAAGCATGCTCAACACATTACAAATACTAACTGCTAATTGCATCAGGTGGGTAATATGATTGATCTAAGTTTTAGTTTAATAAAATTAATAGGTAAATGTTCTATGTAAATAAAAAATACAAAAATTTAATGACTAATGTTAGCTTTAGTAACAATAACAGCTAACATTTATTCATCTCTCTAATCTATATTGAAGGAAAAATTTAAAGGTCTTATTGTTTAATGTTATGGTCCATTTACAGGGAAAGATATTGCTAAATAATACAAATAGTCTCTGAATTATTTCTGCAGTGCTCTAAAATAATAGCCTGTTTTAACCATTCCTTTAACCAAAATGAACAAATTTGCAAATAAAATTTTGAATCCTCGTTCTCTAGAGTATTCTCCAAAAGCAGTTTGTTCAAAACAATGAGGATGACTTAAATAGCATAAGTTTTTTTTTTTTTTTTTTTTGCTTTAAAGGTATCCAAAAAAGATAAAATGCTCAAATATTCTGTGCTACAGTGCAATTCATATCTAACCCAGTGTTTAAAAGCATTTATACAGTCTCAGGTGCTTTCCATAAACATCACAAGATAATGGCCACTACTGATTTTCAAAGAATTAAGTATTATAAGATAAAATACTGAACTCTCTAAAATTGTTGTCACATGGTAACTTTTCTTAATTGGGTTGATGCCCAATACCTTGCTTCAGAAGCAATGCATAGCTTACATTTACTTTTCAGATGTCATATCAGATAAAATCTGATTTTCTGACTGCTAATGAGAGAGAGAAATAAACTGTATGATAGTCTCTTAACTCTTCTTTTCTGTTGGGGGGGATGATAAATTTTGAGACTTGAATTATTGTTCAGGGTCCTCTTTTCATTATTTTGAAATACGCCTTTAAAATTCACTGCACATTTTGAAAGATTTCCAGAAGACACTTAGTGATATTACAAACACTATTGATAATATGCCATGATTTAAAAAAAGAAAGGAATAAACAAAGAAAAATACAAAGATGGCTTAGAGTCATGGGAAGGTAAAATAACATGGTCTTACCAGAAAAGTCATCAATCCATCCACTTTCTCATTTGTAAATTGCTTGATGTCATTGTATTATATTACTATGAAAACATGCCCATATTAGTAACATACCACTTTATTAAGAGACTTTAGTAATATAAAAATGACTTCATATTTTAGATCACGGGTAACCGTTTAGCTGGTGGGCATATTTTGTATGTCAGCTAATTGTAGGCATGTATAAATTATGATTATGTTACAAGATTTAAGAACTAATTCCAACTTTGTAATTTATTTTCCAGAGAGAAATAAGTGAAACATGTTAAAACCAGTGTTTTGAGTGTTTCTGGGATAAAATATAACAGAAATACATAGCTTAGGGATCCTTTACCTAAAATTCTATCATAGGAACAGAGTGATTATCTCATTTCTTTCAATTTTTCATGTGGGGATTGGTGAAAAAGAAAATATGAAATTTAAATATGATTGGGTTGATTCCATTGCTATCCAAATATAAATGGCTTTTTGTTAACACTATAAAAATATTATGCATCAAGATTTGTAACCATTCTGATGCTATTATTAATACATGATACCTGCCTACTGCCCCTTTCAATACATTTTGATTTTTCAATTCCTAGCCACAGTGGGGGGGGGGAGGAAGAAAGAAAGACAGTGAGTGGAATGAATGAAATGCAATTGAACAAGAAACAAACTTGCAAGTATGACAATGAAACAATGAAATGTATTTCTTAGTACTGCTTACTAATATTAGCTTCATTTTTTGTGAATGCAGTTACAAAAAATATATGCATGCTTTCCATGATCCAAAGAAGCAAAATATACTTACCTCTTTTTGCTAAACATTTTTAATTCAAAAATAGCACACATCAAGGAATGTGCACAGGCATATTTTGGGGGGGGGTTGTTAGTTACACACAGCACCCATGTGGAACTAGTCAAATCAAGCATCTCAACATATACATTTACTGGCACTCAATTCCAAAGGCAATTCCTTTTACTCTACAGACTACTATATTAATACTATCACAAATAATGTGTCTACTTTCATTGACTTATGAGTATATTTGCAAAACCCATTCACACCAAGGCATGTAATCGTATTTATGTTTTAACTTATTTATTTACTTATTTCTTTTGGGTCACATAGTATTCTATTGAGCATCTCACTTTTTCTGAAGCATAAAGATGTACCGAGTTATCAGACCTCACGTGCGCGGTCACGTGACGCCGTATGCCTATTATGGAGCGGAGTGATCTAGGCAAGTGAAAGCCCTGCTGTAGAAATGGTGTGAGATCCTGAGCAAGCTAATTAACATTGTATTGTTTGAGTTATATTTTTTTCCCTTACAGTGAAAATAGTTGTTTTACCACACAGTTGTGAGGGAGAGCATCTGATAACAATTAAAAGAAAACAATGTGTCCTTTATTTTTCTGTAAAAGTTCAAGGCAGTCTGCCAATCAAAGCCAGGATAAATTTTCTTAATAGCTTTCTGTCAAAATTAGGTGATATATTCCATGAACTAGTACTGCAAAGTAAACTTAAAGCATAACTTGATTTTTAAACACTTTAAAAAAGAAAATGTGTGCTAATTAAGAACTTCCTTCTTTTGAATTTCTGTAATAATGCCAGAGTAAAACAAATTAAATTACTTGTGTTCCTAAAACAAGGAACATAGAGTAATTAAGCTATTTACAAACAAATCTTGCTGTTCCCTGAGTTTTTATTTTTAATTTGAAGTAATACAGAATATTTTATCATTATCTTTATATCAATAATGAATATATTAGGTTTAATTACTGTTTGCCTTGTTTGCCACCTTATTTCATCAAGATTTTCTGTTTATCCTTCTAAACCGACAGCAGGTTAGCACATGCATTTGTGGCCACACAAAATACTTCATACTGACACCTGTGTCGGAAATAGTTCATTGCAATGGATAATCCATTTGAAAATTATATTTGCATGTCTCTGGTGTTACTAAGTAGAGAAAGATGGAAAAACAAAAAGGTAAAAATTTGTGTTATGCAGAAATATAAAATGGTCCTAAGAATCCTGCTCGCTAGTGGATACAAACCTCCCAGTTATTCTATTAAATGTTAATAAGACTGTTCTCTGTTCTGTGCAAAGATGCTGTAGGTATAATTACGTGTCTGGTGATTTGGCATGGAGAAATAGAAAGCAAACACAATTTTTGTCCAGATATTCCTTTTTACAGCAAAACTAAGAAAATTCTAGGAGGATTTGTGTGAGAAGTTAAAGCTCTTCTCATCTCAGTCTTCCATCCCTACATAGTCACTGTTTCCCAGTCTACGTCAGGACAAAAATTATGTGTACCGTGTAGACTGTTACAAATAAAGGTACTTACAGAAAACAGTTCTCAAAATTTTTAAACTTATCCCTGTATCTTGCAAACCACTCCATAGAATAAAGCAGGTGTATCTCATGATTTTTAATATATAACTATGTGATACATATTATTCATTATTCATATATCTACTCAGAATTATCTATAATATACACTAGGTATTTTTAACATATTATATTTTAAGTATTATATTAAATTTTACATTTTGCATATATTATTTTACATTTTACATATATTAAATATGCATATATTATGTATATCAATGTATTATATATATAATCTATTGAACCATTTTCTCGTGAGAGCATATTCATTTTCAAATTTTCATTGTTGCAAAAAATGTTAATATAAAGGTATACTTCTAAATTTTTTTAAATTTTTATTTATTTATTTGTTTATTTATTTATTGGTAACAGGAATTGAACTCATGATCTTGCATCTTGTGAGACAGGAGACAGGCGCTTGCCTCTCTGAGCCATATCTCTGGCCCTTACAGTTTTGATTAGTACATGATTACTGTGCATAATGTTTCCTGTCCTTATGTGAAGTTAGTCAATATACACAACACATCTTAATTCCTTTTTCCAACTCTTTCCTGCCTTCTCTCTCCTCTCCCTCCATCACTCGATCTCCTTTTCCTCTATCTCCCTACCTTCTATTGCTGACTTTATCTTTTGTTTTGCTCTTTATACTTTTGTATTCTTGTATAAGAGAAACAATGACATATATAAGCCATCCGTCTGATTTATTTCACTTAATAGTGTAGTCCCAAGGTGCACTGATTTTTCTACAAAGACTTGCGTTTGATTTTTCATCTAGAAAGTAGTCCATTGTCAAGAAATGCCACACTGCCTTTTTCTGTTCACTTCTGGATGGACAGGGGTGGCTCCGATACTGAACTATATTGTATTGTAATTACACTTAAATTTCTGAAGTCAAGATAAATACTGTATTATTATACACTAACATAATTTTTAAGGGTTTGGGGTTACCTAGATTTTTTAAAAAATTACTTGTTTGTATTAATTAAAAGCTAAAGGATACATGCTGACAAATTTTCATTTGTTGTTCTGCAGTGCTGTGGGTAAGCCCAGGGCTTCGGGCATGGCAGGAAAGTGATCTACAATTTACTATAGCCCAGTCCTTGTGTGTTATTTTCCTAATTTTCAAATTTTACAGAGATATTTCCATATTTTCATGATTTAATTTTATATATTATAGATTGAATCATTGAAAAGATTCATCAACATTGAGTCAATTAGTACTGAATGATTTTTTGTTCATTCCTATCCAGTACTGTTATAATTATTTATTAACAATGTATTGTTAAATGCTAAGACTTTATTTAAAACTTTGAATAGGATTGCCTTCAAAATGTCATTATTATTACAGTATTGCTGCCTTTATTATTATGGATTATACATTGGGTAGCTTTATTCAATGAGTTTGGAAGCTTTATAAGTGGCAGTCACTGAATACACACAAAATTCAAAATTAAATTAGTATTCAGTTAAATTTTTTTTTTTTTTTTTTTTTTGTCTTTTTCATTTTCATCGGTACTGGGGATCGAACTCACGACTGCCTGCTTGCAAGGCAGGTGCTTATACCGCTGAGCTAAATCCCCAGCCCCCCAGTTAAATTTTTAAACACCAGAATTTGACCATATTTTCATTTATCCCATGTATATATTCTGTGAATTTTTGGTATAAATTTTAAAATTTAGTCTTCTCAAAAGCTTTCATTCCACTTTACTTTTCATGTATTTAGAAGTATATAGAAACTTTCTCAGTGAATATTAGTATGCATTTCTGATACCTTTTTGGTACTTAGTTTCAGTTTGCAGTTTAATTTTTTTAGTCTGGAAAAATTCTGAGCTCTTCAGAAAAAGTCTGTTATAGTCCAAGAGCAAAGAGCAAATCTAATGTCAAAAATTGCTGTTCTAATTCAGTATCAGGTGATCCTTAATGAAGAGAAAGTCTGAGAATATAATTACATAAATTTGTATGTGTTATGTGGAGAAAATGTGCAATTAGACTAATTTTTTTAATGTTAAAAGTCACATTCTCGTATCTAATTATAGACATTTGTAAAACTACAACACATGTAGCCATTTGGAAATAGTATACTTATAGATTGGACCTCAAAGCTTCTAAATAGGACTGGGAATATGGCCTAGAGGCATAAAAATGCCTACCTGGCAAGCACAAGGTCCTGAATTTGATTCTAGGTAAAAAAAAAAAAAAAAAAAAAAAAAAAAAAAAAAAAAAAAAAAAAAAACGGACAACAAAGCTTCAAAGTATAGGATACAGGACATCATCAACTTTCCTTGATGTGGAGTTCTTATTGTTTACAGCCTTTTAAAAAAATAAATAAAATTCTTATAATAATTTCCAAAATTCAATAAAAGATTGACACAGTAAATATTAATATGTATAAAAGAGTGCATGTATACCTACATGTATATTACCTAGATATTGGACTGATGATGATGTATTTTATTAACAGGCCTATTTGAACAGACATTCATTTTATAAGGATTTTTAAAAAAATAAAGTATATTTATTTACTATTTAATTTGACACTATAATTATTTAACTCTTTTGTAGGTCTTTTCAGGATAATTATCTTTCATATAATTTCTATTAATTTAAAACTATTGGGAATTCCAGGAGATTTCCAAAAAATTGGTTAAATAAGTTAAATCCTCATTAAATCTCTGCTTTGGTTTTTCTCCTCTTTTTTGAGCCCTTGATGTGTTTAATTGAATATATCATTTCATTGTCTCTTCTTCTAGTGTGTAAATTCCTCTTTTAAAATTTTGTCAGCAGTTGCCTCAGGGATTGCAATATATTATTTTTGATAACTGAACGTCATTGTCTAATCAAGCTTTTGAGTTTAATTATATTATATATGCCTTGTAACATAAGACTACCAACACTAATCTGGTTCTTTATGTTGACTTAATGTAAAAAATTATATATATATATATATATATATATATATATATATATATAATTATTTTCTTCTTTCTGATGAATGATTTAAAGCAAGTTTTGTGCAAAGCAAATATTCTGATAATAAATTATTCCAGATCATGTCCATATAAATAGTCTTTATTATTCATTATTAGAAAATAGTTTTACTAAATATGTAATTCTAGGTTATCAAGATTTTGTTGTTGCTGTGATTCATTTTGTTTTGTTTTTATAAAGAGTCTCACTATACTGGTAAGGCTGGCCTTGATCTCTCTGGATAGACCAGGCTGATCTCAAACTCGAAGCAATCCTTCTGCCTTAACCTTCTAAATGCTTACATTGCAGATATGGGCTGCCATGTCTGATTGTTGCTTTTATTTTAATGTTTTAAGATTTCTGTCATTTTGCTTAATGTTTTTTAAAGAGAAAAAGCAGAAAAATTGAGAAGTAAACAATTTAAAGTCAACAACAAAAGCATAATGACAAAAAAGAAAGAAAGAAAGAAAAGCAATGGCAATACAATATTTCAAAACAAGATGGTAAGAATTTAACAAAGGTTGTTATTTTTCATGTTGTTATTCATACAGTAATTGCTCAGGCTCCCAGATACAGGGATGCAAGATTGATCAAGCAATATTATTTACCTTTGAGCAGTTTCTTTCCCTTTTAGTATATCTATCGTAACTTTTGGATCTTATTTACTCTTTCTTTACAGTAGCGAGACAATAAAGTGTTTACACAAACAAGTTCAATATATTTCACTTAAAAGTATGATTTATATTTGCATCATTTACCTGTAAAACCCTCAATCGTTCTTTATGTCTAAATAGTCTTCCATTATATAAAAATGCCAAAACTTTTTCATCCATTCTTTGGTTGATGGGTATTTGAGTGGTTTCCAAAATCTGGATATTACAAATTGTGCACATATAAGCATGGGGGTGCATATTGTTGTAGTATGATCTTTTAAATTGTTCTGGGAAATACTCAGAAGAGGAATAGCTGGATTGAATGGAATCTGTAATCCTACATTTTTGAGACTTCATGCTTGAAAGGGTTTTGGCCCAGACAGGACACTGGTAAAGTCTTGGAGGCGGAACCAAGGAGCTCCATCTTCCCAATCCCTAGGAATTTACCTGTGGCTCTATCTTCCCCACCCCTAGGAATTTACCTTTGGCACGAAAAAATATCAATGGGCTATCTGTACATCCCTAATGCCCCTCAGACTCCACCCAAACCTCAGCTACATGTATGCCCCCACTACACATGTCCAATGGAGAGATTTCCAGACCCCGGGGAGAGATGCTGGACCCCAGAGGGTCAGGGGATCTCTCTCCGCATTCTTAAAATAAAGGTCATTTATATTTCATACTTATTATCTTTTCAGCCACGCCACAATTCTATCAAGGCTGATTTCCACACAGGTTTTACCAGTCTACACTCCCACTAACAATGGATAAGGGTTCCTTTATCCTCCAAGCCTTACCAGGTTTTGTTAATGGTTAATTTCTTGATGTTAGCCATTCTTTCTGTTGTAAGATGGAATCTCAATGTTATTTTAATTTGCATTTCGCGAATAACCAATGATATTTGACATTTTTAAATTATATTTATTTATTATTTTTATTTCTTCATCTGAGAAGTGTTAATCTATCTTTTGGATTGGCTCTTTAAATCTGGGAGGGGGTCTTGATTTCTTTTAAAAAAATTATGTGTTCTAGATAAAAGTTCTTTGTTAACTTAGCTGAGATTCTTAGACCTGGTATCTAATCTTAATTTGGGAGAACTCTCAGTCATTATCACTTCAAATTTTGTTTCACCAGCTCTTCTCTTTCTGGTATCCCATTTAAAAGTGAATTATCATTTTGATGTTGTTGCAGAGTTGATCTAATATAGTTTATTTTGTGTCCTAATATAGTTTATTTTGTTTCTTGTATTTTCCCTTTGAATTTTAGTTTGGGTGTTTATGTTACCTACGCTCACACTCACTATATTCATTTCTTCATTGTCTTGAAATCTATGGATGAACTTTGTCTTCTCTGCCATTGTAACATGGGACTAATTAACAAATAAGCAATGGGAATTTATTGCTCACAGTTCCAGTGCATGGGCAACAAGATCAAGGCTAGAAGATTTAGTTTCTAGGGATAACCTAAATTTTTCCTGGTGCCATGTCCTCTAGAAAGGAAGAATATTGTGTTCTCTTAAAACAAAAATGTAAAGAGACAAAAAAAGATTTAGCTCATTTCTCTAATCCTTGCTGTTTTATTAATCCCATTCATAATGTAGCACTCTTATGATTGAAACGTTTTACAAAGGTTTTGCCACTTGGGACAGACTACTGTAGTGTTTCTATCCAAAGAATCCTTAACTCTTTAGTGGTTTTGATTTAATTTTTACTTGTGATTTTTAAAATATTTTCCACCTTTCCAAATAATATCAATGTAGTAGTACATAGCTTTTTCATCAGATTCATGTATTTCATATATTTGTCTTAAAATTATTTTGATAAAATATGCTTTATTTGATTTTTATTTTGATGCTTATTTTGTGTCTGCAGGATTTTGTTTGTTTGCTTGTTTTTTCCCCTATGAATTTTTGTTGAAAAGAATGATATTGATGAGAGCGTATATGTCAAATAGTTATATAGTTTGAAGATTTACGCTAATCTGGCTGAATGCGGACTAAATTTTCTTTTAAATGCAGGTAGAGGTAGCAGAAAAGTTAAGTTATTTTAGTGCTTTTTTTATGTATAGTCTTGGTTTTGAGATTTCCCTCTGAATAACTTCTGAATAGCCGGCGAGGGTCATTACTTTACAGCCACTTCCTTTGCTATCATTCTAATTATCTGCTTCTCTGGGAAAAATAAGAAGATTTGGAGAGAGGAAATATTCTAGCCTACCCTCATTAAATCAATCTTTCACTGGAAATATGTTTTAAGGGTATGACCTTTGCAAGTATTTTTGTCACTGCTTTAGAGATTTAACGCATTTTTAAAGTTTTTTTTTATTTACCTATTTGCTTAATTATCAGTTCCATCTGCTTCCTACTTTGGCCACAGCAGGCCTTGTCAGTTTCTCTGAAGCCCTTTCCCCTGTTGACTATGTGTATTTTTATGTGTCTATTTTGTTTTGATTTATTTATTTTTTCTCTTTGACAGCAAGGTTGAAGGCACTAAAGTGAAGTGAAAATTTTTCCCCACTTGGCATATAAATTCCGATTTTATTTTTCTACTGAAATCTTGCCATCTGACTTGTAGGCATTTGTTAATGAGAAGAAGATTACTGCTTTCGGATGACTACTCTCTTCCCCTCCTGCCAGGACTGCTAGAATATTGTTAGCAGATTCTTACCAGGAGAACCTGATGGTAACTGGAAACTGGATATTAGTGTGGTCTTAAATCCCTTCAGTACAAATAACAGTGTATTTTTCTTTTGTCTATATTGCATTATTCTGCCTCATGATTAATTTCTATTCTTAGTGTAGAAAACTATTTCTGTACATTGGTTACTTTTACTGTTTTAATGAGTAGGTTAGAACACAATCCCATGCATAGCTTGCTCTGAATCTGTTTGCACCTACTGTGTATCATATGGTATACCAGAAAACCAAACAAACATTACAGAAACAAAAACACCTGGAATCAAAAATTTGAGTTGTAACTTCATGCTGTTTCAGGTTATTGCAATATTTTGTCCTTGTATTCCTTAAAGTTAGAATATTTATTTCTTATCTAATTATTTAGCTTGTAAATTTATTTGTATAAAGAAAATAAAAGAATTTGTATAAAATAAAAACATGTAATCTCAAAAATGTTGCAGAAACTGGTACACACATAGATATTAGATAACAGAGCAAAGTAAGTAATTCAAACTAAAAAAAAATTAATTACCTCTGTTTGCAGATTACATTATTTTATTCATGCAAAACATTAATAATCTCCTCAAAATAATGCAAATCTCTTCAAAATAATACACCAACTAACTAAATTTTAAGATTAAAAAAATCAACACATAAATATCACTAGTGTTTCTATGCACTAGCAGGAAACTAAGAAAGACATCAAGAAAACCATCTTGCCTTAAATATTTTAAAGTGAATAAAATTACTTAACAATAAATTGAGCCAAGAAAGGAAACATTTGTATATTGGAAACTACAAAATTATTGAAAAAAGTTGAAGAAATCACAGATATGATGGTTCATATTCATCTGCAAAAATAGTACTGTTAAATGCTTATTAATCAAATACTAAAGACAATATACACAGTCAATAGAAGGAATGACAAAAATGTGAAGATATTTTTGATAGAATTAGGAAATTACTCAACATTCATACAGGGTTATGAAAGAACTGAAGTACAATTAATCTTGCAGAAAAAAATAACAATTCTTGAGAGATTGCACAACCTATTTTAAAAATCTACCACAAAATTACAGAAATAAAAACAGTAGAGTACTGGCATAACGTAAGACAGACAGAAAAATGGAAAAGAATAGAATTAAGAAATTAATCCTCTCATTTATGGTCAACTGATGTTTGACAAAGATGCTAAGAACACACAAAGGAGAAAAGCAGTCTATTTACTAATTCGTACTGGAAACACTGAATCTACATGCAAAAGAATAAAATCAGACTGTAATTCACACCATCTCCAAAAATTATCTCAAGATAAAGACTTAAAAATAAAATATGAAACTATGAAATATTTAGAAGAGAATACAAAGAAAAATCTTCATGAAGTGGAACTGTGCAATGATTTTCATGGGTATGGTCCATAAAGCAAAAAGTAAAAATTTAAAAAATTCAGTCCAAAAATTAATTTCAATGAATAGCTCTTTAAATGAGAGAGAATCATTCCTGTTTGGAGGAATTGTTGATCTTGTGCCTAGAACTAAGCAATAAACTAAAGGAAGTTGTGGTGTCCAGCTGTAAGAAACACACACACACACACACACACACACACACACACACACACTCACGTCCCAAAATAATAATACTATTAACAATAATAATAATAATTATAATAACAAGCCAACAGAGCACCTGAAATAACCTGGGGTGTTTTTAATGACCCAATTTAAAGCAAGTTAAGCAAAAAAGAATGATAATATTACATTTCAAAACAATAGAGAGAAATTTCCATGACATCAGACTAATACAAATAATAATGCAATGAATAAATACATGACAGGAAGTGTTCAACTGATTTATAGACACAAATGTAGTAACAATGAGAGATTTTTAAAGAATTCAACCACTAAAGAAACTGGAATTTGGAATATGACTGTAAATACTGTTGACACCCCTTCTTACCAGTCCTTCTCACAGTCACTCATTTTTTTCTCTTAAAAAATTTAATGTGATCATTCTGTGTATTATAGGATTTAGTAAAAAGGTTATTTAATAAAGAGTGTGTTAAGAATAAAACTATTACTTGTCATTTTGGTAACATATGGAGCTATCAATCAAATTCTAGTCAAAGTCCTACAGGTGCATTGTTTTTGTTTTTTCTTTAACATCAGTTTCATTTTGTAGTGGCAATTGAGATATCTTTTTCACACAGCACAAAAGTCACTAATAACTGAACAGACTTGATTTACTATATGGTCTCTCAAAAATTGAAATGTTTATATATTCATGTCGTAATACATTTTATGTATCTGAATTTTTTTTTTTTTCTTTCATTGTTCAGTTTGAAAATTGAAAGTTTCCAGTAAAGACCAGATCCTGGAATTGCACTAAGTTAAAAAAAAAAAAAAAAGCAGAATCAGAATAAAATTGTCAGTGTCTAAGCCTTTGTGACTATCACAGTCAGACACACAGGTGAAAAATAGAACTCACAGGACGAGACTTTACGTGAAGATGTTTTCACTTTGAATTTCAACACTGCCTTGCTTCCCTGTAAAGGGAACTTTGCAGGTTTTATGAGAGAATATCATGAAATCTTCACTTAGATATTACTGTGTCTACTACCTTTAATCCACAATCTGTCCTATTCATTGACATTTGCACAAACTGCTTGCAGGTGTAATTACATGCTTCTATCATCTGTTCTCACTTAGAAGTTAAAAGTATCAAAAAATTAATACATTAGTGAAATTTAAATATTACAGGAATCTCAAAAGAAAAGTCGTCAGTGGTATGAAGATATTACCACGTGTCCAAATATTTTTACCAAGAGATAAAACGTACACACGAAAACATGTATGAGACTTCTGATCAATACAAACAGTAAATATTTTAAAAAATTCTTCATCAGAGATTCTAAAAGTGCTGCATATAGAAATGTGAAGTGTACCTGAAATAATTTTAGTGTGAGATCAACCTATGGCGTTTCTTCTGTGTTCAGATTTGTTTAAAAGCAGTGGTGTAATTCAGTATTGGCACCTTAGTATAAATCAACATGTGGAACCATATTAGTTTTCCTATTGTCAAGACACAATATGTGACACTCACAATTTTAAAGAATAAAAATTTCTTTTGGCCGATGTTTTCAAGGCATGCAGTATATAGTAGCTCTAAGCCTGAAGCTCAGCATGTCAGAGGGGGACGGTAGGGCAAAGCTGCTTATGTCATTGTGGCCAAGAAGCTAGCGAGGCTACAGTGCCAGAGAAAAAGCAGTGATGAATCAGACTAGGAGGTCACAACTGTGTAACTCACCCAGACACATGATGAAGTGTTTCACCAATATACAAGACATTTTTTAATTCCCTCAAGGTGACAAATCCTAATTAAGAGTTTTCAGCACTCGGTTGAACTAGTAACAATTTTATTGTTTACTCTAAGTTGTAAAAAGTATACTTATTTCATTTTAGAATGTCTGAATTAAAGAAATAGCAATTAAAGTTTATTTTGCTAAGATTTTTTAGTGCTTATTTTGAGTGACAAACTGGAGGTATCCTTATACCACATGTGTGGAACATGCAAAGCTAGTGTTGATGAAGAGCACGTAAGTGAATATTTGATGTAGGAACTAAAGTAGCTACACTGTCAACAGAACACTACTAAAAGAAACAGCACGGAAAATTAAGATAGAAAAGACCAGTGAGGGACAGATCTCGGATCATTTGCTATTCATGAAAGAAGCCATTTACAGAACTTTACATAGTTTGAGAAAATTGTAATACTTTATTAATCAATTTTACTTTTAATGAGTTAGATCATCCACCGTTTCTCAACCAAATTTACTTCCTATCCCATTGGCTAAAGTTTTTAGTAACATTTGAGATTCCGGTGTTTCCCACATGCCCTCTTCTATGAGAAAAGAAAGCTGATAACTACACTCACACCTCATTCAGTAAAAAAGAATAAATCATATGAATGATAGTAATTACATCATCATATTGAGAATATACTAATGGGTCCTTAGTAATTTTCCTTTAATCTTTTATAGATGAAACTACCAGCCTAACTGCATGTTTTAATTATATATTTGGAACTGAATTTTATTGTTGGCTATCTATGCAATATTTATGTACAAAACAGTTGTAGAAATACTGTTTTCAATCCAGTGTTTTTTGGATCCATAATAAACAACAATGTACATAACCAGGCACTGAAAACTTTTTAGGAATAAGTGTATTACTACTGTAGTTTCAAAATTCATTCTAAAACTAAAATGTCTTTTCCTTCGGGGAAAAATACTACTTTAAATACCATTTACACCCTGGAACTTTCATAATATTCAGAGATAAATGTGTGAGTGACTTACTTAAAAAATAAAAATAAAAGACTTTCCTAACAAAGCCATTTACCTATATCAAATTCTACAAAATTCTAGAAGGTCACATTATTGTTAAGGCAATTTTAGTCAACATCTAGAAGACAATATCTTTAGTCCTTCAGGCAAGTTAAGATAGAATTCTGTAACATCATTAGTTAATATTATTGACTGCTCTCCTTAAATTTCTTTTGAGATTTCTTGAAAGATTTATTTATTCACCTAATATCTTTTCTTACTAAGAAAAAGATTGACTGATCCTGAAAACATTCCCGTAACATTTTGTTTGAAGAAGCCATTGAGGGGTTAAGAAAAACATGGATAAGGAACTTCAAGGTCAGACTTTGTATTGAACTCCATTTTGCTATTCATCCCTGAATGGAAACTTACAGCTTTTCACTCAATTCCTAAACGATCACTCTGTCTGTGTGAATTGCAAAGTTATAATTTTATACCACCTACATAAGGTTGTATGTATTCCTTTCTAATTTTGTATTAAAGATGTTTATTTATTATATATAAATATTTCTGGCATCCTGTTTTTGATGTTACCACTTTTCAACTCTTCATTTACTCAAAATCATTGCATTCAAAATCTTTATAAATAGAGGTAGCTGAGAAATTTTTCAGTCACTGAGATTCACTGGTTTTGAAGGAAATACAAGAAAAAATTTCCAGTCCCACTTTATCTGACTAAGAAATTCTCAGGTGAATCAGAAATGAATGTATTATTGGGGTATAAAACTAGGATACCTACGTTGGTTGCTTAAATATAGTTTTAATGTTCTGTTGCTATCTTAAATTTACCTCCAGTTGTAATGTTTTCAGATATCATTGTTAGATGTAAAGCATCTGGCTAATATTCATTTCAATAAAATATTTCCAATTTAGGACAGAATTTAAGGAAAAATAAAACATAATATGGTTTAAATAGGGTCATTAAATTCGAAAAAAGATGAAATGAAGGAAACAGAAAAGCACATTTTAAATAATATGTTAAACGTTAAGCTAAAGCTGTAGGTAATTAAACAGCGTACTTAAATTTTAAAGCTGCATTCCCGCGTGTGTGTGTGTGTGTGTGTGTGTGTGTGTAGGTATGTGTGTGCATGAGCGTGTGTATTCTTGGGTATGGTGTGCAACAATGGACAGATTGGGTTAGATTTTGAAATATACTTGTGATAAATTTTTAAGCAATCATAGATGATACTTTGAAATATTTTTCAGATTAAACCTTATCTCAGGATCTCTTCTGAAACTGTATTCTTTTACATGTTTTTTTTCCAGATTTATTTTTACTTTTCTAATATGTAAACCATTCTATATATAGTAAGTTACAGTAATAAAAATATTTGCTCTTTTTTCTTGTATGTGTGCTTTACAGTATAATTTTACAGTTCTTTCCATTAGCTCTCTTTTCCTTAAACTCCTATATGCTTTGGATATTCTTTGTTTAATGCAATGTAGCAAAAGTGCTTGTGTTTTTGTTCTCTTCCTTGTACTCATCTGCTCTACCACTTTGGATTTTAGATTCCCACATAAATAACCATGTGCATGAAAAATTTATAGGCTAGACTCAAGTCATCTAGACACATTAGACAGATGATTCAAGAACAGTGCAGTCAACCCACACGACATTCATGTGGCAACAAGTGAATTAAAAAAAAAAACCTACAACTATGGAAAACCTATCACAAACTGGCAAGCCATAGAATCACATGCTAATTTATATTATTAACCTCTACATTTTGTGATGTGAAGTTACACAGCAACTACTAGCTTCCAGCTTATATAAAAATCCACACGGATCAGTTAAGTACTAAACTTTTCTATAAATCATATTTTGGTCAGTAGGGCTTTTTACTTGTATTTTGGTAGCAACTCTATTGTTACATGAAGTTTATATTTATAGAACATATATTCACATTGTATATTTAAGTTTTGAATTACTCCATTCATTTAGAAGTAAATGAACACTTGAGTTTTGTATACTAATAGGTGACAATATCTTTCATATGAGTATTTAAGAATTTATGTTTTGCATATTAGTCATATATTTTATAGTTATATAATTTGTCTTTCCATAGTTATAGACATTGTACAAAATCAATAGTTATTCTGAAAACTCAATATTTACAGATTTATGTATTTCTTATGCACAGTTGTTAAGTATTTAACTTACAGAGTTTTTGCCCTACGAGAAAATTACAGTAACATATAAACAGAATATAATTAGATATTGTCTATTACTTCAGCAATGTATAAGCTTGGCAAAAGTAAATCTGACTACATAGACTTCCACAACAAAGTGCACATCTTGTTCTTAAAACTTGCAAATTTCCACAGAACTTTTTGGGGCCTTATATGAGACTTAAGTAGGACTCACATTTTTCAAGTTTCCTATGCCATAAAAAATATTTTAATCTTTACTGAGAAATTGTTATTACAAAATGTAAACACAAAACTACTAAATTATTGGCCTGCTTGTGGAAGTATACAAAGCTTCTCTGAACAATTTTTAAAATAATTTGATATATGATACTACACATTCTCTTTCAAATTGCATACAAGCACAGAACTTCATACAGTTCTCATAAAAATAATTTAATATAGTATTATTTTCATAAATCATCTCTGGTGTATAACATGTAAAAATTTAATGAATTCAAATAATATGGCTAGATTTTTTTAACATTTCACAAAATTCCTACTGAACATCCTATTTGAGAAGAAAGATTTTATGATATACACTCTTTGAATTATTGTCTATCTTTTAAAAATTTCCTGATTTGTAATGCACATTTCAGTTTGTGATATATTTATTGACACAAAAAAGTATTTAATTTACTATAAAGAGAGGAGTTATAACAGGATTTTTCCTTTGTTATAAAACTTTATATATATATATATATATATATATATGTATATATGAACATTTAAAAATATTTAAATCCTTGCTTAATTTTGTGTTGAAAATTTTTGTACCTTATTACTATTTATGAAGAAACTACTATATAAGGAGAAGTGAGGTAGACAGAGGCAAATAGAGAAATAACAAAAATATTAATTTTATTGTATCTCTTTAATTTATACTAGAATCATGATTGAAACAGTTTGCATTTCATTGTTAAGTACAATGACTGCTATGTTTCCTTTTTTTTCTTACTGATATTTTTGAGAACAATATTTTCCATAATATGGAAAAGTATGTTTAAAATGTAAGCAATCCATAGCATATTCCACCGGATGTACTAATTAAAACACTGATGTTTTGGTTTTGGTATCACATTTCAACTCAGAATCTTGCATTTGCCAGGCAGGCACTGTGCCACTGAACTGTCTACTGGGCAAGATGCTGATATTCTTGATTAAAATAATTAAATAAAATTAATTAGTAATAATTAAATACAAAACATTACAATCTGCAATTGTAAAAAAAATGGATTGCTCATCAAACTTCCTTTCCTTTCTCAGATTATATTACTACTAATTATTTTGGTGCTGTAGATAGAACTTAAGGATCTCACATGTGCCAAGCACACTGCCTAACTCTGAATTTTACTACAACCCACCTACTTATTATTATCAATTTTAAATGAAATATACCTCAGCCACATGGTTCTAGAATCATGAATTGTAATTCTCTGCTTGTAAGACTGTCACTATTACTCTGAGTCCAGTGACTGTCCCATTTATTTTTAATTTAAATTTTCAATTAAAGATTATAAATGTGATTGTAACACATTATTACACATTTGTATAGTGTGACTGTTGCAGGAGTCTACCATAACTTTAAAGATTTTATTTCGTTGATCCCGTTAATTTTCCTCCCTACACTCCGCACTCTCCCTCACCTTTGGATCCCTTCCTCATCTGCAATAGATCTGGCTTTTGACTTCTACCATTTTTCTTTGGCTTAACTCTTAGTTGTGTTTGAAGTTTTTCATGTAGAATAAAACAAGTAATAACCTTCTGTATCTATCTTAGGTAACAACATTGGGGGTTTCAATGTTAAATTTCAACCATTTTCCTGTAAATGACATGATTTCAGTTACTGAGTAATGTGATTTCACGCTTTATATGGCCTTGTTTGAGTGTTTGTGGACATCTAGGCTGTTTTCATAGCTTCCTTTTTTATTATTTATTTATTTATTTATTTTTTTGGTATTGGGAATCCAACTCATGACCTCACATTTGCCAAGCAGGCACTTATGCCACTGAGCAAAGTCCCCAGCCCTGTCTCCATAGCTTTGCAGTCCTGAGTTGCACTGCTACAAACATGAGTATGCATCCTTCTCTACAATACTCTTTTTGTCTCTTTGAGGAATATACCCTAAAGATGCATAACTGAATCAAAATGAATTTCCATGATTACATTTTTGAGGGATCGCCGTACTGATTTCTGTAGTAGTTAGGATGGTTTACATTCCCCAAAATGTAGACATATTCTTTGTTTGCTACATTCTGGTCAGCACTGTGGATGAATGTGTATATGCATGTGTTTGTGGGTTCCTGATGATAGTGATTCTCGTTGGGAGTGTCTCATTTATTATATCAACTAATTTGTATAAGTAAAAAGATGCCATATCACATTGAGGAAAAGGATGTTGTTGTCTTTAAGATTATATTTTAATGGGAGGTGCAAAGAAATTACCTATTGACAAATCTAGGGAGCACAACACTAATTTTGTCAAAAGATGCAGAAATATGGGTCTGTCAGGCCAATGTTTATTCTATTAATGAACTATTAATTTTACGAGTTGTACAATATTAAACAATGAGTAGTTAACAGAAAAAAACAAAGTATTGAAAAAATAAAGTATTTAATTTTTAATCTTTATTGAATGTTTATTAAAATGTATCAAAATTTTCAACATCCAATGTTTTTGGCGTACTACATCTAAAAAAGAACAAATCAAATAAAGTGTAATATGAACTATAATTAAAATATCAAAAGCATTTTTTCAGAAAACAAAATCTTTATTTCAATTATCACACATAAGGCAGTTTGCAAACACAATTGCCCATCCTACACAAACATGTCACTTACATTGATAATATATATGTTTTGCTTTCTTGGACTTTTTGTAAGACAAAGTTGACATTGCATAGGTCTTTTTGCTCTGTCAGTAGATTCTTATTATATTATATAGTGTATATTTAATAGGAACATAAAATATGAATAAAGGATTGAATTCTTAATATGTATTGTGTTTAGAATAGACATCAACATTTTCACATATCCTGTGTACTTGCTTGTAAAACCTAAAATATAACATTAGAAATAAATTCCATTATGAAAATACCCAATAGAACACTGACAGAAAAATAATCTTTCTTTCAGTTGTCATACCCAAAGCGGTCTTTCCACAAGGCCACTACATATTTCATCCCCAGGACAGCATGCGTGCTTAGCTATTGTTTCCTATGTGGTGGTCCTACAATATTTCTTCTCTGCCTACTCTATCGTGCAGCATGCACTTAAAAGGGAAATCAGATGTCAATAAAATAAAGTATAAAATATGTAATGAATAGACGTCATCATTTTAACATCAACTGTTTACTTGCTTATCTGGAAGACAACATAAAAATAAAATGCTATGTGAACTACAAGGCAAACACAAATTAAAATCAACTACTGAAACAAACTTTGCTGTAGCTGTCCCAGGTAATCTTCATGCAAAACATATGCATGCTTCATACACCAACAGTGCTTGCTCTGATAGCACATATGTTTTGATTTCCTGTCCTTTCTTTAGGGCACAGTTGACACATTTTTTTTTATTCTGTTGTTATGGTAGGTCTCTGTGATGACACACCTATCTTTCCACTTTTCAGCTCACCAGAGTGCTCCATGATTTTTGGTGTATTTTCCTGTGCAGAAACATTTTGTTTCTCCTCCGCTGTAAATGATCTCTTATGAGTCCAGTCTCAATCCTCTAGTAAATTTCTCTGTGATATTATGTGCTTGTTATTTTCTTTGTAAACTGTCAAACTTTTTAGTGCACACATGCTTAGCAATTAGCAAAACTTAATCGTTGCCCAATGCTTTGTGTTCCAGTGACATCATAGTTGTTGAACTCATTAACAGCATGTACTCGGCCTTTGGTTTTATAGAAAAAGTTTCTATCTCAGGCTCATATATGGTCAAAGTTTCCCTATCAGTATTTCTATCATGGTGAAAAGTTGATATCAGCAGTACCTAGTATGTTTTTGTTGTTGTTGTTTTTTTTTGCCATTTCTGAGGCCAATGGTACATCTTTCTAAAACCCGTTTGACTGTACTAAACAATCCCGTTTTGAAATTGCAATATTTTGTTTGGAATTTCTATTTTATTCCTGTCTGTTCACATCATTAGGCTTATTACTACATGAATAAGGACTTGATGGCTAAGTTCCAGAACAGATCTCTAAATTGAAAGCATAAGGACTGTTTACATCTACCAAGGATAAATTTTATGTGTGCTTTGACCTATCACTTTTCCTTAAGTCTTTTACATCCTTGTGAGCACCATGAGAAATTCCTTTAAGTTCAGCAAATCTATGAGTGCTTTCAGCTCAGCTAGTGAGGTATCATAACAAATACAATTTTGAATGTGGCTTCTGGTACGTACAGAATTATACCTGTATTTCAATGATTCTGTATTTCACATCATCTTATACCATCTCATGTATTACAATTTTCAACATTGAATGGCATTCTGTACAATATGTTTTAACTCTGCCAAAACCCTCGCTATATTATTGGACCTAATTCTAACATTACAGTGTTCCATTTGGTTGCCTGACTATTTTGCAACATTTTGATTAGTCAAATATGCACTCATCTTTTCTTTATCATTTGAATCAAGGAGCCCTGCATTTCTTTTATTTATGTCAGTCGATTATTTCTCCATTTCACTGTCATGGGAACTTTGACTGCATAGCCAGTGTCAAACTCATCATCATCATAATCATTCTCTACCATACCACAGTTCTCACAAAAGCACATGTTTTACCCCAATGAAACATCTTCATCATCCATGAATGAGTGGTGATGACTCACTTCTAAGCTTCAAAATGTTCAAATCTGTCTTTTTCATATGCTATTGCACCAACTTGGACTACTAGAAAAATCAAAAGAAACTTTTAACAAATCCTGCAATGGTATAGTTCTATCAGACCTTCTATGATGCCTTAGTAGAAATCTACAATGAGTGAAATGTGGCGTAATGTGAGTAAAAATCCCATTTTGTCACTTCTGCATATGTATATACAACTTGCCATTTGGCATACAAAATGTTTAAACCTAGATTGTTTTGTGTAAGCCGCAGGGAGAGGAACTGAGATGCACAGTTGTCTACTATTACAATAAAGTACAAATTTACATTAGAAAAGTAAAGAATGGGCCCACAGGAGCCAATGTTATAACATGTATATGTTATGATGCATGATATGAAGACAATGAATAAGATACCCGAAAGTGGCAAGGTATGGCAATAGATATGATATGCCTTCCAAGAACCTAAATTTTGGTTCAAGAAATGAATAAAGAAATGGAGTTAATTGTGAGACTACTTAATTGAAGAAATTCCAGGCTGGATGTGTAACGCAAGGCCTGGGGCAAGACCATAATCCAGTTTGTAAATATACAGTATATTTTAAGATTTTGAAATGAATTAAAACTAAACTTTTGAAAAGTTCAAGAATTTTAACCTAAAACATGAAAAAATGAAATTATCATTCTGAATATGTTCAATTTTATGAGTGTTGAAAATGTGGAAGTTAAATATCAAGCTTGGCTTATATGAAGACAAGGATAAATTTTTAAACTCTTACAGTACAGAATCAGGCAAAGAGATGTATCCCTTTTGAGTTCAAAGATTGTAGGAGAAAATGCTTCCCAGCCCCAGTCAATATCCTTCAGTTCGTTAGTTGCCCAAGAAACAGTTGTAGTTGCTGCTCCTGTTACTTTTGTGTCTTAGGAAATGTTGGTCACTGTGATGAATGATGACCACTATGATGCATATCACAAGAATCCATCAAAGAAAGCCTAGTACTCTGTCATTGTACTTCCCCTTGTACACCTCATAAAATCATCCCTCCCTGAGCCTTTGAAGCCTGACATTTTGAGGGAAATCTGATTTCTAGTGAGTGCCTGTGTGACAATAAATAAATCTGCCTTTAAATCATTGATGTCCTTTCAAGGTCTGTTGCCATAGTGTTTGTTGCATAGGCCAGGAAGACCAAGCATGCTGACATATTTGGTCATCAGTTGTGTCCCTCATGGATGGAGTAGGGATCTCATCTGGTCCCAACAATAAGGTGTGCCCTTCAGACTATGGGCACCTCAGCTCTCCAAGAGATCTGAGGGAGGTTTCTAAGCTCCTCGCTGAATAGCTCACATCATACCTAAAAGGAAGGAGATTTCAGTCTTGTTCTTGTCATTATATGAAGTAAGACCCCCAGGGACACTCGAGTTAGTCTGTCAGTCCTTCTCAGCTCATGCAGAAGGAGAGGTTGATCAATAGGCAGTAGTCAGGACCACTCTCAAGGGAAGGGAGCTGGAATGTTCAATCTTTGAGTGCCTGCTGAATGAATGTGTGACTGAGTGGGGCAGCCTAAGGATCTGTACACCAAGACTGGGAGGCACTAATCAGAGTGGCTGACTGGGTGCTCACCTGCAATTACATGATGACTGAAGTGGCATAACAGAGACGTGGCGCCCTACATAGTTAAGTTGTGTCTAAATGATCAGTCAGGCATCTGCATGGTCTCTTTCTGAGGGACACCACCCATGCCATCACTCAAGGGTGTACAAGTCCCCTATGGGGAGCCAGAAATGGGAATAATTAGTCTAAACCCACAGTTTCTGACTGCAGACAAAAGTTTTCTGAGATTACAGAGTTAAAAATAAAACCAAACCACTCAAAATAAAGGGCTACTCTTCCTGAGAATTCTGGCTTGGCAACCTCATCAACCTCTGCACTTGCTGCCATCAGCTTCACTCCCAAATTCCAACTGGTCTATTTCAAATCAATTGGACAAGTTAAAATTCAGTTGTTCTTTGCCATCATTGAAGCAACGGAGGCTTCCCACCCAGAAATGCACCTATCCTGGTCAGAGGGCATCATCTAACACCTACCTGAGATGACTGCCAGCAATTCCTTCTGAATTCCAGTTTACCTGAGGAGAACTTGGACTGTCAGCTCTTACATATGAGTTGCCATGGACTTTCCCATAGGTCACCCTGCTTAGAAGCATAAAATCAGTCAAGAATTTCTCAGAGATATCAAAGAAGGGAGACAAAAATCTCATCAATATGTCAAAAGTTACCACCATTACCAAAGAGCCTGCCATCTCTAGGGAAACTGAGACTCTAGCCTCTCCCCTCTTCTGCCAGGTACAAACTTATAGTTGGGAGACATGTCACCAAGCATGAAACCCTGTCACCAAACCAGCCAGTCTCTTTCATTTAACACTACGCTTTCCCCAAAAGTAAGATGCTACCTGCCTCAGTCTGAGACAGATAGTTACCAATCCTGAAATTTTAAAAACTCTCCTCCTATCGGTATAGGCTACTTCCATACCTCTAGGCCTGGATACCAACAATGCCACCTCACTGTGACCCTTATTTTTGTCAGAAAACAGTTTGAGATCCTGAAGACTTGTTAATTTCATTATAACACTCATCTCCTGGTGCAGAACAAGATCTCCCTGCCATCAACAAACCAGCCATTCACTGTGCACTCTGCAGTTCCTAACTCATATACATCATTTTTTAGACTGTTACCATCAGATTTCTATGGTTTGCATGTCTAGATTTAGAAGATGTCTTCTTCTGCTTTCAAGTTGCTCTATAATCCTCTTCAATTGGGACAAGATCCTGAGACAGGACACAACTTACTTGGACTCAATTGCCTAAAAGATTTAAGAGCTTTCCCACTATTTTCAGGAGGCTCTAGCAACAGATTTGGCCACTTTGAGACAGGATGTTTCTATGTCCCTTGCAGTTACATCACCATTCCTCAAGAATAAAAGCTTCAAAACTGCAAAATGTTTATAGAGTTTCAAACTGCTAACACACTCCTTTCTGACATTTTGCCAATGCTCCCATGATTACCCCCCATGCACATTGTCAGTCTTCTGCTACTCACAGCCTGGTGGAAAACCTGCCTGTACTAAAGAATGTCTTCTTCTGCTTTTGATTGACTCTTGTCAGTCAGCTCCTCTTTGCCTTTACCTGGAAAGACTAACATTCTCAATTGGAATGTCAACTGACCTGGACTCAGCCTCCAAGAAGTTCAAAAACTTGTTTGCCCTCTTTCAAGAAGCCCTCACAATCGATATCACTAGTTTCCAAGAAAAACATATTATTAAACTTTTTATGCATGACATGCAAGCTGCCTGCTGGAAAAGCACAAAGCTTTGCTGCAATATCTCACAGAAACTGGTTACAAAAATGAAACAAGACAAACAAAAACTGAAAATTATTGGAGCTTCTCACTTCTGTAAAATCTAGATCTTTGAGTTCAAAAAACAATGACACCTGCCAGACTGTCAGCCCCTGCCAGTGCCCAGTGGACTACCTATACAAATACTTAGTAAAAAGAGAAAGGTTTATATGATTTGATGAGACAACTTGATCCAGCTGCTAAGGGCTGCCTCCCCCACTCTTGGTCTCCATGCTTTAATTGCCATCTCCTTATAATAATATTTTTTTAAAAAATGAAAAGTTCATCATAGGCTGAGACTTGGCTGTCCAGGTGCTACATGCTCTACTGGACCTCCTGAATAACTGTGGACTTGTGAATCAAGCTGGGCTCAACAGACCATGACTGACTGATACTGACCATTAAGCCATCCTCAAGCTGACCAGACTTAAAATAAACCTCCAAATTGTGTTTATAGATAAAAGTAGTTCTGTTAGGAATAGAGTCCCACAGCCTGGATATACTATGGTCACCTTAGACAAACTTATTTTGACAAAAGCTCTCCTACTGATGATTCTAATGCTGTTTGAAAACCTGACACCAATGAAATCAAATTTGTGCTTCAAAGCATCTTCTGGAGATTCCATTGACTGAAACATCAACCCCATCAACCAGTCCTGCCCCCACATCAAGTGGACGCCACTGTGCTGGCACCTGTACCCACAGCCATTTCATGCTTCAGTGTCTGAGTCCTGGCCTTGACCTTTCATTCCATATCTACACTGAAAAGACAACAAAAATTTATAGGGTTTTGTTGTCTAGGCAATAAAGCTCTAAAAACTAAAACAGTAAATCAGAGCCTTATAATACCAGCTTGTAACTAAATCCATAAAAATTTAGCTAAAAGGCCTGCTATACTGCAGACAACTCTGCACACACATATAACCGAGGTGCATATTAACTACCTTTGTAAGTTTCAGAAGTCCAGCCTTAGATCCACTATTCTAGAGTCCTGCTCCATTTATGGAGAGTCACCCTAGACCACATAGCTACTCTAAAGCTCATGTTAAAAGAGATAACACACTCAAAGCCCTGCTCTGGTCATTCTGGTTGCTGACCAGCCCATTCATGGCTGAAGCCAAGAACATTATTCAGAGAGTTGCTCCTTTTAGGTTGCTTACTTTCCTAGCTTTCATTTCAGGTTATATTTTTTGCCTTAGCCATATGGCTACAAGAGAATAAAAAACAGCCAGTAAAAATTTCCTATCTTGAGAACCTTGGCTAAAACCTATCCTAGAATCACTGACAACTGTAACTTTACTGTTTCTAGTTGGGCCTTGTCTCAAAAGATCACATGTAATATGCCCAGCAAAGATTTGGTGGGGACATTAAAAGAGGGGGGAAATGTAGCAGAGAATGACACCCTCCAGCCAATATAATTTGTTTATTGCCAGGCAGCAGTTCTGGTTACAGTCCTGTTACTTTTTTTCTTGGAAATGGCTGGTCACTATGATGCATATTTTAAGAACCAATCAAAGAAAGTCAAGTACTCTGTCTTTGTACTTCTCTTTGCAGACCCTGTAAAAATCTCCCTCCTTGACCCTGACATTTTGAGGTACAATTGATTTCTACTCAGTGCTTGTTCAACACTGAATGAATTTGCCTCCAAATCCTGGGCATCATTTCATTGCTTCTGTTGCCATAGCAGGATGAGATCAGGAGATAATCTAAGGATTTTGGAGCCATAATTGTTCAAATATTTTAGAAAATGCACTGAGTTTATAGTTGAAAAAATCCAGCACATTTATTTCAGTGTTGTTGAAATATTTTCATACATATTTAGATACATTAAACATTACTCTAAAATAATGGCTCTATCAATTGTTCACAATAGGCATGTATTGGCACAATATAGTTCTTCCCTATCACACATTGTTTTGTTCACACTTTGATTCTCAAATAAGTACTAGTCTGCTTTCTAGCCCTAAAAATAAGGATGCACTTTTTAGAATATTGTATAGACATAATTATAGAATGCATATTCCTATTGCCTGGTTACTTTGAAGAAGCAAAATTATTGTTGGGATTTTTCCATGCAGACTGTGATTTAATAACAATTTTTATTAAAAAGCAACATTCCACTATATGTATATATTTCTATTTATTTATTCGGTAATGTACATGCAAATATTTCCATAATTTAGTTATTACAAGTGTCTATATAGGTCATTCATGCCAAACTATATAGATATATGCTTATATTTCTGAAGGTTAAGATATATGTAATGGGGGACTGGAGATTTAGCTCAGCGGCGTAAGTGCCTGCCTTGCAAGCAGGCAGTCGTGAGTTCGATCCCTGGTACCGATAAAAAGGGAAAAGACAAAAAAAAAAAAAAAAAAAAAAAAAGATAAATGTAATGGGCAGAACAAAAGGATAAGTATACACTTTATAAAATTGTTTCTCAAAGTAAAAATAAGCTCTTTATTGTAAACTATTCTACGTATTCTGCATACTCATCACTAGTTGTCCTGTTCAAATTGTAAAAATTTACACATTCAGGCCAGGCATGGTTCTACATGCCTGTAGAGCCAGCACTTATGAAGCTGAGGCACCATCATTGCCTCGATCTGGAGAGCACCCTGGGATACACAGCAATTTCAAGGACAGATTCAATTACACAGTGAAACCTTTTCTCTGAAATCCAAAAAATAAATAAAATAAGGCAAAATAAAATTTTACAAAGTCTAAGAATACACAAGTATTTGCAATTTCTCATGCATTAGTGACATGGAAAAATTTGCTTTAGTCCATGAATCATTTATGAGGAAGACTTTGTTCACATACTTGAGCATTTTTAAACTATGCTATTCATTTTCATATTGTTATTTTGGGGGTGAAGCTTTTATAGAAAGAATATAGAACATAGAAAATGCTTTTATCAGACATGTAAATTGCTAATATATCCCTCAGAATTTGAATGATATTTTCATTCACTTCTAAGTATCTTTTGAAGTGAAAAAATTTGCTATATTTGCAAAGGTCTTATCAATGAATCTTCTGTGAATTTATATAGGTATTGCACATAAAGCATCTTAGAACCATGGACCTCACAAAAATGACCTCATATGTTCATTAAGATGATTTCTTAATCGTACAATTTACATTTGCTGTGTATCTTTTAATTCTAATACCTACATATATTGTATAATTGAAAGAAATAAACATATATTTAAAATGTACAATTGATATTTTGATACACATAATTACTCATAAAGCCATAATCATAAACAAGAGTTAATGTTTTTTATTCTACAATGTTTCCAGATTCTCTTTACAAAATTAAACCCTTTCCCATCTCTGCTTTTACCAACCCAAGAAATTACTGATCAATTTTCAGTCTTCCATCCCATATAATTTGTAGATATTGATGATTTTCAAAAATGTGTTGAATTTTATTCCCTTTCTTTACTTTCTTTTATAAGTGAAGGCTTATGCGACATGACAGTATGACTTCTTTTACCTACCAGATTTTGAGATTCATTCATTTTGTTGCATGTGTCAATACTTAAGTACATTTTATTGCTCAGTAGTATTTCATTGTATAGCTGTACCATATATTCACTTTTTAGTCAGTAACCAATTTGTGGACTTAAATTTGTTTCCAAGATATTTTTTGTTTTGTTTCATTTTTTTGTGGTATTGGGGATAAAGCCTACTGAATGCAGGGTGTATGATTTACCACCCCCAATTTTTTTTCTTTTGTTTTTTGTACCAGGGATCAAACATATGACCTCATACTTGCCAGTCAGGTGCCTGTGCCACTGAGTTAAATCTCCATAGCCCCAACGGCCTCAATTGTTTCCAGTTTCTCACAAAAGCAACTACCCTTGCTATAAGAGGTCATATTTAAATCTCTGCGTGAACATTTTCTTACTCCTAAACAAACACTTTAAATGAGACTACCTACATCACTTAGCTTTTAAAGAAACTTCAAAGCTGAGTTTTCAAGATTAAAGTTCCATTTCACATTTTCATCAGGACTAGATGGAGTAGAAGCTACTCAACACCGTCTTTTAAATTGGACAGTATTGTTTTAAGACAGAGTCTTGCTATGACCCTCAAGTTAATGAAAATCCTGAGTTCTAGCGATAGTCTGACCCCAGGTTCTCAAGCTACAGGTGAGGGATATAGAACCTAATCATTTTCAGTCTTTTTAACTTTAACCATTTTAATATATGTTTAATGTTCTTTTTTCACTGTTTTAAGATGCAGTTACCTAGTGATAACTGAACAAACTTTCATGCTTTTATTATGAAAAAATAAAATAAAATTTCATAACAAATAATGAGGTGCAATGGTTATCTTCTAAGTAGTAACTCAGTATATAAGACATAGACCAAAAATATCCTCATAAATAAGAAACAAACAGATAATAATACGAAACTTCCTTATCAACACAAGTTTACATGTTGCATGGTTTCTTTTATATGAAAAATCTAGACACACAGAGACATATATATATATATATATATATATATATATATATGAGAGATAAAATACTCAGAAGCTCAAATATTTCCCTAAATTATAGATTCAGTTGTTTCAAATTATTTTAATATACATACTAATGTGTTTAAAGTATACTAAAAGTTTAACTTAATTTTATTTTTTCATGTATATTTTCTTTGGGTGAAATGTTGAGTCCAATCATTTCCATAATTCTATCAAGTTTTTAAAAAATTGATATTTAGTAGCACTTTATAAATTTTAGTTACAAATGCGTGGTCTGAAACTACTTTTGAAAATATTTTTCCTCTGACATTTGCTGTTTTTATTCCCTCAATTGTGCCTCTTAAAGAACAGTCACTTCGTTTTTGGTAAGGTCACATTTATCACTTTTTTGTCTTTTTTACGATTGAGCTGTATGTTGCTGTAGTGTCATTTCTAAGAAAACTTACTTGATCTGAAGTCACAAATAGTCACGCCTAAATTCTGTTTTAGAAGTTGATACATCTGTCTTCCACTTCCAGTTTATATTGTATACAATGTGAAAAATAAGTGTATGTTTTGCCCATGGTACTTGTGCTCAAGCCGAAGGGAGTTCTATCACTGAGCTATAATCCAGGTCATTTTTATTTGTTCTTCTAACACAGATTTTCCTAGGTTAATAAAGGTGGCATCAGAGTAGAGAGTCTTCCATGTCAGTCTTGTGAGGAACTGGGATTAAAAGCATATGTAATGATTAAATTGCTAGGTAAGTTTTTAAACTAATATTTCAAATATGAGGGTAACATTTCTTGAAAAGATTACACTTTTTTCTATAGAATCATACATGTATTTGGATAAAAATAAATTGTTCATATATGTTTGGATGTATTTCTAAAATTGTGATGTTATCATATACATGTATTTATTTTGAGTATGGAAATGACATGATAGTAACAATGAATAAATTTGCCTTAACCAAATTATCAAGACTGACATTGTTATTGATGTCATTATAATGTCATACCCCTGACATTTTATAGTGAGGACAACTTACTTCTACGCTATTGTTTTGAAAAGCTATATACCCGTGTAATAACATTATTATTATTTTCATTATTGCACACACATGAAGTTGAGGACTGAGGAGAATTCTACAACTCTTTAAACTGTATCATGATAGCACAAATAAAGATTTAAAAACTGTAGTTGCAGCTAAACTTCAAAAATAAATTACATGAAGAATAAACATTAATAACTCACAGACTATCACAAGATTAAAACTTTAAAAACTGGCAATTTCTGAGAATGCACTGGAAGACCTCCATCTAATTGCAAGCACTTTGGCAGATACAGTGGGAGGAAAACAAGATGCTCTAGGATGGAACCTAGGATTAGCAACATCAGACTCATAATGTTTCAGGCAATGCTTTTCTTTCAGCTATATTTTATGTGAATTGATCTTTATTTTTATAGACTCTCTCTTTACCTATGCTATTTGAAGCTTACATTTATTTTCAGGCAGAATATACCAAATTAAAATTCACTCTTTTTGGTATCAGGAGTGGAATTTGAACAAACTCATTCTTAGTGATATAGCTACTGATGCAAAATTGAGAATATCAGACCTGAATTTTTCATTCGGATGAACGGGAAAGAGAAGACATGCACACTTTAGTGAGTTTAAGCACAGCTAGTCTACCCTTGCTTTCTTCCCTGGGAGTATGACATTAATATACGCATACACAAGATTATTGTCACATCTCTACAAATTTAATGAGAAATAAAAGGATAAATTATTTGCAACACACATTGGCAAAGGCTAAATAATCTATAGAAGCTACCTGATATGAAACCACTTAGATTTTCACTCTTTATAACAGATTTGATGGTTTTATTCTCACGTTTTTATGTTAAATTTTAACACCCAGTTACTCTGACTACATATGCACTTAGAGGTAGGGTCTTTAAGATGATAATTGAGGTAAAATGAAGCCATGAAGGGTGGCTTTAATTCATTATGACTATTAGTCTTTTAAAAGGGAAGACACAGACACACATACACACAAAGAAAAGACTATGTGAAAGTAGAAGGCAGTTATCTATAAACAAATGAGAGAAGCTTCAACATTAGAAATAACTGCATAGACAGCTTGATTTTGGACTTATTGGCTCCAGTCTCATGAAAAAAAATAAAAGACACATGGTTTTAGCATTTCACTAGGTGATTATGTGTTACAAAAGCCTAAATACAACTTATATACTTCGTATTTTTGTTTTAGGCATGGTATTTGAATTTCTAGCACTAACCACTAATCTTTCAGCATCATTTTTGTTTCTGTTAATCAGAATTATTTTATCTTTTTTAAAGATTTTTTTTATTTAAAGAGAAAAAAACAAAACAGAAAAAGGGTAAATATCATACATAATTTCAAAAGAAAAATGAACAGTAAGAAATCACTAGTTGATAAATTACACATTATCCTCTTAGAAATAGTTATTCAAGTTACAAAGGTAAATTATATTTAATCTTTAGGGTTTCAAACAGGAGCTGATGCAAGGTAAGCAACTGATCTATCTCTGAAATATACCTGCAGTCCTTATAAACTATTTTTAGTGATTTATTCTTGGCATGATAATAGTTTTCTGTTAGGATGTTTTTATTTATATTATTCTGACACCAAATGGACATGACAATCTTTTATCTAGAAAACTCAAATAAATAGTTGTCAGTTTTCTAAATCATAAGACAAATGGTGGGTTTAAAATTAATGTTTTCAATAAGAAAATAGTGGAGTTTGGTGGCAAGTATTCCAGTACTGATCATCTTCACATAGTTTATCAACTTTGAAAAATATGACTCTATATTAATTATTTATATTCATACATGCATATAATGTATAATATATATAATGTAGATATATTATTCATTTATACATTCAAAATATGATATATAATAAAAACATTTAAAATGTAACATATAAAACATTTAGAATATCACATATATACTTCTTAATCATTTTTAATTTTAAAGAGAATAAAACAAAACTGAACAAAGCAAATCAGAATAAAACAATGCAAGCAACATAGGACTTCAAAACAAGATCACAGGAAATCAACACTGGCTACCTTAATGTCTGCTTTCTTTGAAATAGTTGTTCATACCTTCACACACCATAGTATCCAACATAACAAAATTGTATAAAACCAATTAAAATAATGAAAACATTACAGGACTTCAAAAGCAGATAACAGGAAGTTAACAATGGTTACTATTATAACTCATTTTCTTCGAAAAAGTTTTTCATACTGTCACACATAATATATATAAAGCACAACAGAATAGAACAAACAAAACATAATAATAAAGCATGATGGGACTTCAAAACAAGATGGCAGGAAATCAATAGTGAGTACCATAATGTCTCGTTTTCTTCAAAATAGCTGTTTATACCATCACACATAATGAAATCAAACAAAACAAAACCAATTTAAAAATGAAAGTATTATAAGACTTCAAAACAAGATAATAGAAAAACCACCATGATCACCATAATAAATCTCATTATGTTCAAAATAGCTGTCCAACTCATCAGACAAAGTAAAATCTAACAAAACAAGACAACAAAGACAAGCTTAATAAAACTATGAAAACAATATAAGAGCTCAAGACAAGACAATAAGAAATTAACAGTAGTTACCATCTTTCCCTCCCCAGATGTTTCCTCCCCTATCACTTTTACAATAACTATTTTGCTTTTCGGATATCACTAGCTGTTTCTGTCTCTTACGCTAGGATTCATTTGTATGAGTTCAAACTGTTTTGTCCATGAATATGAATTTCAGTTGCATTCATTTACCTAATAGAGCCTCACAATTATTCTACTTTATAGCTGGGTAGTTTTCCATTGTATGAAAATACCATATCTTAAAAAAAAAAGAAAAGAATAAAGAAAATACCGTATTTTCTTATCCATTCTGTGGTTGACAGGCAAGGAAACTTTGCTTTTTTTTTTCCTAGTCTCTTTTTGAGTGGAACAA
Organism: Cavia porcellus; assembly: GCF_034190915.1. Lineage (NCBI taxonomy): Eukaryota > Metazoa > Chordata > Mammalia > Rodentia > Caviidae > Cavia > Cavia porcellus. The sequence continues at coordinate 18,167,608 of NW_026947507.1, forward strand.
TTGTTGCTCCTTTGATTTTAAGTCTATGAATTTCCTTTCCAGTTAAATGTATTCCTTGTATACACTGTGTTGATGGATTTTATTTCTTGAGCCACTCTCCCCGTTTCTTTTATTGCTGAATTGAGGCCATCTACATTAATGGTTACAACTGGCATACACTGGTTTGTCTCTGCCATCCTATCCGCCTGGTGTTGGCTTCCACTTTACCCTTCAGTCAGTAGTGTGGGAAGCCTTGTAATTGGCTGCCACCTTATATCTGCAGGCAGCACCACCTTGACTCCTTCTAGGAGTTAAGTTTGGCAGTTAAGCAGCACCTTGCCTGTCTAGCTTGTTTGGCTCATTAAGGGATTTTGCTAATCAGCCCACTTTATGAGCCTTTGCACAGGAAATTTGAATTGACCTATCACCCTCAGTCTTGCCACTGTTGCTAAGTTACCTGCTGACATCTCAGAACCCAAATCCCTCCTCCACAATGCCCTGTATATTTGATACTCCTTCCTTGAATAAATGAGACTTGAACGGAAGGACTTCGTCTCGTCTCCCTCCTTTGTGTCTTTTATTTCCTTTTCATCCCCAGTCTCCCTCTAGGGTCTCTGTGGACTTACCCGCAGGCTGGGACACAGTTGCCTGTATTTGTGTGTGTGTGTGTGTGTGTGTGTGTGTGTGTGTGTGTGTGTGTGTGTGATCCTTCTCTGCTGATGCTCTTGGAACCATGGTCATCTTTATCTCTCTCGAGTGTCCTTTGGCACTCTCTGTAGGTTTGGTTTGGTGGTCATGAATTCCTTCAATTGTTCTTTATCATGGAAGTATCTCATTTTTCCACCAATTTTGAAAGATAGTTTTACAGAATACATCAGTCTGGGTTGGAAGTTGTTCTCTTTCAGGATATGAAACACTTCACTCCAAACTCTTCTTGACTTAGTGGTTTGTGTTGATAAGTTGGCTATGATTCTGACTAGTTTTCCTTTATAGGTGATCTGTCTCTTTTCTCTAGTAGTAGCTTTTAATATTCTGTTCCTGTTTTGAATTTCTAGAATCTGAATTATTATATGTCTGGGTATAGATTTACTTTGATTATGGCTAGTTGGAGTTCCATGATCTGGCCCGCGGATCAATCTGTGGAGTATACTTGGAGGGGAAATGGGGATGAATAGAACAGGGGGAGACAAAGAGAGATTAAAGCAAGTCCAGAGAATCCAATCAGGCCCGTTTTTTCAGGAAGTGATGGCATCCTTTATAGGCCAAGGGCAGGTTGGTGGGACAGGAAGAGGATACGGGGTGGTTTCTGATGGGTCAACATCACGTCCAGGTATGTGACATAAGCAGGAGAGGATTATGGTTAATGTAGGCAGGTGCATCATGTGCCCATAGGAGAGAGAGAGGTGGGGAGGTAGCAATGGGGCTGTCGCGCTGCTCCCTACAGTTCGATATGTGTCACTTAACTATATGCCACATTCTTTTCCCTAGTTTGGGGACTTTTCTGCTGTTACTTCTGCAAATAGCCTTTTAATTTCATTTGACTCCTGCTTCTTCACTGATACCTATAACTCTTAAATCATGCTTCTTTGCATTATCTTTCAGTCATTGAATTGTTATTTCCTCATTCCTTGTTATTTTAAAGAGATCTTTCCTTTCATGATTGCTAGCTTCAAGGTTTAAAAGTCTATATTCAGTCTATTTTGTGTAGTTTTGCAGCTTTCAATTGACTTTTTAATTTCCTGAGTATCTCTTTGAACCTGTTTCATGCATTGTAATTACTTTCCATATTGTTCATTTAACATTTTCATCATTTTCCTTTGCTCCTCTTTTTTACATATTTCTTTAGATATACTGAACAATTCTTCCATTATGTTTGTGATTTCTTATTTAACTGAGACATTATTTCTGATTTGATTGCTTTTACAAGCTCATGAAGTTCTTTCTTTACTTCAGTTGCTATCCTTTCAGAGATTTAAATTTTTTCTCATGACTGCATCTCTCAAACGTACTCTGTGTAGGCTCGACACTCAAATTTCCTTTTGCTCCTTTGTCTTGACATTCTCCTGGGTTCATCCCAACAAGCTGGTTGTGGGGCCCTTCCCACTTCGGCAGTCCCTCACTGGTATAGAGGAATGGGCCAGCAACTGGTTTCATTTGACCTCAGATTTATAGGGATGTAGCAGGTATGGGAAGGGCTTCTCTAGACCTGTGCAGGTACATGGGGGCTTCCCTCATGTGAAGTGTGCATGAAGGTGGGGCTGCTTCTCAATGTTTTATACCAGGAGCCCCGTGATGGTGGCAGGCGCACAGGGGTGTGTTTGTCTTATTCTCCTGGTGGGTGATGGTTGCCTGAAGGAACTAAGAGCCTCCAGTGGTGGCCTATGGGTGCACAGGGCTTACCTGGCTGTGTGTCCCTGCTCCTGCTGGCTGCCCACTGAAGCAGCCAGCAGGTAGAGGTGGATCTCTCTGGTTCCCTGAGTGTGCTTGCTGCCCCCACATATATACTGTTAATTATATTATACATGGGAAAAATGCATTTATATTCATAAAATGTTCATATATACACACTTTAAATTGTGTCTCTTGAAAGACTGAGATAATCTTTCTTTTCCAAATGTGTCACTGTTTTTTGCAATTTCATTTGGAATCTTCATTTCGTGATACAAAAGATAATCAATCCTACTTTTACATTATGTCCTAAATTGTACCTTTGATAAATTTGGTATTATTTATCTAAAATATATTATGTAAAATAATGAATCCTATAATCTTTCAGCACTAATAAAATTCATTATCACAGGATACAGAAAAAAAATCTTCCAAGTATGTTTAAAGGTAAATTTAAAAGTGCACTGAAATTGGTATAATGACAAAATAACTTGAGGCTAGCTATAATGTGTAGCCTGAAAATATTCTAAAATACTACCTATTTAAATGTGTATATTAAAATATCATCAAAGTATCTTTAAATTGGTTGTATTTATTTTAAAGACTCAGATTTAAAAAGTTCAATGCATAAGTCAAAAATATTTTTTACTTGAAATAAGAAAAAAAAAGCTAGCATAAATTTGGAATAAATCCCAAATGTTGAAATTCCGTATTTTAGTTTATTTTGTTAAAATATTCTTATTCATTTAAAATTATATTCTTATATTCACATTAGACAATTTTAAAGAAATTACTTTTTATTCACTTGATTGTGCTGAATATGTTGGCTATATAACATAAGGCTTTTGTGAAATAAAATAATTAATGCAAATTTATATACATAGAATATTTATTTTTCTGTGGTTCCTAATTTAAGAAAGAAAGCAAGCTTTTTGGATCTTTTATACATATGTCCAATGTTACTAGGCATTGTTGCTTTCAGTTTTAGAGAAAGATACAAATTGTTTCCTCTCTTTTATGAAGGCATTTTCAATCAATATTGCATTTAGAATGATAAAGAAAAATTTACTAAATGAAAAATTTATGACTATCATTCAGAATAAAATGGACACAGTTGCACTACATACCGAGTCAAAATGAAAACTTTGCCCCATTGATTGTAGGACAAATCAGTGAAGGATTTTGTTGGAGTTGTTATTTGCTGATAGGAAGCTTGTCTTTTACTCCTAGTCCTCACTCAGAGAAGTTATGGCCAATAACAACCAATGAAGAGTCAGGATGTGTGTAGATATACAGGCAAGTTACCAGACTGGTGTGGAATTTTTAAAGTGCTAAAATTTTTCTTGAACTTTTTAATGTTTAAGAAAATTTTCTTTATTTCCAAAGTTATTAATTTAATAAGAAGATCTTATTATAGTAAGCCTAAATTTTAATCAAACACTAAATTTAAAGGATGATATTAATGTCTGCATTATTTGGTGATTTTAACATCAAGGCTTTAGCTTCAGAATTGGAATGCTAAAGGAAAATAAGACAAAAAAGGAAGGAGAACAGGGACAAAAATCTGAAGATTTCACTGTGTTGTCTTTGGCAAAGGAATCACCAGTTGGATTTCAGATTCTCTTCACTACACTTTCAATGCTCTTTTAGGTTTTAAAATTTAACTTTACTTATTTAATATAGAACTATGAATTATATAGCAGATAAAAATCTTTCTAAAAAACAGTTTTATTAAAATGTAGAATTAACTTTGTTGTTTATTAAATATATGCAGAAGAGTGTCTGACACCTTTAGGAATAATTGTTTTCTATTTTTCAGTATTACTTTCATATGATTACCAAAAGAGTAATGTGATTAGTACAAGTTAATTATACACATCTATTTGACTTCAGCAATTTAAGGCAAACACAAACACACATCAACTAGAACATATGCAAATTCAATAGATTACCATGTGCCACAAACTAAAATTTGATTCTTTAGTAATCTAAATCCTTGAGACTTTGACTCATCAGTGAAATCATTACAGAGTGCCCTAGAGAATTCACTTTGAATGTCATGAAAACTCTTGCTATTTCTTGTGAGTTCAGTTAAAACTTTATTTTTGCTGCTAAGTCAATATGTGTACATCATTAAAGTATTTCTCATTTGAATATTCAGTCTTACAATTATCTTGATAAGCCAGGAAAAATGAGGCAAATTCATGTTTCCATTGAATGGTCACATGTAATAGTGAACTATTTAGTTTCTTTACATATTTGTAGGTTTTCATTTTGCTGTTGTTGTCGTCAATAGTTTATTTTTAATTTTATCTTCTGACTACAGGAGAGGAAACACCATTACATATTCCTACTTCATGTGTACTGGTCCCCAAACTAACCTCTAAATATATTATTATTAAGTAAAAATAACTTTTCAATATTTCATTCTATAAACACTATTGAAAAGTATAAGCCCAAAGATTGAGGTTCAATTTTTTAAAAAATTTACTTACTATACAAATAGAAATACTTTTGTGCATTCTGAGAAAAAATGAGAATAATATTAATAAACTGTTTGTGCCCAGAACTGTTGTAGCCAAATATGAATTTAAAGTCATGGTTATAATGATTTTCATGAACCACAACTTATTACATATTATATTTGTTAATACAGTGACATATTTGCATAAATAATTGCCATTAAAATATTGCTCATATTAACAGTTATATTTTTCACACAGTATTAACAAAATTCAAGCTTCTCATAAGGTATTTCAAAATTCCAAGAATTTCAAGACTGAATGTAAATGGGGAAAAAATATCCAAGTCCCAAAAAACTGTCTTTTCAAGTGAGAAAGTAATATGATAATTGCCAATGTGAATAATGTGACATGGTAAATCTGCCTTTATGGAGAAGTGGTTATGATATAGGACACTTAATAAAGACTTCACTTCATCAACTACCAACTTCTGCAGTGACACTACACCCTTGTCATCATAGTAAGTCCACCTCAGTGAGTCCTTGTTACACACAATTCAGATAACTTTTTGATTTTTTGGGAGAAGGTGATATGGGAGAGGGACTGTAGAAAGCAGAAGATGCTGTACTTAGAGTGAAACATTTTCTGCATCCTATTTTCTGTGAGACTGTGCCATAAACTGTACGATTTTGAGCAACTAATTAGCACCCTGTTTATAGAACTTCGCTTAAAATGTACTGTGCAAACAACCTTCCCACTTCTCTACAGTTTCTGAATGTTGAGTTACAATTTTAATCATTTTAACCATGAATCAAATAGAAGACCTTTACCTTAGAAGCACAATAATTTCTGGGAAACATCATTTGCTCCTAGAAATTAAGATGCAGTGTATGCTGTTAATTCATGTTAAATTCTTTGATTTGTTGTTCTGGATCCTTCTGAAGAGGATTACAATGCCAGTGATATCTCAGTGAGTTAGTGACAGCTTCTTTAATAGTTTGATAGTCTGAGTTAAGTTGCCATGTCTGTCTTTCTGGAGAAGGCAGAATCACAAAGACCACAAGTATGAATTAAGCACAGGATAGTAGTATGATGAATGTTAATATTATGGAAGAGTAAAAGTGTTGCTAATGAAGCTATTTATGCCATTGGGATCTTTTGAGGGCTAATACTGTATATCTGATAACCAGTGGATGAAATCTTGAATATCAGATAAAATTATTTACTTCAACAAGTTTAGCATAAGCAACATAATGTCCTATGGATAATTCATAACTGCAAACAGTTCCTATAACTACAGCATGAATGTCTAGAAATTCTATCTCGTTCTGTATATATTTTATGGAAAATTGACACACTAAATATGGTTTTTATAGTTTCAAAGATTCCTAAAAAATAAAGTCACCTTGTTTTTTCTTTTAGAAATGATTATTTGGTATGCTATATTAATTAGTATCAACAGAAATAACTGACACCTAAATTTTATGGAATTAATCATCTATCTAGTGACTAAAATATATATAACCAACACATATTATATGTTATACCCTGTATTCTTAATGTCACATAAACAAGATGGTATACAAATGCACACCATAATCACGTGTGACACATTGCACAATCAAGACCCTTTTATTTAGTTTTGACATGGAGCCCAGGGTTGATAAAACCCAGCATGGCAGAAAGAATGCATCCTGTCACTTCTGCAATTTGTTCCTAATGCTTTCTATGTATTGGACTAAGAGGGACTATGTATTGGACTAACTGTACCATTTTGTAGAGTTTCATTATTCTTCAAAATTCTAAGATTGTATTGATTTACTTGAAAAGACACATAAGGAAAAGCATCAAATATGGAATTGATATGTCTCCTGTCTTAAGTCTTGAATGTAGGAATTTCAAGCATGCACTACTATACTCTGTCATATAAATACACTTAAATATCAGAAAAATAATGTTAGGTAGGATTTAAGAGTCACTGGAGAAAAATACGTGACAAAAAAAAAAAAAAAAAAAGCTGGCTCAGAGCATTGGATCACAGTGGTCCAGCAGACAGATTTTAAAATTAACTAAAGTCATTTTCAAACTACACCTATAGTATTATTATCAGAGCGTCCTGGTTTTCTAGTGCATAGCTATTCTGAAAAATTATGGCTACAATTCCACTTGAGGGATTCTAGAAGGGAGATTTACTAGACGTGATTGTGATGTTTTACGAAATGCATATTTTCTATCTCGGGAATCCTAGATTCCATTTGAAATCGAAAAGAGCATTTAACTGAAATATCTCCCTATAGAAAACAATCAATCTGCAACTACTTATTAAAGATCCAAAAGTTCTCTTTTTGGTGGATTTCTTAATGTCTTGGTGAATGAATGGATCCTTGGGTCTTTTAGAGGACAGACATAGTTTGGACTGAGCGTAAGTATCTGATAAATTTACTCAAAATTTTTATTTATCAGTATTCTTTTTTCATTATAACAGAATCAAGAAATTCTTGCATCTCAAATTTAGCATTTATATCACGTTGGTGAATCCAAAGTGTCAACTACTCAAGAAGAATAATTATAAACACTCCCATCTGCTTGACCTAACACATTGAGTGCAAAATATCTGGCAAATGCACTTATAAATTGAAGCCAAACTAAAATTATGTTCAACCCTAATTTTGTACAGTTTTCATCAATCATTCGCAGATATACTTTGGAACTATTCATATCTAAGCTCCTACTTCCGGGTTTGACTTTATAATTTATTCAAAAAGAGTGTTCCAGTCTGCTTCAGTCTGGAGAAATGAAAGAAAGAAAAAGTGGTGCTTGAGGGATACTTATTTCTTCGTATGATTTTATTTTTTTGTGAAAGAAATGAAAGGAATAAATTATTCTAATGACAATGAAGAATAATAATTATGAGAAAAAATTATGATAATAAGATTTATTTTCTTCATTACATAGAATAGGGTATACTGTATAGTATGTTCAAAAATATTTTTAAATATATGACTTTAAATCTTTAAATACTATATTACTGCTACGTAACTACTATACTCCCATTCTTTCTCAGTTTTCAAAGTAAATAAAGAATGTGAACAAATGATAATGAAATTTGCTAAAGGTTTGGAAATTTGAATTTCTAGTTATTTTAGTTGTGCTTTTCAAAAATTTAAGACACATAGAAGATAGTATAATCTAGTAAAAATTTAAAATTTTGAGTTAGTGTAGCCTTATTTAAACAAAATATTTTAAATAATAATTATTTCCTCATAGTCTTCAAAATGCTGATTCTTTAAATTTTCTACAGTAAATTTGTCTTCCATTATGGTCATCCATGAAATAAAAACAATAGCTCAACACCTATTCAATTTCCAATATTATTTTAGTCAAAGGCAACATTTCAGGAAAAAGAAGAGATAACACATCTAGTGCAGAGAACTAACATTTTAAAAACAAAAAAACAAAGGAAAGAACAAACCACATGTATGTGTGGGATATTTAGTGATGCTATGTGCTATGAGAAGTAAGCAATATAAAGATCTAGAGAGAGTTCTGGCAAGGAGTCTGGGTCAGACTACACAAACATGAAGTTTCCTACCATGGACTTAATTTTCCAAGTGATGCGAGTGGATTTTTGGATGAGCTGTGCTCATTACACTGAAAGAGGGTGATTTTTTTATTTCTAATTGAGTTTTCACTGTTTTAATATCACCAGTCCATGTTTCTTCCCCCAGATGTATCCAGATTCTACTCTTCATCTATAATCATTCCATGTGGATTTATTCTTATGTTGTTGCAAGTTTGATAGTCAATTGTCATATTCTAGCACAAAAATAAAAGCATTAAAAGCACTGGGTAGGATAATGAAAGTCTAGTTTATTAGAAGAAAAAGAATGGGTTACACCATAAAGGATGTTGCCCAAGGTAGTGGCATGGAAGAACTCCAATGTCAAAACTTATTAAAATGTTTCTACCAAAACTCCACAAACTGTGGATATGTAACAGATTATAATGCCAAATGGTTACCTCTGTTGCCTCTGAAGTATTGTCTTTAATCACAACTGTTGGAAAACTTGGAACATTGAATCTAACAATGAATTGGATATGTGTACCTCAATTATTGATATAAAGACATATACTGAGAAACTTGTTTTATAAAATCTGAAAATTGATGACTATCTTGTTCAGAAGTTGATCAAGAAATTTAACCCCACCTGGATGTTTCAATCACAGATATATAAAGAATGGGAAGCTTACCAAAGAGCACACATTGGAAATTTAAAACTAAGAAAGCTGCTCCTAGGAGTGCCAAACTTATTAAAAAAAAAAAAAAAACTAAAATGACGGCAACTGCTTGATACAATAAAATATATGAGCTATGAGTTTCTAAAAACCATTCCATTAGATAGCTGCCGAAAGTTTTCCATCTCATCCAAAATAATAGTAGCTTCTGTTTCTATGTTGGTTTCCAAAATTTCAACTAGCTGATATTCCATGTAAAATGTCACCCAGAGGCTTGATTAACATCAAGTTGGAAAATATTATTCTAAAGTTTCCAGACATTCTGATAAGGATTAAAGATAAATGAGAGTGAGGCCAGAATAGAAGTAGAGCAAACCAGCACACTTGCACCGTCTGCCTGTGACGGTGGGCGGGAGCATAGACACAGAATCCCAACGTGTGAAACTCTTAAATTACAAATATAATTTTGTAATGACTTTCATAGAACAAAAGCATAAAACAGAACTCTAATAAGATAAGGAGATATTATAACATAGATGAAAATAAATTGTTAGATACAGAAAAGTAATAAAAGAAGTCAAAAGAAAAACCTATAAATAGATGAATACAAAAGAGTCCAATTTTATATAATACTATTACTATCATAACAATAACAGAAAAGGGCATGAATGAAAATGAGAAGGAAATGAAAATTAATAAAATTTCCAATGAATTAGGAGTGAAATAGTTGAAATAAAAAGTAGAAAAATATTTGCAGCTGTACTCGGGGTGATTTCATTCAGAAAGCCAAGAGACAAAGTTTTGGTTATTGAAAATAATCCCATAAATAATAAAAAAATAATTTAACATATACTGACTAAAATTTCTTATATTTTTAAGGAAACAAATGGTTTGACATAAAACACTACACACTAGGATCTATCTTGCTAAGAGACAAATAGCCATCTATAAAGGGTGACCTACTTCTCCGTGGCTGCATTCAATGACAGAAAACGATGACATTATGAGATAGAAAGATTAGAATAAACAAACTGCAGTTGAAGAAAAAGAGCAACAAAAAGCTTTTACAGTTTATAGGTATAGATTCAAATAATTTTGTTCTTTTACAAAGTACTAGATACATTTCAGAAGACAAAGTACAAATGGCCAATGAGTACGTGAAAAAAATCGTATCATCATTGACTACCAAAGAATTGCAAATTAAAACTAAAGTTTGATAGTACCTTATGTCAGAAAGAATGGCTACCATAGAAAATCTAAGAATAGCAAATGCTGATGAGGATATGGAGAAAAGGATCTCTGCTACATTTTTGGTGGGGATAAAAACCACTAAAACCATCATGGAAATCACTGTGGAGATTCCTCAAAAAGACTAAAACCCAGACATGATATTTGATCCAGCTGTCTTCCTTCTAGATAGCTTCTGAAAAGACTTAAAATCATGTTACAGGAGTACAGATGTATTCACGTTCATGGCAACACAATTTAAAATAAGTAGACCTTGGAAAAATCCTATGTACTCATTAACAGATGAATGAATAAATAAAATGTGGTATTTATATATAATTGTGTACTATTCTGTTACAAAGAAGGATATACTAGAGGTATTTGTGGGAAATTGGATGCAAATTAAGCATATAAATGAAATAATTTATACACAAGCTCAAATATCACAAGGTTTCTCTTACATGAGAAAAATATAGAGAGAAGAGAGAGTATAAAATAAAAGATAGATTATTAGAAAATAAGGAAAAATTCAAATACTTCCTGTCTTGGTTACTTTTCACTCGTTGCTGAGACAAAATACCTGAAGCCAAGCTGGGAAAGGAAAGGTTTATTTCTTACAGTTTTTGGAGGTTTCATTCCACACTCAGTTGGCTCTAAGGCAGGAGGGCATGGCTGGGCGCGGTTTATGGCGGCTACAAAGGGCAAACAGCTACCAGCAAAGAGCAAGACACACCTTCTCCCTGCCATTACATCACATCCTGGCTCCACCCCATGTGGGTGGAGCACTGACACCATCAATCCAAGCACTAGACAATGAGCCAATCACAAATACACACTGCAAACTCATGAGCCCTGGGGGCTACAGACATAAACCATGACACTTCCCAAATTTACAAATTAAATTGTTTTAAAAATCTCTCTCTCCCTCTCCCTCTTTGTTTCTCTCTTTCTTTCTTTCTCCCATCCCTCTGTCTCTCTTGTCTACTTTCTCTATTTAGCATACATAAGATAACTGGCTTCATTTTTACTACTAATTTATGTTAAATTGTTGAAAAATTGTGTTATTATCTGTTTTTTTTTTTTTTTTTTTTTTTATTTAAGAGGAAAAAGAGAAAAACACGAAACAAACCAAAGCGGCATAAGGGTACACGCAATACAGAACTACAAAACAAAACAAAACAAAACAAAAAAACATAACAGTAAGAAATTACCTGCTAGTAGATTACACACTATCTTCTTGAAAATAGTTCCTCAAATCACAGTATCAAAGAACACAAGGTGGACATTCAAACAGGGAGACTGCAAACAGCTGTGTTCAATGTTCCAAAAACATTGATAAAGTCAGCTATTTAACACCCCCAAACACACTTGCTGTTATATCCGTTAGAGCTCTTTTTCTTTTTTTTTTTTCCCCTCTCTTTTTTACAACAAAATTTACACATCTTGGATTTTATTACTCCTTAGTGCTTATTACTTTCTTTGGGGGGGGGGAAGAATACAGTCAAATATGGCAAAACAAAGCTGTCAGTCAATACCAAGGATAGACATAGCACATGGTGTAGAACAGAGTACAAGTTTATCAACAATGGTTATCAACGTTGTCCCTTGTTTCCTTAAAAAGAATTGTCTATCTTATTAGATATTATAAAGTTGGACAAAACAGTAGAGAACAAGACCAATAAAACTTAGGCATTGTAAACATTACAGGACTTCCAAAGAAGACAATAGTCAAACCAGAATGGGTATCTTAGTGAATCTTATTGTCTTCAAAGTAGTTGCCTATGTCTTCAAACTTGATACTATCATATAGAATGGAACAGAGTCTAATCAGTCAAAACAAGATCGTGGGAGTACTACAGGACTTCAAAACAAGTTAATAGGAAATCGAAAAGAGTTACTATTTATATATCCTAATTTTTTTGAATTTTTTCTTTAATTAAGACAAACATAAGAAATGACTAAATAATTTTTTTGAAACAATAAGGGGGAGATTGAGATAAAACAGGACATAACAATATAACAATAGAGGTCACAGCATGACTGTTTCAACAACCTAGTACTTCACCACCTTATAACCTGACTTAATAGTAGTTACCATAGTGTCTTTTTCCTTGAAATATTTGGATAAAACTTCATATACTCTAGCTTCAAATATTTTCATATCAAGAAGCCCAGAATAAAGCCTTTCTAATTAATGAGTGAAAACTTTATAAGGCTTCAAGGCCACCTAATGGGGAATCATGATTACCACATATTTTTATATATTTGAATCATTATTTACATTAGGGAAACTATTCGGTATTCACACATGCGAGATTGATTTATTTCACTAATGAGTATGGTCTCAAGCTGCGCCCATTTATTGATAAATATCTCAATGTGATCCTTCTTTATAGCTGAATAATACTCCATTGTATAGAAATACCACAACTTTTTTATCCATTCCTCAGTTGATGGGCACTTGGGTTGTTTCCAAGATCTGGCGATTACAAATTGTGCTGCTATAAACATAGGTGCACATATATCACTGTGGTATGATGCTTTCAGTTCTTCTGGGAATATGCCTAGAAGTGGAATAGCTGGAATAAATGGGATTTCCAGTCCCAACTTTTTGAGAAATCTCCAGACAGATCTCCACAAAGGCTGTACCAGTCTACACTCCCACCAGCAGTGCAGGAGAGTTCCTTTTTCCCCACAGCCTCTCCAGCATTTGTTGTCGGTTTTCTTGATCCTGGCCATTCTTTCAGGAGTGAGATGGTATCTCAGTGTGGTTTTAATTTGCATTTCTCTAACGACCAACGATGATGAGCATTTTTTCATGTATTTATTTGCCATTTGCATTTCTTCATCTGAGAATTGCATATTCATCTCAGATGCCCATTTTTGGATTGGATCTTTGAATTTCGGAGGTCTGAGTTTCTTTAATTCTTTATATGTTTTAGACAAGAGGCCCTTGTCTGAGAGAGAGTTCACTAAAATCTTTTCCTAGTTTGTGGGTTTTCTTTTCACTATGCTGGAGATTTCTTTTGACATGCAGAAACTTTTTAATAAGAAGTGGTCCCAGTTATTGATTCTGGGAAGTATTTCCCGTGCGGTTTGAGTCCTGTTCATGAATTCTTTACCTACTCCTATGTCTCCAAGGTTTCTACCTATTTTGTCTTCCAATAGATTTAGTGTTTCTGTTTTAATATTCAGATCTTTGACCCATTTAGATTTTAATTTAGTACATGGTGATAGACATGGGTCTAGCTTTAGTTTTCGGCAAATGGAGAGCCAGTTTTTCCAGCACCATTTATTAAAGAGACTGTCATTCTTCCAGTGAACCTGCTTGGCTCCTTTATCAAAAATAAGGTGGTTGAGTGTGTTCGTAGTTGTGGTTGTATCTTCTAATCTATTCCACTGATCTTCAGCTCTGTTTTGATTCCAATACCATGTTGATTTTACTACTGTTGCTTTGTAGTATAACTTCAAGTCAGGGATTGTGATGCCTCCTGCTTTGTCTTTGCTGCTTAGAATTGCCTTTGCGATTCTAGGTCTCTTCTGGTTCCAGATGAAATTTAGGAGTGATTTCTCTAGATCTATAAGGTATGTTGATGGTATTTCTATTGGGATTGCATTGAATCTGTATAACAGTTTTGGGAGAATGGCCATCTTCACAATGTTTGTTCTTCCTATCCATGAGCAAGGGATGTCTTTCCATTTTCTGAGATCATCTTCAATTTCCTTTTTCAGTGTATTATAATTTTCACTGTATAAGTCTTTCACTTCTTTCATAAGAGTAATTCCTAAATATTTCATTTTTTTGCTTGCTAATGTGAATAGTCCAGTTTCTCTTATTTCCCTCTCTGTAATTTTGTTGTTCGTGTATAGGAATGCTATTGATTTCTGAGTATTGATTTTGTATCCAGCCACATTACTGAATTTATTTATTGTATCTAAGAGTATTTCAATGGAGTTTAGGGGGTCTTCTATGTAGAGTATCATGTCATCTGCAAACAATGATAATTTAACTTCTTCTTTTCCTATCTTTACCCCTTTTATTTCTCTTTCTTGCCTAATTGCTCTGGCTAGTACTTCCAGTACTATATTAAATAGGAGTGGTGATAAAGGACATCCTTGTCTTGTACCCGATTTTAAAGTAAAGGCTTTCAATTTTTGGCCATTTAGTATGATGCTGGCTGTTGGTTTGTCATAAATGGCCTTTATTATATTGAGGTAAAGACCATTTATTCCAATTTTCTGTAGAGTTCTTATCATGAATAAGTGTTGGACCTTATTGAAGGCTTTTTCTGCATCTATAGATATGATCATGTGATTCTTATTTTTGGCTTTATTGATATGGTGGATTACATTTATTGATTTGCGTATGTTGAACCATCCTTGCATTCCTGGGATGAATCCCACTTGGTCATGGTGTATAATCTTCTTGATGATTTGCTGGATCCTATTTGCCAATATTTTATTGAGGATTTTTGCATCTGTGTTCATTAGGGAGATCGGTCTATAGTTCTCTTTTATAGTTGGGTCTTTCTCAGGTTTTGGTACTAGAGTAATATTTGCTTCCAGGAATGACTTAGGAAGGATTGCTTCCCTTTCAATTTCATTGAATAGTTTGAGGAGTGTCGGCATTAGGTCTTCTTTATATTTCTTGTAGAATTCTGCAGTGAATCCATCTGGGCCTGGGCTCTTCTTGGTGGGCAAGGACCCAATTACATTCTCAATTTCATTAGCAGAGATTGGGTTATTCAACAGTTTTATATCCTCTTGATCTAGCTTTGGTACTTCATATTCTTCTAAGAATCTGTCTATTTCTTCTGTGTTATCAAACTTTTGAGAGTAGAGGTTTTTGAAATAGGTGTTGATGATCCTCTGTATTTCTATTGGGTCTGTAGTGATTTCTCCTTTTTCATTTCTTATTGCATGAATTTGAGCTTTTTCTTTCTTTTTTTTAATAAGGTTGGCTAGGGGCTTATCGATTTTATTTATTCTTTCAAAGAACCAACTCTTTGATTCGTTGATTCTTTGGATTGTTTTCTTAGTCTCTATTGCATTGATTTCTGCTCTGATTTTTATAATTTCCTCTCTTCTTTTGGCTTTGGGCTTGACTTGCTCTTCTTTTTCTAGCTGTTTGAGGTGTAGCATCAAGTTATTTATTTGTAATCGTTCTGTTTTTCTGATGTGGGAACTCAGTGCAATAAATTTTCCTCTCAGAACGGCTTTCATTGCATCCCACAGATTCCGGTAAGTTGTATCTGCATTTTCATTTTCTTTTAGGTATTGTTTAATTTCTTCTTTAATTTCTTCTTTGACTCACTGATTACTCAAGAGTGTGTTATTTAGTTTCCATGTGTTTGCGGAATTTTTGCAGTATCCTTTGTCATTAATTTCTAATTTCAGAGCGCTATGATCCGATAATATGCAAGGGATGATTTCAACTCTTTTGCATTTGCTTAAGTATGTTCTGTGAGCTAATATATGGTCTATTTTAGAAAATGATCCATGTACTGCTGAGAAGAATGTGTATTCTGATGTTGTTGGGTGGAACATTCTGTATATGTCTATCAAACCCATTTGTTCACAGGTATGATTCAGTTCTGTTATTTCTTTGCTCATTTTCTGTCTGGTTGATCTGTCCCTTGGTGTCAGTGGTGTATTAAGGTCTCCTGTTACAATTGTGTTACTGATAATTTGAGTTTTCATTTCTGTTAATAATTGTTTTATATAACTGGGTGCTCTGGAGTTTGGTGCGTATATATTTAAGATAGTTATCTCTTCCTCTTGGAGTTTTCCCCTTACGAGTATGTAGTGACCTTCTTTGTCCTTTATGGTCATTGTTGGTTTAAAGTTCATGTTGTCTGCAAACAGAATGGCTACTCCTGCCTTTTTTTGGATTCCTGCTGCATGAAGAATTGTTTTCCATCCTTTGACTTTCAGTCTGTGAGTATCTTTCTGGGTTAGATGTGTTTCCTGTAAACAGCATATGGTTGGATTTTGTTTCTTGATCCATTCTGCTAGTCTGTTTCTTTTGATTGGTGCATTGAGACCATTTACATTAATGGTTATTACTGTTAAATGCTGGTTAATTGTAGGAATGTTATCTCTCTGCTGTTGCATCTTTATCTTTCGGTTCTGTTTAATTATTTGCTTTGCTTAGTGGTTTTTTCCTTTGAGTATCTAAACTGTCTTTCAATATTTTTTGCAGGGTTGGTTTGGTGTTCATGAAGTTCTTCAGCTGTTCTTTGTCATGGAAGTATCGTATTGCACCATCTATTTTGAATGATAGTTTTGCAGGATATATCAGTCTTGGTTGGAAATCATTTTGCTTTAGGATCTGGAATACTTCACTCCATGCTCTTCTTGACTTTATCGTTTGTGCTGAGAAGTCTGCTGTGATTCTGATAGGTTTTCCTTTATAAGTGATTTGTCTTTTCTCTCTGACAGCTTTTAATAATCTATTCTTGTGTTGGATTTCTGGGATGGTGATTATTATATGTCTGGGTGTAGTTTTATTTTGGTTGTGACTGTTTGGAGTTCTGTATGCTTCACTGATCCTGATGTCAGTTTCTGATCTCATGCTTGGGAAATTTTCAGCTATTACTTCTCTAAATATCCTCCTGACATCCTTCATGTTGTCTCCCTCTCTTTCATTAATCCCTATCATTCTTATGTTATTCTTCTTTGCATCGTCTTGTAGTTGTTGAATTGTTGTTTCCTGGTTCCTTGTTATTTTCAAAAGATCTTTCCTTTCCTGTTCACTAGCTGCAATCCTGTCTTCAAGGTCTGAAATTCTATCTTCACTTTCATTAAGGCAGTTTTTACAACTTTCAGTGGAGTTTTTTATTTCCTGTATATCTCTGTGCATATGCATTATGTATTCTGTTTGTTTCTTATATTGCTCGTCTAGGGATTCTATCTTTTTGTTTAGTTCCTCCAATTTTTTATCTGTGTTTTCTTTAGATATATTTAGAATCTCTTTCATTTCTTTTATCATTTCTTCTTTTATCTGGGAGATTATTTCGAGTTTGAATTTCTTTAAAGCTTCCTGGAGTTGCTTGTCAATTTCAGTGGCTATTGTGTCCGATATATGAGGTGGATGGGATATATTTTCTTCTATATACATCGCTCCTAGGGTTTCTTGAGATGGGCTGGAGGTTTGAGGTTGTAATTTGGTCTTTCGTTTTGTCATTTTCCTATATTTCTGTGTTTCAAGTGTTATTTGAAAGCTTCCTCAGGATCTGTTGAAAATCCCCTTCTATATTTGGAGCTACTGAGACTCTGGAGCCGCGCTACCCCAAGCCATTAGGCCTACAGAACCAGTGGCCCTCCTTTGCCTGCTCAGAGCTCCGCAGTTCCAGACAAGCTGGGCCTCAGGGACACTGTGCGCCCACCTGCCCCTTGGAAGCTCCACAGTTCTTCAATCACAGCCGGGTTAGGGTACTCACCACAGGCCGCAGTGCTTCAGGAATCTGTGGACCCTCCCTGGTTGCAGAGATATCCACAGTCCTCCAGACACATGGAGAGGCCGATGCAGGCACCCCAAATCTGCCCAGCTCCTCCCCTGCAGACCAATGGCCAGGCGCGGCAGCTAAACAGGCTGGGCTAGGCTGGTAGTGTGGGCCAGCCCACCTATCGGGAGCTCAGCAGGTCTCCAAATGAAGCTGGAATGGGAAGGCTGATGTGGAAGCCTCAAACCCACCTCTCCCCTTCACTGCACCTGGAAGCCTGAGGGAACTCCAGCAGTCTGGGCGCAGATATCCAGAGTCCTCCAGACACGCAGAGAGGCCAGTGAGGGCACCCCAGATCTGCCCAGCTCCTCCTCTGCAGACCTATGGCCAGGCGCGGCAGCTAAACAGGCTGGGCTAAGCTGGTAGTGTGGGCCAGCCCACCTATCGGGAGCTCAGCAGGTCTCCAAATGAAGCCGGGAATGGGGAGGCTGATGTGGAAGCCTTAAACCCACCTCTCTCCTTCACTGCACCTGGAAGCCTGAGGGAACTCCAGCAGTCTGGGCGCAGAAATCCAGAGTCCTCCAGACACGCAGAGAGGCCAGTGAGGGCACCCCAGATCTGCCCAGCTCCTCCTCTGCAGACCTATGGCCAGGCGCGGCAGCTAAACAGGCTGGGCTAGGCTGGTAGTGTGGGCCAGCCCACCTATCGGGAGCTCAGCAGGTCTCCAAATGAAGCCGGAATGGGGAGGCTGATGTGGAAGCCTCAAACCCACCTCTCTCCTTCACTGCACCTGGAAGCCTGAGGGAACTCCAGCAGTCTGGGCGCAGATATCCAGAGTCCTCCAGACACGCAGAGAGGCCAGTGAGGGCACCCCAGATCTGCCCAGCTCCTCCTCTGCAGATCTATGGCCAGGCGCGGCAGCTAAACAGGCTGGGCTAGGCTGGTAGTGTGGGCCAGCCCACCTATCGGGAGCTCAGCAGGTCTCCAAATGAAGCCGGGAATGGGGAGGCTGATGTGGAAGCCTCAAACCCACCTCTCTCCTTCACTGCACCTGGAAGCCTGAGGGAACTCCAGCAGTCTGGGCGCAGATATCCAGAGTCCTCCAGACACGCAGAGAGGCCAGTGAGGGCACCCCAGATCTGCCCAGCTCCTCCTCTGCAGATCTATGGCCAGGCGTGGCAGCTAAACAGGCTGAGCTAGGCTGGTAGTGTGGGCCAGCCCACCTATCGGGAGCTCAGCAGGTCTCCAAATCTATCTGTTTTTTTTTTAAGAATCTTTGTGTTCTATGTCTTGTATGCTGAAGATAATAGTGCACAGTATAATAGTGTTGTCTTATTATTTAGTTATAATATGTTGTTTTATCATAAAAAGAAAGTGAAGATTCTGATCTTCAACAAAGCAGAAAACAATTACTTTGGAAAAATGGGAAAATCTTGAATCTATTTCTGTGGGAATGTAGTAGACTGACTAATGGACAGCTTATGATACCCAGCTGAACTGATTAAGTGAGGTACTGGGTGTGGAAGTCCCACTTGATTATTGTTGCCAAAAGCTTAAAAGGAAACGTGGAGGGGTAGGTCCTGTGCTGTTGATTCACCTGGAGGAGTTTGTTATACTGGTTTTCCATATAAATGAACTCGCTGTTATCATTGGTGGAACTTGGGTATTTGCTGTCACTGAGAATAGTGGTGAGTTCTCTTTGAGGCGGTCTGGTCCTCATTTTAAGCATCATTTCCTGACTCTAGTGCAGATTTCTCAGCCTGCTGATGCACATCCTTAATCCTCACAATACAGACTTTTCAGCTTCAACCACTGATCTTTGGGCCTTCCAAGCACAGAAGCTTGTTACAGACTTTCATGAGACATTGTTGGGGGCTCTATGTCTTCTTCTGGACCCCTGCAGGATATCGCTGTGAGATGCAGACTCTCGGCTGTGTTCACAGGACCTCCAGTGTGTGGAGAGATTTGCACTCATTTGTATTTGACTCTTTGCATGAATATTACAAAATAATTCTATGAATTATATGTCCTATATTAAATCATTTACCTTGAATATACTAATCACACCAAAATAACATGGAATAACACCAAATTAAGCATGGCCACATGACCATTACTAAGTATAAACAAGAGTTTTAATGAAGTAAAACCTGGATATGTAGAAATGATATAAATATGGAGAATTACAGCTGGCTGTGGCGGCACAAGCCTGTAATTCCAGCACTTGAGAGAAGCCAAGAGGTTTATCTTGAGTTCAAGTTTATCTTGGGGTAATGAGTTCAAGCCCAGCCTAAATTATTTAGTGAGACCCTGTCTCAAAAAACTATATGAATACAGAATTGGTGTGTAAGAACAACTAAGCAGTTATAAAAATCAAAATATCTAATGGAGAAATATACCATATATATTCGTTAAAGTCTAACCATTGATAAGATACTAATTGTTCCCAACTTTATCAATAAACTATATTGTAGCTATTGATGAACTCAAAATTTTACAAATGAAGAAAACTAAACAATTCCCAAACAATACTAAAAGAAGAGGACTTATTACCTGACCTCAAGTACTATCATAAGGTTATTGCAATTAAGATAATTAATCACTGACAAGAAAAACAGAGATCAGTGAACCAGCACAAAAGGTAAATAAATAAAATATTTGACAAAGAACAAAAATTCTACAAAAGAAAAACAATTTCATATAAATAGTATTCAAAAATACTAAAATAGATTTATCAAACAAAATCCACAATGAAACAAGGTGTGTGTGTGTGTGTGTGTGTGTGTGTGTGTGTGTGTGTATCTCCTATTTCCAGGGACCAATATGATTAAAACTTTCTGGGGATAGTAATAATAATAATAATAATTATATATATATAATATTACCAAAGACCAAAAGGTGGTACAAATAAATAAAATGCATATCATATTTTGCATATTGACTTTCAGAAAAATAAAAGTGGCATTTCTTCCAATGGTAACCCATAAATAATGAAATTCCAATAACAATTATTAAAAATAGTTTTTGTAAAGCAGTAAAGAAGAAAAATTGTTCTCAAGAATCATACAAAAATAAGCATGATCGATCAAGAAATGTTTAAAAATGAACAAGTAATCTCTATGGTTTGTATCTAAATTCTCCCTCTGCAAAGCCTCAAAGGGTCATAGGTGGGGCTTTTCAGACATGGCTGGATCTTGACTTTGAGTCAATAATTTAAAAAGCCCTCCACCGCAAACATTCCAGTACCTGATGACTTCATTAGTAAATGCTTTATAAGATTTAAAACCATTGTTTCCCAAACTCTATGTATGCGAGAACTTGGTCCACAAGTGTTGTGCAATATAACCAAACATTTCTAGTAAATTTTAACAAAAAATAAAAATCAAGAAAATGTCAGAACACAAAATGAACATACAACTATCAATATAATTATGTACACCTGGACTGAATGAATTACTCTAAAGAGAAATAAGAAAATATTTCTGCTTATAATAACATCAAAATAAAATATTTAGGATTAATTTTAAGTAAGGACATTAAAGCGTTTATACTGAAAATATGACAATAACAGAAATTAAAGAAATAAATAAATTGAAAGATGACTCATGCTCATGAATTGAAAATAGTATTGCTAAAGCTATCATTGTATAGATGTAGTGTGATATTTTTAAAAATTGCAATAACATTTTGTACAGAAATAGAAAAAAAATCCTGATATTCAAATGGCATCTCAAAAAACTAATGAAATCTTGAGAAAGAAAAGAAATAAGATGGAGTCATCATATTTCTCTTTTCAAAACATACAAATCTACAGGTATTATTAGATTATGGTACTTACATTTAAACTAAAATATAGCACAATGGAGCAGAAGTATTCCTTAGATACACACTTAACTGACCTTTAATAAATGCACTAAAATATATAATGCTGCTCGGAAAACTGTGAAAGCCACATGAAAGAGAAAAGAAGTAGAACCTCAAATTATACCAAGTGTTGTAGTCAGGGTTTGCACAGTAAATGATTTAGTACAAGACACATAATTTATAGGGCTAAATCATAAAATTCATCCAAAGAGACAATGCAAAAGAGTGCAGGAGTTCTGTCCATACACTAGAAACCCAAAGAATTCGGCCAAGGTCCTGGATCCCACAGCAATTCCTGTATGAGTCAGCTGGAGGCCTAGAGCCCAGACAATGTCTCATAGAAGTCCGTATCAAGGATCAGCACTAGAAGGCGCAAAGGTCTGGGCAGGAAGCTAGAAAGCCTGCCCCAGCAGGATGAAGGATCTGTGCCAGTAGCCTGAGGTATCTGCATGGGAGCCAGGAAACTATGCTCAAGATCCAAAGCCTCCCCAAAAAGTACTGCAGCCATTCTCAGCAATAATGAGGACCCAGCTCCTCCTCTGATGAAATCAGCTGAGTTCATATTAGGAAAACCAGCAAAAAAGCTTCTCCAGAAGAGTCAACCACAAACCATCTTCCCCATCAGTTTTTCTTTCATGTTGCTGGCAACAATGCTCAGTTGGGCCTTCTAACACGTAGTACCACCATGATTCGATCCTGCTGGGTGTTACAAGCTGACCACTAGTTAATCCACCACAAAAGCATAAAACAAACTCCCAATGAAATAAAGACTGTTTTATGATTAATAAAGAATGAAAATGTAAATATTCTACATGGAAATATAGGTGAAAACAGCACATCAAAACAGCACAAATGAACAAGTCAGACCACATCATGCTAAGATACTTCTGCAGAGTGAGAAGACATGGTATACAAGAGCAGAAAATATTTGCATAGCATAGAGCTGACAAAGGGTTACTATCCAAAATATAGAGGAATTTCCTACAACTCGTTATAAATAACAAAACAAAACAAAACAAAAAATAACAAACAAAAAACCTACAACCAAGAGGGGAAAATTTCCTAATGCAGATATTTCACTTCCACAGAACCAATAAAGATCAATAATCCATAAAAAAATGTTCAACATCACTAATCATTAAGAAAATGCAAATCAAATCCACAATGAGATAGATTGCAGAACATGTCAAATTGAGTATTTTTCAAGAATAAATATTAGCCAGGATGGGGAGAAACTGGAATCTGTGTGAAATTTTGATGGGGAATTAAATGATTCAAACAGTGTAAGAATGGGAAGATCTTCAAAAATGTAAAAATACAAATTACCATATCACCTAGCAATAATCTTTTGGCTTTTTATCTGAAAAATTAAAATCGGGATTCTGAAGACATACATAGAGATTAATATATATTGTGAAATTTTTCCCACTAATCAAGATGTGAAAATAATCTAAATGTCCCTCAACAGAGAAACAAATTTAACAAAAGAGGTGCATACATACAATGAAATTACTATTGAGTATTCAAAAGAAGGAAATTTTGAAACACCATGCATAGTCCTTGAGAATATTAAGTGAGAAAAACCACTTATAGAAAGATAAATTCTTCACTGATTTTATTCATTTGAGCTATCTAAAATCATAAAAGCTATGAAAACAAAGTACAGAGTCACAAGGTCAGCTGCTTGAAGGGGAAGGAAGATAAGGAGTTGCCAATCAACATGCATGAAATTCCAGTTATGTGGTATGAATTGGTTCTAGATAGGTTATACAAAATAGTAGAATATTTGTTACCAGTGTAGATCTCATGAGTGTCTTTCTAATACAATAAAAACAAACAAATGTAAAAGAAAAAATCGTGTGCTTACAATTGAAATAAATATACCTTGGTTATTAATATCAAAATATATCAAGGTACTGAATCATAAACAAATTCATTTATCTCATTCATTGTGATACTCTTTACTTGCCCAGAGATTCACAGATGTTTACATTTTAAAGACTATTTGTGAATTACTAAATCAATCAATAAATAGAAATTTAATCTTAGGTCATTTAAAACTTTCAGTAAAGAACCTCTTGTAATATATTAATGAAATCCTTAAAGATTCGTAAGCCAAAGTTTAGCAAATGCAATAGTAAGGTCTAACTACACAATGTGTTCTGTTCACTATGCATTCCTAATCTTAGCATAGAGACAGACACTAGTGAGTCACTGAATACATGTGTGCAAAATACAGAAAATATTAAGAAGAGAATAAAAGAATGAAGTCCTACCAGTACAGGTTTATACAGAATAGTCTCCAATATTTACTTATTAAATGCCCTACTAAACAATTGAAAGTCTTCAGAAAGAACCTTATTGTATTCCTAAAATAATTCCTAATGATTATCTTTATAACTCTTATTTTCAAATGTCATAATAAAGGAATTGTGTTTTGGGTCTTAAATATTTTTCTCTCTTTGTTTCACTATTTTATTGATTATGAGTGTAGATAACTGAGTTTGATTTTCAGAAATGTGCACATTTATGACATAGCTTGGTCATTTTTGCACACTCATTTCTCTTCTCATCCATACCCACAAGTTTCATATTATTTATGAGGCTAATGTATGAGGTTAAAGGGGACATTTACTCCCCTTTAAAAAGTCTAGACACTTTTTATGCTTTGATTTTGTAAAATTAACAACTATTTTTGTAACCTTAACAACTATTTTATGTAATGTATCAAATAGTGATATTATGATGTTTATTTTGGGGGGAGATTGTGTATTACTCTACTTTTTTCTATTTTTTTTTCTTTTCTTTCTTTAAATAAAAAAAAATGGAGAAGAAGAAAGAACAGTCTAGACAATTTAGCAAGTATATCTCAAAAACAAAAAGAACGAAGAGTGTAGTTCACTGGTAGAGTGATTAACTATCATGAACAAGGCTCTGGGTTCAATCACTAGTACTAGCCATAACAAGACAATCAAAAAACAAAAAAGCCAAGGATTTAGCTCAGTGGCACAGCACCTGTCCAGCAAACATGAGGTCATGAGTTCGATCCTCTGTAGCATCCCCCCTAAAACGACCCTGGGCAAATGGTGTGGGAGTCAGCCCTGAAAACGTGTATATAATACACTTTACTTCTAGGCTGTAATGTAGCCTGTCCTGATGGGTCTCCTAAAGAGTCAGCTATTAGTAAGACTCTGAAGATAGAACATAGCACAAGTTGGTTGAAGGCCATGGCTTTCCAGCTACAGGCTATGGGAAATGTTTTCTGTACTGTTTCCTATGCTGTCCCCAATACTATCAGCTCAGCTATCCCCAACACCATCAGCTCAAATGAAACATATACTTTCCTTGAACTATCTTTTGAATTTCTTTTTCATAAATGCCTTTTGTTCGCAATTAGTATAGAATACCACTGTACTTAAGACACTGTGCTCCTTTAATAAATTGAGTGTTCATAAGCCTCAAAAAAAAGTGTCCTGAATGGCATAAAACTTAAGTGTAACAATAACACAAATGGGCCCAAGATTTTCATAATGTGTTTCTACTTTAAAATTGAATATAGATTTAAAAATTACAAAGCAAATGTTGTTTATTTTATGTAGATACATGTTGTTTTTTAATAAATTTCAGTTCAAATCTATAATCATCCTATTTCTTTCTCATGTTTCATTTTGCCATGCAATACTACAAAGTTAAAATGCAGACAATTTCAACAGCACATTTTTCCTGAAGATTGCTTCATAATATTGATTATATTTCAGCATTATACATTAAATAATTAAAATGTACCAAAGAAGTTTTGTAGGGTTTCCTTTAGTCCCAGGTTTCTCTCTTATTACCTTTTATGTATCAGTTCATTTTAAAATATTCTTTGTTATACAGATCATTGAAATTTTCAAAAAGAGTATTAGCAGTGGCTTAACTGTCTGATGTTAGTATTGATATTATTGGAGTGGCATGTTAACTCACTGCTTCAGGCTCTCATTTTTGAACAGAGTTTATTCAGCCACAGGAGATGAGCTTCTTCAAATCTGCTTTCTCACCTGTCAAGAATATTAAAATTTCACTATTTTGAAGTTATTTCATGCAAAACATTTATGAAACTTATTGAAAATATATATTTAAATGAATTAAAATATAAATAGTATAAATAAGAAAATAATTGTAATTTATTAAAAATTACAATTGATATATACATATATATTTGTTGCAGCAAGAAAATTATGCCATAACCATTAGAGACAAATTGCAACTATAATGCTACAATCATCTGGCTTTTTTTTTTAAACATAAGAGTAGATTATGAGCAATACTGTGATTGATTTTGTGAAGAAATTCCAGCTAAACAGATTCTCTATTCAAGAGAGTCGCTAGTTCTATATTTAACACAAATAACTACAGAAGTTACTAAATTAGTGACAAAGAACGGAGAGGCTTACTTCATCGTGGAGAGGAAAACACATTTAGGTAAAACACAAATTACTTTGTCCTTGATTACAAGCTCTTAATATAAAATTACTCAAGTTATGCAGCACAGCATCCAGATTGATCCTGGACTCTTAAAATATAGTAAACTAAAATGACTGGATGATGAGTTTTCAAAACTCTCTAAGATTTGAGCAAAATTTAAAATTATACTATTCTTGGATCTGAGATATAGCTCAGTGGCACAGCACCTGCCTGGCTAGCATGAGGTTGTGAATTTGATTCTCTATACGAAATAAAATTAAAAAAAATAAATTATACTACATCCTATTTATACACTTGAGATATGAAAGAAGTGTTCGTTGAACTCTTTGAGGATTTTATCAAAGCATACATTTTGATTCAGTAGTTTCTGGGGTCTCACATTTTGCATTTCTACCAATCTTCTTGATATTGCTGACATAATTTGTACTCCACATTTACATAGAAAATCATTAGTGCAAGTGTGATAGCTAGAAATAATCAGTAAACTACACAGGTCTCTAGTGAGTTTAAATTTTACCATAGTTTAAATATTATTTTTCTACACATTTTTCTCATATAATTAACACTTCTTAAGCTTATGAGTTGCAAATGTAGCACAGAAAACATCAATATAACTTTTGTTAAATTTTTCCCAATGACTAATCTTTCATATGAAAAGTGCAACATCAAAACCTGACACTATTACAAGGTACTTGTGTAGGGGTATGTAATTATGTCAAACATAGATTCCTCTGATGAACACCGCAGTCATGGTGCGGTAATAATTGTTATCATGAGCACCTTCCTTGTGCTAAATCTTTATAATACTGTAAGCTTTAGTCCCTCCATTATTTCTAACTCTTGATATTCACTGATTCATTTTCTATCTCCGTATTTTGTCATTTAAATGAGATTATATGCATGAATTAATTTAGTAATGGGGTAGTAATTAATTTTGTAGTGGGGTTTTTTGTTCAGCATAATTTCCTAGGGGGCCTTGGCATAATGTAGGTCATGAGTTCAATCACCGGTACAAAAAAAAAAAAAAAAAAAGATAAAACCCACAAAAATAATTCAAGAATAAAATGCATTTTAACTATGTTCATTATTTTTCATAATTACTTATTTAGCACATAACTGAAATTTTCTACACTTTCACAAATACTTGTTTTTCCCTAACTTCTTTCCCCAACTCATAAAAAGTACTATTTTACACTTTGCTTCTATGAGCTTAACTTTTTTTTACCTTCCTATGGTCATGACATAATGCAGTAGCTGTCTTTCTGTGCCTAGCTCACTTCATTTAGAGTAATTTTTCTCTAGGTTCTCTCCACATTGTCACAAATTATAAGATTTTCTCGTGCTTTAAATTTTACAGCCAGGCATGGTGGTGCATATCTGTAACCTCTGTACTTAGGAGGTGGAAGCAGCAGGATCACTGCAATTTTGAGACCAGCCTGGGCTACTCAGTGAGTTCAAAAACCCGCTTGCACCAAAAGTGAGACTCCACCTGAAAACAAAACTACTTACACAATTTTTTTATGTGATGGACAAAAGAGTATGGATATCTGTCAACTTGATGATTATATTTAATTTGAATATATACCCATCGAGAAAATGTGATAGCTATATTTTTATATTTTGGAGAGATCTTTAAGTCATTTTCTGAAATGGAGGAAATTATCTTGTTTACATAAGAACTACATTTTTAGTATATTATCTACCTGCTGATATTGCATCTTATTTGTTGACACTGTGTCATATAATCTTACTGAATTTGTTTTTGTCTGTTAGAGTACATTGATGTATTCCTATGGATCTTGTTATGAAAGATCATAACATTTACAAAGATATATTTCTAATTTATATGACTTTTATATATTTTTCCAGTCTAATTCTTCTGGGTAGAATTTTACTGCATTGGGTAATAACTTTGTCTTTCTAGTTAATTAGTTTTTTATATGAAAATTTTTTAATGTGAAAGGTTTTGTCAGATGCTTTTTCTGTATCAATTGTGATAATCAAATGATTTATCATTTACGATATGAATATACATTTATCACATTTAATTGTATATATTTAACCATCTTTACACCCCAGTGGTTAATCCTACTTGATATTGGTAAATGCTCACGTGATTTTGAATTCAGTTTGCTAATGTTTGGATTTAATTTTTGGTGCCATCTTCATCAAGGTTAATGAAGTATACTTTTATTTTCATATAGATATGATTATCTAAATTTTTTTTATTTCTGTGACACAATATCCACAACCACAAACTTAAGCAGAGAAGTTAATATAACTACCTGTATACAAGGCAGCAATATCACTGCGGAACTACACAGTAGAGCATAGCTACTCAGTTCATGGCAGCTGGGAAGTAGACCATGGCTTAGGAACCATACAAAAGAGTAAGGTCATACTTTCAGGTTACTCCCAAACATAACCAAGAATCTCCTTTACTAGTTTACTAGGAATTTCTTGATCTTATAAAGCTCAGACATTAGGATTAATAGTCACATTGTATTACCTGGCAAACTCATACCCAAACACATCTCATGAAATCATACTTCATCTACCAATAATGACAATAACAACTTTTCCTAATGTAATATAATTATCCTGTATAAAACCAGAAGAACAATAATCTCATCTCTAAAATCTCAATGGTTTTAGCACTTTTCAAAAGTCTACATTTAAATCACTCAAGGCAAACATTTAGTAGAGAATGTCTTTAAAAACCAAATGCAATTTGTATAATTATAGGTAGGAATATGTCGGGGAAATACTGTCATTCCAATATGCAGGAATACAAAGAAATGAATCAATGAAAGCAAGACAAACAAGTGTAGGGCAAACATTAAGTCCTGCATCTGGCTCTAAATCCTCTGTTGGGTGGGCTCTGCTTACAGCTCGCCGCTTTCCTCAGCAGACACTCCATGCGCCTACCATCTCCAACTTCCTGGGTGTTCTACCACCAGTCAAGGCAGGAAATTCAACTTGAGATTTGGGCAGCGTGAGGAAAAGAATCAAATATTTAGGAATATCTGACATGCCTTTATCATCACAGCAGCATGGGGAACAATGTTGAAAACTCACTGCCTTATGATATCACACAGAGACCGCCAGTTACCAGAAAGTTCTAATAAACAGCATTTGTTTACATTTTTACTGCACATCTACAGGCCTTGTTGATTCACTAGTCAGTGCAAAGCGTAAGCCAGAAGTTAGAACTTAGCCCTCTTGGGTACCTTGGCGACATACTCCACCCCAGTCATGGGATTTGCCTCGCAATCTACCAGTGAATCATCAGTAGAGTTGCCTTGGTGAGAAGTGTGGAGCTTTAGTTTGCCTATAAATTACAAAGCAACATGGATTATAGCAGTAAACCACTAGTAAACAGGCTTCCCTCTCAGTATTGCTAGGATTTGCCTTTGGTTCTGTCCTTCCCAAGGCCTCCCATGCAATATATATCACTGCTAATGGACATTAGTAACTCTGTCTACAGGAGGCTTGTGGACAGAGTATATGCTATTATTGCTACACCTACACACACACTTCATATTTGCATCCTGTCCACCTGGAAGGCAGTATTGATTCACAACCATGACCATTCAGGCACTGGTGAAGTCATAAAGAAATGACTTTCATGGCCTTTTATCATCAATTTCACAACAAGTATGCACAGGCAAACGCCCCCCAACCCCCACCACGTGAGTGTGAACCACAGTCCATAGACAGTAGTATGCTTACTCCTAACATGTGGCCTGGTGCCAGAGACACATACTTCTTATATTCCTTAGAAGGCCAGTGACATTTCTAAATACATGTAAGTTGTAATTACCTTAATGCTACAGGCCTCAGTGGCCATCTATATGTGATGCAGAGCCTCAGAATTTCTCCAGGTTCCCAAACAACAAGATATGCTCAGGCCCAGTGTCTATAAGAACCAGAACCTGTTATACAGATCACGGACTAAGCATTGCCAGTTTCATATGAGGCTTCCTGTTCCTGTCAGTTCCAATCAAATGGGTACCTCTGTCTGAATGACCAGAAGAAGATGATATTCCAATTTAATATTTTAAGTGTTTGGGCCAATGCAGGGAATGTGCCTGAGAAAATGCCAATTATTGCTGAAATTATGCAGATTCAACAGGAATTGTGTATGCAGCAGGAAATCCAGGGCCCCAGTAACGAACAGCTCGCTGTAGTCATGAGAGATATAGTCCTCCAAGTGAAAGGTTGACACCTTTATACACTTTACCCTATGAATGAGATGTTGGTGATTCCTAAGTTACCACAAGACATCTGTTTTTTCTCCTATACAGCATACTTCATTTCTTTTAGATGGTTTCATCTTTTTAGCAACCACATTTATCTTCACCAAAACTCTGTACGTGTTGCTTCTGGAACAAAAATTAAGTCTGTCATTTTTCCTCATCTTCTTTTGTCACTGATTCTCATTATAAATCTGGCTGAAACTATACAGCAGCTCCCATAGAACAATATGAGTCTTGGGGATCAATTAGTTCCCTGCCTTCCCACTTAGTATCCTGCAAATTCTCAAGTCAATGGTAAAATATAGACAGATTTTCTATAAGAATGTGGCACAAATAGCCTTTCTTTCAACTTTCAGTGGAATCCTTGTTTCTTATTGAAAGCTTCTGAGCCTGGCCTTTACTATCTGCACTCTAATCAGCATTCTGCTTCTCCGTGCTCTGACAGAATGGTTGATTTGTAAAATTTTAGGACTTCTTCATTCAATTCGGCGATTTTTATCAAAGAATACTCCAAGTTAGCTCCAAAAGCTTCTAAACTACATGGTGCCTTGCACACATAGCAATGGTTCCTCTCCTCGTAATAATTTTCTATATTAATCAACCATATGTGTGGATAAAATATAAAAAGTTAAGGAGACAAGTTCCAAATTGAAACTTTTCAATTTGAATTTGACTTGTGGGTGGACAAATACAGTCCCTGGCTGACTGGGTCCAAGGCAGAAATATGACAGAAGCACATGACAGAGATAGTGCTTGGAGGCTTGGAGAAAGGACAGAAGGGTGTTTCGAGAGAGGAACGGGTGAGGGTCCGCATAGAACCCACAGTCACACCTTTCTGAACCACCCAGATTCCTGAGAGCAGGCATTACTAATTTAATAGTTAATTTTTAATCCAGTGAGGTTGATAAATAAGAATTAGTGCTCAACTGAACTTTTCTGGCTTTGGTATCAGAGTATTGACTATTTCATGAAAATATTTAGAAAATACCTCTCTTCAATGTTTTGAAAAAATTAAAGATTGATATTTTTTAAATGTTCATAAGATTTTAGCTGTAAAGATATTAAGTACCACAATTTAATTTGATATGAACATTTTAATTATTTTCAATCTTATTAGTGTTTAGTCTTCATATTTTTCTATTTCATAATGATTCAGTCGAATCATTCCTGTGAATTTATTCATTTCTTCTATGTCATTCAATTTGCATATCGTTTTTCATTATTGTTTCTTTTTAATTATTTATATTTCTGTTTAGTGTCTTTAACTTCTTTTGTAATTTTACTTAGTTGAATTTGTGATTTTTTACTGCGCATCCAGATAGAAATTTGTCAACTTTATTTGTATTTATAAAAATGCAATTCAGATTCCTTGATCTTTTGCATACTTTTTCTAACGTATGCTTCATTTCTTCTCTGGAATTTATTATTTCTTTTCTTCTGTTGAGTTTGTGCTGAGGTTTCTTTGTTTTTCCTACTTTAGTGAAGTAAAAAGAAAAAAAAAAAAAAACAATTGTTTAAGATATTTTTATTTGTTATGTAAGCTTTGTTACTACGAACTTTCCCCTGCATACAAAAAGTCAAATATTTATTTCCTTTTGTTAAGAATTTTACTTTTAAATCAGTTATGCAATCTTTAGTCCCATATGTTCTTTGGTAGAATAAAGACACAGAAGTTTTGTGTCCTGTTAATGTATTTAACCCATTCACTAGCTGTGTTTTAAATATTTCTATGATTTCCTTGTGCAGATAATAATTATTTTAAAGAATTTTGCCATTTTATTTCTTTTACTAAATATCATCTTTTATTTACTTTTTCTGTTTTATGCATTACTTCAATTGCTATGTTAATAGAAGATGTAAGAATAAAATCTTGCCTGTATCTGGATTTGACAGGTAGATCATTCAGTCTTTTACCATCATAATGTCAACACTAGATGTTTTATAGATTTTATTTAAATTGTGGAAGTTTCCCTCTGTTCCTAGTTCCTGAGAGATGCTATTACACACTTACTGAATTTTGTGGCCCACCTTTCTCTAAATAAATATATTCATATAAGTTTTTCAATCTTTTATTATAGTGTATTACATAGTACCATGTTGTTCATAATATGTAAATTTTAAAATTTCACTGATTTTTAAATATCTCTCAATTCTTTGCATTAATATTTCGTATAATAACTGAAAACATATTGATTTTTTTTCTCTTTCTTTTATTCCTTTTTTTTTTAGCACAAATCAAAATCATGACCTCACGCTTGAAGGGCAGTTGCTGTGCTGCTGAGCTATGTCCCTGGCCTTACCCTCGTTCCCGTTGCAAGCACTTTTATTTGGTTTTATTATTAGCCTAATTCTGGCTTCCTATAATATGCTATGTGGTCTCTCTAAATTTTTCTAGAAAATAATTTGTAGATTTGATGCCAGTTCTTTAAATATTTGGTAGAATTTTCCAATGAAGTCAGTAAGATTTGATCATTTCTTTACTAGTGGTGTCAAAATATGAATTCAATTTGTTTAATATTTATAGGTTTATTTAAATTATGTCATATTTACTCTATATTGAAGAAGATGTTGATTCATCTGTAACTAGTCTATTACATTCATTTTTAACTTTGTTTGTAGTATTTCTTTGTTACTCTGATTTTGACAAGTTTTATAATTACATGTCCTTTTAGTTCAACTGTGGGAGATTTTTTCTCTGCCAGATCAAAGCATACATCAATAATTCTGTATTTCAACTCCTCAGCTACAATGAAAAAAAGAAAGAAGGTGAAAAGAAATTCTTTTGCTTCCTGGCTATAATGCTTCAGGAATCTAAAGTGCTGGAAGAGCTAGTACATATAAGCTAATGGAATTGGTGCCATTTCTTAGGAGGCCCCCCATGTGTAAAATCATTCTCCCTGTCATTTAATTCAGCAATTCCTTTCCTCTGATTTTAGTTCACATGTTTAACTTCGGTCTTTTTCTTCTCCTTAAAGTGTTTCTTCTACTCTAGCCCAGTGTAAAATTTACATTACTGTATTCAAGCACAGATCTAGGAAATTTCAGTTGAATATATCATCTTTGGGCAATTAACATTAGTGGTCTTTTGTTTCATGGGCACATAAATAACAATCCTTAAACATACAAAACATATAAAACATAAATCTCACCACAATAAATACCCATTTACACATGAGTAAATATTTATTTAAAATTAATATTATAAAACAAGTGGTTAAGTATTTGTTTAAAATAATTTTACTTATCAACATTACTCCATTTAAGTTTCTACTAATTCCACACAATTTGTTTTCAGCATGGGTAGTAGTTGTACTTACCCCTAAGAATATCCTTCTGAAAATGATTAAGGAGACCCAGGTCTGATTAAGTAATATTTTCCTTAAAATATTTTCTCTAATACATTTTGGAAAATTTAAAATTATGTATCTATTTGGATTTATCTATATATAAAGACTCAGATAATTTGTGTCAATTTAAATTGATGAAGTTCAATTTTCCTTAGACGATTCAAGTATTCATGTTCTTGTTAATCTAATTATCCACTACTTTTTAGATTGCTGTCATGATTTTAATTGTTTCTCTAATTTTTATCATAGTACTTAATTGCTTTGTAAAATTACAAGTCTGTGTAAAAATTTTTAAAAGGCAAAAAACTAGATATTCTGTAATCACAGTCATTTCTTATACTTCAAAAATTTACTGAGTTATTTAGAAAAACTAATAAAATATAGAATGTGTTTTGTAATAATGTTGATCAAATGGAGAATATAGCTCTTTATATTAAATATTTTTGTAACTGATGTATAAAGGAAAATAGATTTGTTTCTTAAAAAATAACATTAGAAGTGATTTTTTAATGTTCTAATAGTAAAATAATAAACATCTAAGGGAAAACGGAAATTACAACCCCATGCTGAAGGCTTGCACAGCAACTAATTGTCAGGTATCATGCATCAATCAACCTAGTACACCCAGTTTCATTGGTTTCAATATCAGCTATGCAGCAGACATTTATTAATTCTTAGTCTGAAGTTTCCTACGTATTTTACCTCCTTTGGTGGTAGACCTATGGAGAATGGATACCCAATAATAATTTTATTGAGATACTTTAAAAATTGATGAAAGGAAGGTTAGTATAAATTTCAATGAGACTTTATAATTCATGGTTTTTTACTTACTTTGGTTGCCTGTGACAAGGGTCAAAGTTTAGTGCAAGTATATTTGTTTTTAGTTCATTCATTTTAAAATATAGTTTCCTTCACAAAAATGTTGAAGGATAATATAAAACACCAGGTATAACCTCTCAGTTTTTAGATCATATTATTATCATGTGTTGACAGGCTTTATAATTTGTTTAGTTTCAGACAATAAAGAAGCTCATATTTTCTTATTAAAAAGAACATATATTCAGAAAATTTCTGAATCTTTTCCTTAAGAAGTAATGTATGTCAAGTTCTCATACAAATATATAGACAATGAGCTGAAAACCAAATTTAGGAATCTCACAAGTTGGTAAAGACATCACATCTAAAAGCTCAGGGAAATCCTATAATTCAGATCCAGTAAGATTTTATGAATAAGATATAAGAACTGAAACAAGGAGAATCTTCCAAATCAGATAGTGACGATTACCATGGTTCAGGAAAAAATATTGATAAATCTTTAAAAGATTACAAACACATTATTATTTCAGTTTTATGCACTGTTTTAATATCATATTATCCATGCACCTGAACTGATATCTATGATTTTATAAACTTTTTATCTTACTCAAATTTAGTTGCAGCACCACCATTTCTTCCAAAGAAGCTGACTGATCCTTCTAAACCACATTCTGCTTTGTATAGAGAGTTATAGTCAGACCAGGAGTGGCAGTGCACACCAGAACCAAGAAAATTGCTGTGAATTCAAAGCTGACTTAGTCTAAACTGCATAGCGAAAGCCTCTCTCAAAAAGAGAGAGAGAGAGAGAGAGAGAGAGAGAGAGAGAGAGAGAGAGAGAGAGAGAGTTACAGGCATTATGATATTATAGCAGAAGTATTATCTAAACAAATTGTGTTAAGTTGTTTACAACTAAATTTGAATAGATTTATTTTCAAATCTTCATACTGGAGAACTTGGAAGTAGAAAACACAGTGAGAAAATAATAATGTATGTAAAGGCAATTGAGATTAATGTCTCTATAGTCAAACTGCCTGAGTTTAGAGGGTTTTGGATGTTTGTTAATTCCTATTTTGCTTAGTTTCTTTATCAACAGCATGAAAATAATGTAACTTCTAGTTTTTTCTGATGACTAGTGCAATAAGATATGTAAGAAGGAAGGAAAGTAGTCAGTAAGTGATATTTTTATCAGTTAATTAAAGTCTGTATTAATACGGCCATAATGACAATTAGCTGTTCAATTTATGTAGGAAATCACCACTTTCTGGATGATATTTTTTTAGAATTCTTGGATTTTCATTGCAATTTTTCAAAATAACAATGTTGCTATGTTTTATAAATGATAAAATATTCAGATCATATTCTGACATTTCATTTTCATTTACCTCAGGTCAAAAATAACCCGAATTTCCATACATCCTCTTTATTTAAACAGTATTACTTTTACATGAGTCCTATAAATTTCCTCTGTGTCATTTTTACACAGTAGTCAGGACTAGCTTCTTGCCCTTTGTTATCAGTGGTCTGTTGCCAGATTGCCCTTTTGGAATACAAAACACAACAAACACTCATGTTTAATGAGTCAGTGAATAAGCTAGCACTCTTGGGAAGAAGGCAATTATGGAAATACACTTTCATCATTCATGAGATAATTACAGGCAAGTTGATTGTGGTCTCAGGTATGAATAACAAAGGTACTCACATCTGATCTCCCACTTACCTCTGCTCTTGTTCCTTTGACTTTACATTTGCATTCTTTCCACAAAGCAACAAAGGTAGGTAATAAAAATAGATATTGTGGAAATGTACAATTTCATTGTGCCATGTTAAATACATGAACATAGCAATCAAATTATAAACTTAGTATCAGCTCAATGGACACAATCTATGCAGTTGTGAGAATGTTACATGCATTGAGAATCACTGTGTACCTCAATCAAATGTGTCAGGTTGTATATCTACTTGTTTGTTTTGCAAACTCCTGTTCCTTTAACTGAAAAGAGGATGACATTTGACAAAAACTGTCTATAAATCATCTATTTATAATTGGAAAAACAATGATGCAAAATTATGAAGAGGTGTTAATCAATACAAAGTAGACATACTGCGTAATATGTTTTCTTGCCTAACCCAAATACTTGTCAAAAAGATGCAAAACACTGCCTTGTGGTTTTCTACAAATAGTAGACTAGACTGATGGCTGGAAGGAGTAGAGTATTTTTCATGATTATATAGACAAAAATTGTATAATTTTGTATAATATAATGGCATCTTCCCAAAGTTACAATATACAGTGACATTATTTTTATAATATTGAAAATGGTAGCTATTACATATCCTGAAGGACCTAAATTATTCTTTATTTGCAGTATCTTAGTTGCAGTATCTTAGTTGCAGTAATGTATCAGAAAATACAAGTAAAAACCCATAGTGTTCAATCTGTCTGGTTTCCTCAGGATCACAGTTTTAAGTCTTTTGTTTCTAACTGTATTCAAAGCAATGCCATTTTTCTTATAAGATATTTCAGTAATTTAGTTGTTTCTCTAATTTTAAAAGAGAAACATTACCAAACATTGCATTTCGTTTTCATTTAATATTCTGTCATTTTTAAAAGTATTTGCAACATTTAATTGTTATTCCCTATTGCAAGTTGGGATACTTATGTCCTCACATAGTTAGCCTACCAATGGTCAGTTCGTATACTACAATTGAATCACTTTATACAGGTTAATGTGGCTGTTGATGCAAAAGAATTCCAAAATTTTGGTTAGTAATATGGCTTTAATGTTTGGAAACTCTAACCTCTGATTCCGGCCTTAGAATCTCCTTGGATTCTTCTGTAAAAATCATTTGATCATTTAATTGTGATTCTGTTTCATTTTGTGAATAATTTATTAATATTTCATGATCATTATGATTATTGTTGCTGTGAGAGAGGACATACTAATAGTTAACATAGTTTGTTTTTTTTTAAGAAAGCATAATATCATAAATGGATTTAAAGAACCATGGGAATAAAATAAACTTTTATGATTACTGTTGTATATCAATGAATTCAAAGTTAAAGGTAATTATTAGCGTATTATTCCTCTCTTTGAATGCCATGTTGCTCGAAAAAGATAAAAGGAAAGGATGAGTAATGATGAGAAAAAGAAGAAAATAATATGAATGATGTAGAACATGAATTTATGATGCAAGATCACTAACTTTATATACTCTTTCATCTCTCAAGTTTTCCCTCTACATTTTACTTCGAAATTCTAAGAATTTTTTAAAATAATGTATGACAGTGGTATCAGCATACAGAAAGTATAAACTCTTCAGAATCAAAGCAGTTTTTCTGGTTTATAAACTCATGCTTTTTTTAACTACTAAAATACATGTTCAACTGTTTGTTCTTATGTATATATGGGTGTATCTATATATGTATACATGCAGATGTATATATACATGTATGCATGAAATACTGACATCTAAAGAATATTAAGGAATATGTAGTAAAAATTTTTAAATAAAATATTTTAAATATTTTAAATAAAATATTTTACTATGTATTTTAAAGATAAAATAGTTTTGGAAAAGAAGAATATAACTGAAAGATTAATTAAACACTGAAAACATACCATTTAAAAATCACAGATATATTTAAAAATGATTTTAATTATTCAAGTTTATAATTTGCTGGGGTTTTTGCAAGGTGAAAAAAATTTTCCTTGCTTTATTTGTCTTCGTAATATTTCTCAGGAACTATTTACTAGATTTTTAGGTTAAGGAGAAAGTATGAATTTTTATATCTAATTGACATATGTATTTACAAATAAAAACAAAATTTTTATTTTTCTTACTTAAACAGATTTCAAATGCTGGAATTTGCACTGGAGTTCATGTAATTACTAATATAGTTAGTTAGCAATCAAAATACTGCTTTTTTATAATGAAAGTAATGTTGACAATCTTTCCCAAATATTTAAAATATTTTGATTAAATCAACTTTATTTTAATTATTATAAACAGATCAAAATAGTTATTTCTAGATAGTGTTTTGGTACAGTGAGATGGCAGAGGCACAGGTCTATAATTTCAGTAGGCAGGAGCCTGAGGCAGGACAATCTCTTCTAGTTCAAGGCCAGCCTGCACTACCCTGCCTCAAAAACCCAACTAAAACAAAACAAGCAACTAAAAAACAAAGAAATAAGTAAGGATAAAAAGATCTGAGATTGTATCTTAGTGGTAGAGTATCCCTAGACCATATTTGCAGAAAAAAAAAAAACAGTGTATTTTGAACCAAGTTTAAGATTATTCTTTACTAATTTATAGTTTTAAAACTCATAGACTTCTGAATAAATGCTGAAAACAGGACATATATCCTGTTAGGTTAATTCTGACTGAAACAGAAATCAATGAAATTTAACATCAAAGAAAAATTGTTAAAATATTAATTCTTCCAAGTAATAAACAATAGAAATGTATTTTAAGTTCATATCA
Source organism: Cavia porcellus (assembly GCF_034190915.1). Classification (NCBI taxonomy): domain Eukaryota; kingdom Metazoa; phylum Chordata; class Mammalia; order Rodentia; family Caviidae; genus Cavia; species Cavia porcellus. Next base: position 18,206,580 of record NW_026947507.1, read on the forward strand.
GATATATAAGAAATTATGAGAACATAATTTCCACAAAAGTAGAGATCCCTCCGAAAGGTAGAGTTCCAGAACAAAAGTGCACAACAAAACTCCTAAGTAATTGATCATGAATCAATCCCATGAATCATGGGTAAAAATGGAATGGAAATATTAGCAGTTCAGTTTCACTGTTAGTATTAGTTCATTCAGATTCCGTAGATCCTTCCATTTTGCATATTTTCACTTTATACATGAGTATCAACTACATAAAAGAGAAACATTCATTGTTAGTGTTTCAATTTGTTATTTTATTTTATTTATTTATTTTTGTACCAGGAATCAAACTTATAACTTCATATTTATCAGGCAGGCTCTGTGTCACTGTATTATATTCCTGGGCTCAACTTTAATACAAGATCCATATAGAAACTTTCAAAGCACAAGAGTATCTGTAAATGTTCACTGACGCCCGGACTACATATTTTTGCATGTGGCTTATACCACAGATCATAGGACAGTGTAATAAAGTCCTTGTACGAGGAACATATTGCATCAAGTGTTTCAACCTTGCAGTATAAACTTCACCTGTGAACATTTGCTAGAGTGTCCAAAAAAACTTTTAAAAATTCTATGAATGTTAATTATTTCTTCAAACATCAAGTTTATATAATACAATCTATAAATTTTTTTTCACAGCATTAAATCTTGCATCGTATGAACCTTCAAGACAGAAATGAGCTATTTGATTGATGAGATTTGATTGAAGCTTGAAAAGCATGTAGTAATATGATTTACATTTTATAAATGGACTTTGGGTGTTTCTTGGAGAATACAATTTGCAGGGGGCATGATTAGAATTGAGTCCAGTAATAAAATTTTCCCAAAAAAGAAACAAAGAAAAAGAGTGGTTTATATCTCAAGTTATTTGACAAAACAAGTTTTATTTATTTCCAGAATGGAGATTTGAAATATAAAAGCAGGAGACTTGAAATATAAAAACTAGTGATTATAGAACTTGATAGCAGTTTGTTAAAATAGATTTTGACTGTGCTGAGTTGTTTTGTTTTATTTTGTTTTGGGTCAGGACAACCTACATTGTGGTATACTAAAGAAATAATTCAGATTAAGATATAAATTTAAGTATGACTATAATTAAATACAATATTTATATGCATTCTTTAAAATACATTTAATCTTTGATATATGTTTAGTTTTTATTGTTTTTTCTCGATGTTTTTGGTACAGAGAATCAAACTCAGGATCTTGCACTTGGCAGGCAGGTGCTTACAACACTGAGCTATATTTTTGAGACTATATGTTTGTTCTCAGATAAAATCAATTCTTAAATACTGCAAATAGCTTTTAATTTTCTTTTGTGTGCCAACTATATTGTTCCAATGTGTCTCCTTGAAATGCTGACTCTTGTTTGTTCTGTTATTCACACCATGTTGTTTGAAGGCTTTTGCTTTTTTCTCAGTGAAAGAGAAAAAAAAATAAAAGCCATTTGAAGTATTTACAGACTAGTTTAGAATAATTAAAATACATATTTTAACAACATCAATAGACACAAAAAAGAAATTGAGAAAATCCTTTAAATTGCTGAAAAATAATAAATATATGAAGCACCTTTATCTAGATAAAAGGCACAGACAACAAACAGAGAAAACATCATACTTAATGTTGAATATGGTTCCCTTGAGCTTTAATCAATTTTTCATGCCTACACTTGTAATATGAGCAACTACTTTGAAGATAACAATACACAAAGTATAAACCATTGCTACTCTGTTACTGTCATGTGAAATGGTGTATCATTATTTTTACTGCTTTTTTTCTTTTTAAAATAAAGAAAATAATTGGGCTGAAATTGATAGTGTATTTAGCAAAAAAATAGCATAAGTTGGAACAGAAGAAAAAATTATTGCTATTTATAAGGGTCACAAATTTTTAAGTAGACACTTTTAAAGAATCATAAGTTTAGAAAAATTATAAGATGAAAAATCAGTATCAAATAAGCAGTGTGATGATGAATATCATGCCATTATATTGAATAATCATTAATATTTTAAAATGATAACATATTTTTATGTAAATTTAAACACAGTTTAAACTTACACTGAAACTTTATAAAATATTGTTAAGATATTTTTAAAAAATACAAAAATGACACAATTATTGATAAGACATTAATCATTTGAATTGCAATATTTTCAAATTGATCTAAAATGTGTACAGCATGCATATAAAACCTAATCCATATCTTTGTACATGTTGTCAAAGATAAAATGTTTCCTAAATTTCTATAGATATTACAGCAAAATAAAGAACCTACCCAGTCTCAGAAACAGAAACCAGGTTTCAGAGTTCATAGTTTTCAATCTGAAAACTCACCATTAAACAAAGTAATGAAGAAACCATGGTAGCAATATAAAGAAAAAACCTAGAAATTAGTGGTATAGAACTGCAAGTCTGGAAGTAAATCTTTCCATACATGACTCTTCATTTTTTTAGAGAGCCAAGACTAATTGGTGAGATGAAGGCATTCTACATTGTGCTGGTACAAATTTATATGAACTTGAAAAGGAATAAAGAATCTCTGTCTTTCACTATAATCAAAGACAAAGTCAAAATCGATCAAAGATTAAACGTGTGCATTAAGTCTATAAAATACTTAAGAAAAAAAAACTAAGTAAATCTTCATTCCTTTTTTAGATAATACAATAGATGTATCAGTAGAACAACTAATAAAAGAGAAATAGTAGATTAACTGAACTGTACAAAATTAAAAATTTTGTGCCATAAGCAATAACATTAAGAAGGTAAAAAGATATCTCACAGAGAGGGAAAACATCTGCAAATTCAGTATCTTTAACACATGATTTTTCAAATAAGTAATTTTTACCCAATATAAGGGTAGTTCAAGAGTTCGAATGAACATTTCTTAAATGATGTTATAAAAATGACCATAAATCCCATGACATGATACTCAATACCATTAAATATTAGGATAATGAGAAAAACAGTGATTTAATACTTTACACCAAGCAAGATGACTGATACTAAACAGACAATGAATATTAGAGAGGATGTAAAAATCTAAAGCATTCACACATTTATGGCAAGAATTTTAAATGCAGAAACTAATTTGGAATAGTTGGCAAAAAATTAGTATTATACTATATTACAGCAATTCTGCTCAAAGTTTGTAGTAATTTCATTTTTCCAAGGCTGGTATATTGACTTGCTTCACATTTGTAGAACCTAGAAGTTTGGAATCAAGGTTGTGGTAGGGCCACCCTTCCTCAGGGGGAGATCTTGCTTTGTGGATTTCTGTTTCCATGACTCAGGTTTATTGACTTTAATCTCTGCCTCTAACTTCAGGTGAAGCATCTCAAATCGTCCTTGTTTTCTTTTCAAACAACAGCTCTCATTGGCTGTATGGTCCTTCCCAATAATTTAAGGTGATCATATTTTAAGATCTTTAACTAACAGTGCCTGGATAGACATTCTAAAATTAAGTCCTTTATGAAGCTGCCAAAAATTATGCAATGAACATTTCATTTCAAAATCATCATTAGCACAGGGTCATGATATTTCAGACCATTTCATTTGAACATACTTGATATATTTGCATACATAAAGAAAAAATTTTCAAATATCGTGGAGGTTAAAGTGTGTATATTGCTTTCTGAAATACATATGTATATGTATATGAACATGTATATGTATATATGCATATATGTATATATGTATGAAATATATGTATATGAAATATATATACGTATGTAATATATAATATATATTTATATACATATATGTATATGAATATACATATATATTTGAAGTATCTACTTATAATTGAAACATGTTTCATAGAGGTATTGTTTATAGTCACCTAAAAGTGAAAAAAAAATATATATATATGTATATGCACAAAAATATATATATATGTATATATATATGCATATGTATACATACATATTTATTTCAAGTATATATATGTATATGCATATATGTATATGTATACATACATATTTATTTCAAGTATATATGTGTATATGTATACACATGCATATATATGCACATGTATATATACATATATGTGTATGTATATACATGCATATATATGAAATACATATGTATATATACATATATGTATATATGTATATACAAATATATGCATATATACATATATATTTTGAATATATACATATAATTGAAGCATATTTTGTAGAGGTATTGTTTATAGTCACCTATAAGTGAAAACAAGGCAAATATCCATTAATCAATGAGCAAATTAAAAATTAGCATATAACAAATTAAATACTATTAAACAATCAAAAAAGAATTATTGATCTATAACACTAATATGACATGAATAACCTTGAAAAATCTTATATTTGGTGAAATAAAAAGTTTACTTATAATTCTATTGATATTTGAGAATATCCAAAATAAGCAAATCTATAAATAGATAAAACAGATGAGTTGTTTTGGTAGATAGTTCCTACATCACTGCTAATAAATATTGAGATTTATTATGTTTCTCTGAATTTTGTTTGTGTGGTGAGTATAACACAATCCGTGAATATGTGTATACATTAAATGTCACCTTTTAAATGAAGAAACATTAAGTAATGTCCATCGTATCTCAGTTAAGCTTAAAAATCACTGAAACTCAGGAGTCAGACTGGCTTAACTACTACATGCATAACTACACAAAGCTTTAGTTTTATCTATAAATTCAAGCAATGTGCTTCATCAAATTTCCCCTATAAGTCATATAAAATGAAAACAATAGCACAATAAAAATACTAATAATTATTAGTTATGTATTAACTAGAAAGTATGAGTTTTATAGCTCAACATTTCTATACAAAGAATGAAAATTTCTGATAAAAGTATTATGCCTTCTCAGTGAGTAAAGATTGTAACACAAATGGAAAAATAGTTGAAGATGTTACAAACTCTGCTTTAAATGGTCTGTGCTATATATAAGTTCTTGCATATTTATTATGTTAAATGAAGAAAAAATAAAATCAAAGACTGAAGAGATCAGTGTGGTTGAAACTCTATGCACATACTCAGGAGAAAAATGCCAGTAGTGACACTTGGGAAAAGAGCTGGACCCAGAGAGCCAGCTCATAGTCTAGAAGTTTTATATCATTCTTCCCAAAGTAAAAAAATCACTTGTTCAAGATAGATTTCAGAGCTGTGGATTCTATGGCTCAAAAGTATTTGGCTCATTAAATGACGTCAAAAAAGTCAGTTATTCTGACTTTGTATTAAATATTCCCAATTGGAAGCATTGTATAAGACGCTTTGAAAATGTTAGGCCAATGCACATATGGATACTATATATGCATTTCTTAAAAGTAAATATATCTAAATTGATTTAGGTGCATTACATGCTCTAAGCATCTATAAAGTAAGCTCAAGAATAACTGGAAATGCCTTTAAATGGTGCTTTAATTGGAAGTGATGATTTAAATCAGTGATTTGCAATATTAACTAACTAGTAAATACTTTCAGTTCATTAGTAAGCAAATAACTGTGAAAAGTAAATCAAATTAGAATTATTGCTTCTGACATGATATGGATACTATCTTTTTAATTTAAAAATATTTTACATGTATGCTTAAACTTTTCAAATTATTATACCATATGCAATATTTGAGAACTATAGATTTAAATAATTCTAAAGACAAAAAAGTATGCATAAATGTAAATGAAGTAAAATTGTTAAAATGGTCGCTATAATACCTTGTTGTTAAACGTATTGTCTATATTATATACTTTTCTGATTAATTAGAATATTTCAAAATAACCTAAATATTATATTTTCCTATGTGCCCTTGAATGAAAAATTAGGAACATCCAGGACATCCTTATCATTTTGAAAATACTAATCAAGTTAAAATGACCTAATTTTATAAAGTAATGAGATTTTGGTGAGAGAAAATACAGCATTAGTAGAACTTGTAAAGTAGTAAATGCTATTATAACATTCTATGTTCTGATCTATTAAATTTATGCACATTTGGTAGCCTTGTTTTGTGTTCATATAACTAAGTATCATGTTATTGAGAAGTGACAGACCTCCCAAAGCAAATAACGTTAGCATAAAGCAATTGCTTTCTTAATTACCAAGTGGCTAGATAACTCAGGATTAAAGTAATAACTCACATTTAATGTACTGTATATTTTGTGCTTTCTTTTGCATTTCTATAAGTTTTATTTACTTATTGACTTGTATATTCATTTATTTTATAGTACTGAGGATGAAACTCAAATCCATTACAAACAAATTTGTTATATCTCTAGTCCTTGTGTAGTTATTTATTTTTTTTATTTCGAGGCAGAGTCTTGCTAAATCGCCCAGGCTTATCTCCTTGAGCTCCTCCTGTCCCAGCCTCCAAGATTGCTGGGATTAGAAGTGTGTGCTATTTTTCATGCATTTGTTTTTTATTACTCTTTTTGTCTATCTACCTCTTAGTATTGCTTGCCCCTCTTCAGATTCATTTAACTAACACATCTCCCTGAATGGATCAAAATATTGTTATTCCAGTATTAGCAGAAGGAACAAAGATTCTGCTCTCCATGTTCATGTATTATTTCTGTGTTTAAAATAATATATTCAGGTTTTTTGCAGATTTTTTTGTCATTTGTTTTTTTCTTAGGTCAATTGATTTTGCTACAAAAAGCAATATAGCATATAGATAGGCTCAAGTCAAATATCTAGTCTTCTGAATTGAATGACACTTTTCTATTACCAATATGAAAAAGACGTTCAAAACTATATGCAGACTGGGAAAATATGGTACCATACTTCACCCTAATATGACTGAAAAAATAATATGAGTATCAGGGCAACTATCACTTCACTTTATCAATAATCCATTTTGAAAACTCAATGACCATTTCTCCCTTTTTTGAATTATGGTAGCGTAAATAATAAATCCCCCAAAGGCCCATCAATACTGAGTGGAACACAATTTAAATTTATTTTATATCATGAGGCATCAAATAGAAACCAGTGATGAGTTAGTTAGATGATAGTAATTCTTCATCCACTTAATAAGTGGTTTTCAAATTTGTCTCTAACAAGATTTCAGTTGTTAAAGAAGATGCTGAATTGGAAATCACATTTTAAGAAACACTACTATAAACTATATATACAATCTGCAAATTGATGAATACATTACAAAAGTTTTCCCATCATGAATCTTATTTCAAGCTCTGAAACCATATATTTATCAGTTAATGCATAAGACAATTTATGAAATCAAAGTGATAGAACTTTATGGAATATTACATAGTATTTATAAAATATTGAGACAAAAGGTTCAATGAGTAATATAAAATCCAACTCAAACTAATGACAAAAAGAAGCTTATTGGTTTACATAATTCAAGAAATCTCAATTATCTTTTTCACTTCACTCAGGACTAAATCAAGTGACTCAAATAGTGTCAGCAACATCAGGGTTTGATTATATTCTGTACTTTTGGTCTGCAGACTTCATCTTAAATTTGAGTGCCTTTTCTACCTAATAAACATCGATCATTCAAACTCCTTTTCTTATAATCAAAACTAGTGAGAGTAGCTATAGCATCTCTTTTTTTTTCAAAAAATGAAAGAAAGAAAAAACAAAAATGAAAAGATAGCATATTTAATTTCAACCTGTGACTGTGAAAAAAAAAAATCTGACCATTTTGATAATGCTTGCTGACCTTGCTTGGATAATAAGACTAAAATGGTGGACATAATGACACCGTAGACAATGAATATCTACTTTAGCATACAAAGATGGTGGTATCTACAGTGAAATGAATCCAGAAAGAGGTGCTTTTTCTACAATACAGTTGAATGCTATTTTATCTGCACAGTTACGGTAGTATGAAGGAACAGATGTGTAGCATTCTAGTTAACCAAATATCGTATATGTAATCTGCTAAATATACTTTCTATTTAAATGTTATGGATTAATTTTGTTTATTGCTTCCTGAAAAAACACAGATTAGGTAATACCCCAAAGAGGATTTGTTTCTCAGCTTCCATGTTTTTTCAGCAATTCTCATTATGTGTAAAATAACTCTATTCAACCTTAAAACATTAAGTGAAGAAAGAGTATTATCTTTCATTATATCTCTTTTTGTGTATTTTAAAGGTTCAATTGGGTTATTTAATGGAACCGAATTAATTAGTAACTGAATATATAAATAAATTAATTAGTAACTGAATATATGAAAATAAATATATATTAGTAAATGAATATATTATGTAGTACAAATTGCGCTGTCTCTAGATGCATACTTTTAAAAGAGAAAAATATTAACAATGGATCAGTTCATATTATAGCTTTCACTACATAGCCACAAAAAGAAGAGTGGCGTAATGATGATTTTGAATTCAAGATGTTTGAATTTTCCAAGAACCTTTTTGATTGGATAATTATTAAAGCCTTCTACTCTTCAATTAACCTCTTTGTAAATTTGTTTAATAGATAAAAGAATTTCAATTTCTGTGATGTAGGTATGATGCATTCAGCATGAAGCATTTATAGAAATATAAGAAATATATTTAGACATATAAGAAATATAAGAACTATAATGAATACTTGTATTCATTATATCATTTTAAAAGATTATTATAAATACTCATCCTCATTTTGGATCATTTTTCATTGTTCATGAGACTTGAAATTCAAAGTAATTTCTAATGTTTGCGACCTAAAACAGTCTCAACCAACCCACTGTAAGATGTGGTTTTATTTTTTATAGTGTCAAAATTAAAATTTAAAGATTTTAATATTAGTAAAACTATTATTTTATATCAGGATTTTTTATCAAACTTTCTACTTTATGAGATCTGCAAATAATTGCTGCTTGGTTTTAATTAAACAGATTCAAATTATTATTTTTAGGCATTATTTTCACTCATTTAAAAAACAGATACAGTATATTGTTTGCTATTACAAAACCTTTGGCCACATTAAAGAAAACTACAATAAAATAATAGAAGAAAGCAGTGACTTTTTACATTTAAATGTACTCTATTCCTACATACTGAAATGGCATCTCATTTTTCAATAAGTCCCAGAACAGCAAGCATATATAACTCCATCAAAGCACATGAATCAATAGACTAAACAAGTTACACTGTAGCAGTTTATACATCAAAAAGACTTGTCTATTTCTGTGAGCAATATCATCAAAATCAATATATCCCCCCATCTAAAGCTATTCCCCAAACTACTCTTCTGTATTACATATTCAAACAGTTGTACACAAATTAATAAATTGCTCTGGACTTTTGTTTTCTCTCCTCTTGAATTTTAATTTATTCATACCACTGGAAAATCCACATAGGCTTATTATTTTGGCTTTTTTCTCTTTTGTGGCACGAAGATGAATACAGTGAATAAGAGTTTCAGACTCACACTTCACAAACCACTTGTAGTTTTGATGTTAAACTCAAAGAGAGTTTCACTGTTAAACATTTAGTATGCAATGTCATCTTATCATTGCAACACAAAGCAAAAGTATTTTCTTATCCAGACCATAATGAGAAGTCCTGTAACATCAGTGGTGCACAAAATGTACAGATGCTATTAGAAGACATGCAATCTATACAAGCTAATAAAGTAGAGTAAAGTAGATAATATAATTTATATCTGCATACATCAGAATCCACAAGAACAGTTAATTACCAAATTTCTTACTTGCATTTTATATTAAGGAAATCACCCCACTGCATTCCTTCTTTTTATTGTTTTCTCTTTATTGCAGGGCATTTTGTATCCTTATGCTTAAATGGTTTTATTGAAGTTTAGAATATTACTTCTAGGGAGCAGATATCAACCAACTTTAAAACTTAACTATATTTAATCTCTTGTAATTGCTAAACTAAGAAAGCTGAATTTGGTTGTTATTTGCAACCCTATAAAAAAGGTTGTGGATATCATGTGATTGCATACAAAAGAGCACCAAAGGTACAGACTGTGTTATTTAGGTGCAGTATTGCTCTTAACATGGTTATGGTACATGATTCATATTAGCTATTGGTTGTTTAACTCTTAAGTGATAGTGCTGATGCTTGCCCCTTAAGGTAATTTTCAAGTTTAAACATGAAATCTGTTAAGTAGTATTCAATATAATATTTATTTTTGTAGCAACTCTCCACAATTTGTATTTAATCCCCGATTTAAAGAGTTGTATCTTTTTTATAACAAGTATCAAGTGGACCAGAATCCCAGGAAATGTGCCACGACTGGTTCCACAATGTCTTAGTACAACAGTCTTAGTTGTTTCTGTTTGTGGTAGGTTAGAAAGGCAACACAGTCACAAGGTCTTATGACAAAGGAGGAAATGTAAATATCAGTTTGCTTATGACTCAAGAGTTTCTCTTCGGGAGGTTTTAGCCTGAAAAAACTTCCAAAGTTGTTAATGGATGATCATATCTATATATCTCTATCTCTCTCTATCTTTATCTCTATCTCTGCCTCTGCCTCTGCTTCTGCCTCTGTCTCTGTCTCTCTCTCGATATATATATATATATATATATATATATATATATATATACATATATATATATGAATATTACACCTCTGTTTTATGTAATCAATATAATTTAAAGGCAGCTGTAAACTGTCAGAGCTCAATTTCATATTTCTTACTAGCTCCTAATGTCTTCTTTCTAACCTCCCATGTGAATCCACACATCAAAAATGTAACAATGCATTAAGTCTGTCACATACTTTTAATTTCTTTAAGTTCTTATGTCTCATGTCTCTGACTCAACTTGGAGAAATTACCACATGTTTATCAGCTCAATAGGTTAGAATGACCCCACTCAGTTATACTAGGGTATTAATCCTTATTTCAAAGTTAATCCACTTAATTACATCTGCACATTATCAAATTCAGGTTTTGGGGATTAGCCTGTGTAAGTCGTTGGAGTAATTTGTTCAGCAAGCACTAGTCACCATGTTTCAAAGTGACCTTTAATCCTCCACAGAGTCGTAATTATAATACTAATGTATTACATTAAACTTTGTTCAAATTCAAGCTGTCTTTTGTAAACTGGGCTTCCTTCCTTGAATTTCAGCTTCTGCTAGGCATAGAAGGCGAATATGTTATTTACTAACAGTTGGTAAGAATAAATGAGAAGACATTTTCCTTGCCCCACGATCTAAAATACGGTAGATGAATTTTTTTTCTTTATTTTCTTCAGACTTTTTGGGAATCTTTTCATTCTATTTTTTGTGGGATTTTTTGGGAGAGGGGGCACGGGACTAGTCAAACAAGGTCATGTTATGTGGTTCTCGGCCTTGAACTCACTGTGTAGGCCAGGGTGGCTTCAAACTTGAAGCAATCTTCCTGCCTCATCCTCCTAAATGCTGGGATTACAGAGTTGTACCAGGACACCTCCCTAGTTTTTTGTTTGTTTGTTTGTTTGTTTGTTTGTTTGTTTTTTAGTTTTGCAGCAATAAAGTCCTGCCAGTCCAAAAATCTACACCCTAACTTGTTTCTGCTCACTAGTTAGAGTCACATTGATTATGAAGTGTGTAGTGGAAGTCATAATTTTTTGGGTGGGTGCCCGGGATCAAACTCATGGTCTCCTACTTGCCAGGCAGGTGCTTGTGCCATTGAGCTAAATCCCCAACCCCAAGTCATGCATTTTAATATCCATGTTACTAAACAGATATGCATTTCATTGCTGTGAATCATAGTTTGTTGAGTTGTCTGCCTGAGTTTATAGATTCCTTCACAAATTGAAATACATCCCCCCTTCTTCTTGAATATAGGAAAAATTATCATATTTTTTCAGCTGGGAATATTGTACAATCTGACCACTAACTTTCTGTGACCATTATTTGCCCTGTCATCTGGGAAAGTGCATATTTATATATATCAATAAGCCTAGAATACTGAAACTCCTGTCCCTTACACCTGGCCTCTAAATTTTATACCACATTTTGGATTATTCATTCATTTACTCAATAAATGTTATTCAAAAATCTACTACCATGCTCCAGATCTTGAACTGAGCATCAGGGATCCACTCAATTCCTTTCCTGACTTGTTTTGTGTTGCAAGTGCTTGAGTAACTTTAACCCAATTGTTTTCTTAGCACACCTTCTTTAGGGTTTCGTTAATGGTTATCACTCTCAAGACAGTGGAGTGTAAAGAGAGTGATGATCCTTCTTGGCTGCTTCCTCCCACCCACAGTTTTAGCCACATTTGTCTATCACGGATCCAAATGACATCACTGCTGTTCTTCTTCGGTCTTCGATAGCAGTCACCCATTATTCCTCTTCTTTGTCATGACGGAAAATTATGTTTTCATCCCCCTCAATGTTCTCTTCAAATGCAGCCCTGAGAGGTTGCCACAGTGAAAAGTATAGAGGCTTTTGTCTCTTGTCAGACCTACGAAGACATGAAGCAGCATGAGAGACACAGAGAATGTTTTGTCTGGAGACAAATAGCATGCGTTCTTGTTCTCCTTCTCTTAGTGTAATAGTACTGGCACAGGATAATAAATCCTGTGATTTAATAGGGGGAAGCAAGTGGCAGCTCTCTGCCTCTGTCTCTGTCTCTCAGTCTCTCTGTCTATCTCTGTCTCTCCTGTCTGTCTCTCTCTCTCTCTCTCTGTTTCTCTCATCAAGGACACCACTTACTCAGAAGCAGTCTGCTTGCCTTATGGGCAGAGGAACTCCTCAATAATTCCCCCTCATAGTTCAGAGAGTTAGAAAATGAGTAGTTTCTTCACATTTCAGTACCCACATGACAGTTCCTCCAAGCGCAACTTCTGTTTTTCTCTACACAAAGTGGGGCAGGTGGGAGAGAGAAGAGTTGGATGGGGAGGGATAACTGTTCCGCAATGCTAATCATCTTACTAACATCAAACTCTGCATGTCACTCAAAACATGAGTGATTTAAACATGTGTTCTTACCTCAGAATGTATTAATTAACTCTTTGAACTATAGCATAGATAACTTAGCAATTTAATTTACCTTTGTACAAACCATTTATACATGAAGTCCATAATAGATCTGGGTAGCTCCCACAGTGTCTTGTATTTTGGGGATAATTTCCCTAATGTAAAAGTTTTTGTACTATTTCTAAAATTTTATGGCCTGGGACTATGATTTGATATTTTAATTTCTTTATCTTAAACATCTAGTATATTTGTCAACCAACAATAATAATATCTATTATCTCTTACAATGTGATGTTTAATTAATAAAAAAGAATAGATTTGTTTTATTTGTAAAAGTATTTTTCATGACTATTCATAGAACAGCTTTCACCATAGGAAACTATAATAAGGCTGATATTTTCTGACCATGAAAATAAATCTTTAGTACAATAATTTAAATATAGAGAAATAAAATTCCATATATTTTAAGGAGAAAAGACAAGACAGTGATACCAACTATTTACCTATATTTCTTCTTCACCCATGATTTTATTCATATAGATTTTATAGACTATCATTTTCTTGTTTGAGATGAATCTGGTTTAGTTTTTCCTACAAGAAGATACAAAAACATAAGAATTTATCTCAATTTAAATAGAAAGACTTGCTATTAAAGTCTTGGTAAGAGGTGAAACCTTCTCCATTACTTGTCCCTGCTCTGTTTTGTTTTGTAGCATTCCTCTAACAGAGTTTTGTTAACTGATCCTTTTTCCTGCAGCTCATTACATCACAAGAGACTTATCTCTAATTGCTTGTTTCCACTAACATTAGCCTAGACTTGAAAATTAAAATTACTTTTTATTCAAACATTTTATCTTACTTAGACAGACAGGTATAATAAGTCATGCATTCTACTCACTGAGTTATAATAATCATTGTAAAATTATCTGAACTTCATAATGTATTTTATGCTAAAACTCTCTGTCTCAACGGTAAACATGCCAAATATTTTGTTATGCTTTTCAAATCATAGAAACTAAATGGTGTACTCCTGGCATCATGTGCATAAGAGGCTGACATTTTCTTTAATTATTCTAGTCTTCCTGTTGACTTAATTACAACAAAAAACATCTTAAAATATTTTTTTAAATAAGAGTTTAGAAATTAACCTGGACACTGGAGAAAGAGGAAACACTTATTATTGGATATCTTACTTTGATCAACTATTTCCTCACGTAATTCTCAAAGAAGTTGGTAAGGAAAGTGCAATGATTTCTTTTCAGAGGAAGGGAATCTGAGGAACATAATGATTACATTTATTTTTTGAGACCATATTCTGTTGAATGATGGGACCAAAATTTCATTCAAATTATATTAAATTTAAAAGCCACCTGCAAAATGTTGAGGTTTTAGAAGTATTGGTTACAACTTTCATAAGCTTTTTTGTTAATATATAATATGGAAGCCATATATAATATGGATTACACTTGTAATCCCAGCACTCGGAAGGCTGAGGCAGGAGGATCGTTGGGAGTTCTAGACCAGCCTAGGCTACAAAATGAGATCAAGGCCAGCCTGAACTGCAGAGAGAGACCCCGCCTCAAAAAAAAAAAAAAAAAAAAAAAAAAAAAAAGGAAAGAAAAGACAAAAATGTACATAATATGAAGCAGAATAGAAGCAATGAAGATACATAGAAATGAGACCAAGAGTACTATTTTACCATAAAGAAGATTAAACTGGAGTCATTAGTAGGAAACAGATGAACTTTGAGACAATAATGCTAAATGAAATAAATCAGATACACAAACTCAGATATCACGTGGTTTCTCATACAATCAACTCAAAGTGTAAGTAATTTAAAGAGAAAATAAAAGATAAATAACAGGAAACAGGGAGTTAGATCACTTGTAGATGATCTAATAAGAGACGAGAGACAGAGAGGGCAAGTGGAGGCCGTAGGGTTAAGATGTCTTATGTACAAGTACCAACTCCCCATGGCGACTGTAATCATGTACAGCAATCATGTACTAAAACACTTAAAAATAAAATAAATGGGTAAAAATCATAATTTAAAAACTGTATTTTTAAGGAAATTGTAAATCATAAGACACAGATTTCACAGGCTGTCTACATCAGCATTCCTTAAGTTAATTTATGCTTTCCTTCAAGACTAATCACAACCAAATTTCCTTAAAGATACCTAAGTCAATCAATTAGCTCCAATGAGAAATAAAGAGATTGGGAAACCTCACTTAAAATAAAGGGGCAGGATGAAATAATTTCAAGAATCCTAAATTATCCTTTAAAAAATAGGTGCCTACCCTTCCCCTGTATAAGAGATCACTATGCTTTTGGAGGCTAAGCATTCTTTTTCCATGGGTTTATTTTTCCTCAAGGGAAACACAGTGTTCTCAGTTCTAGAAGATAACACATCTCTTTGAACGACCAGCCTGTATTTCTTTGAACATGTATCTTTACAATTCTGCTGAATAAATGTATTCATGCTCCTTATAGAAGATTCCTAAAAATTATTTTCCTAGGTGGAAGTCAACATATCTGTGTCCTATTTCACAGAAAGGGTAAGCTTAGGTTTTCCCAGTTTTGGGAAACACATTAGACCCTTCTGGATAACATGATCATCTAGGTAACTTTAACCATTTTTTATTTTTATTACGTTTGAAAAACTTCCACTTACCTGATTAATGTGTTGTTCTCTACATATCTCTCTAGTCTTTCATTATTTATTTAGTTTGGAAGAGGAAGTTACTGTGTTGTTCAGGCTATGCAGCAAGGGCTGACTTTGGATCTCTAAGAGTCCTCCTGTCTCAGCCACCCTAGTGCAGGGATTACAGGCTGGGCCACCATACCTGGCTCATCTCTTGCATTTAACACCTTAATTGTCATGATTTCTTCCTTCAAGGAAGGAAAATTGTCTTCCTTATTGGTAATTCATTTAACACGGGTATGCCATGCATATCTTATGTTGATGGTATTGGAATTTTGGCATCTTCCTATTG